>NC_041393.1:363416922-363423395 GCF_002162155.2 Triticum dicoccoides | reverse complement strand
GGTGGCGCAGAACGGTGGTGGCGGCTCAGTGTGGTGGCGGTTTGTGGCGAGGAGGGGGCGGTGGGGTCGGCTTTTAAGGAGGGAGGTGTGCCGACTTGGGGAAGGGGCGCACGACGGCGGCGGCCCGGACTCGGACTCCACCGGAGTCCGGCGGTGGCACGGGATGGCGGAGGCGGTTGGCGAGCTGGGCCGAGGCCTGGCTTCGGCTGGGCCGGCCCAATTTCGGCGCGCATGTTTCTTTTTTCTTTTTTTTAAACAGCGCCGCAAAGAAAAGTCCTAATAAAATAAAATAAAATTCCTAAAATTCCAGAAATAATTTTCACCATCCCCTCCTAATATTTGGGACAATGTGAACATTTTTCTCGACAAATTGCAATTTTTAAAATGCATCTTTTTCCCTAATTTAAATAGAATGCAACCGAATAAAATTGCAAATAAAACTCAAATAAAATAATTTGACCTCCAAATTTCTTTTCCAACATTTCTCCTCTGTTTTGAAGAAGTCATTTTATCTTCTCTATTTATTTTTATTGTTTTGAAATAATCGGAAAGAATTTGTTGAAATCAAATTGATCCACTTTTCAAATTTGAATAAATTCAAAAATGAAATTTATATGAAACCTCCAACTCTCTCCTTGGGTCCTTGAGTTGCTTAAGATTTCTTGGATCACAACCAAATAAAAATCCAAAAATGCAATAAAATATGAATGCATATGAATGATCTATGTATAACATCCAAATTGAAAATTGGGATGTTACAGAGTATTAGACGTAGAGTGCCTATGTTTGATGGAGAGTTCTATAATGCTTGGAAAAATGAGATGCTTGAGATTTTCAATGAATATCACTTGAACAAGTACATTACTACCCCTTGTGCGCTCCTTGTTGACCCCTTGCATCCTACCCCTGATGAGTCTCTTGACATGATTCACAATCTTAGATCTGTCAATCTTATAACTAGAGGATTACCTAGAAATTTGATTGCTTGCTTGCCAACTCTTGAATGTGCTTACACTATATGGAGATTTCTTGAGGAACGATTTCCAGACTATTCCTTGAAAAACTTAGATGAGATTCTTCACGAGTCCATTGCTTTAAATAAGACTAGATGACCAGTTGCGCCAAATGGCGCAGAGACCCATTTAAAACCATGCACACGTTGAAAATATGCATTTTTTCAGTAACTTTATGTTTGAGCAAGTGTAGAGACCATGTCAAACCCAAGTGTTTTGCAAATATTTGAATTCATTAGAAGTAGGTTTTAGTAACCACTTAGGGTACTAATTCAAACCCTTTAAGATGAAAATGAAGGATAGTTTATCTTTGAAAATATATACTTGAGCATGCATATTTTGTTATCTTATTGGATAACATAGAACCAAATGGCGCAAGGTAGGTATATGAGAGACAACTTTACTTTCCACGAAGATGCGACGCGACATCTTCCTTGACTTGATTATGTTCAAGCACATTTAGAGATCAAACCCATAATTTATTAAGATATGGCTATCCAAACATGCAAACTCCTATTGCACTGAATGGCAAAAAAGCCCAATTCAAACCAAGAATTAAATGCAAGTATTTTGCTTCACTTAAGAGTGCACTTGGGTGATCTTGGTACAATGGCCTTGTTATTTGAATTGATATGTCTTTTTAGATAACTTTGCAAATGAATGGTTAGCATGGTAGAGGATATATTTTTATCCTATAATATATTGCAATTGTACCAAAGCTTTTTCTTATATTGCTATGTTGTTGGATGTTCTATCATGCATTAAAGAAAGGAAATATTTGTTCAAAATATATACCAAAGCTTCCAAAAGTAGCTTATCCGGCACATGAATGTTTGTTGGGCTGGGCCCAATCAGAGGAGAAGATAGCTGAGAAGAATGTGGGCCATACGTCCTTCTCCAGCAACACAAGACCCAGATTTAAACCAAGAGCTATTTGCAAAAAATAAATTAGGGAAAAGAATTATTGGCAAATTGAGGCCTTTATTTTGTACCAACAAGTTACAATTCGAACAAAAGAAATAGAAATATATATGGTTAATGTGGATGCAACAAAAGAGTTTTTTTCTAAGAACAAAAGACTTGACATGGAGAAAGCAACATTCACGAACACAATACAAAGGCATGCACCACGCCCAGTTTATCTGAATCCATAACAGTGCAGTAAAGGTACATTGTACGTCCGGTAACAAAACTAAAGCCACTCAATGTGCTTCCACCTTTTTTTATTGTCAACACTGGATTATTAACATCAGTCCAGTTGTTTCCTCATAAACTCAGTATAAGATGCTCCCTTCATTCCACAATGTAGTGCACCCACGCTTCCTGAGATCTATGTTGAAGTATGTGAGATCATAATTATAAATTTCGCCGGGGTAGCACAATTACATGAAAGAGTGCATACAGTACCCAAAGCTATCACTACAAGTCTACAACTGTGAGGACTGTCGGATGGGCACATTTCTTCAGTATGTATAGAGTCTGTCTACCCTACAATAGTTAAGCTGCAAAAAGGAAAATTACAAGATGACCAGACCAGAACAAGTGTTCCACTACTATAGAATTCAGTAGCTTCCACACAGCGAAAGATGGAACTCAAAACATCGGTGCAAGCTTTGCCAGCTGCAATTAACTTCAAAAACCAGAGCAATAGGTAATGCCAGCGCTTACTCCACTGCAGATTTTTCAGAAATCTAGCAAAAGGAAAACCTTCTTATTTTAGATTAAGGTGAAGATGACTCCTGCAGTTCCGACTGACTGTTCTGAACTATTCGAGACGTCAGCTTAGATATCTCAAAAATTGTAACGGCGATGAAGCAACGAGCAGAACAGAGATGCAGCAACGGAAAAGATCATACAACCTGTAAAATACAAAAATGAACTGGTCAGAACACAATCACGGCATGCAACAATGCATATGCAAGCAAGAAACACTAAGGCATCATTTCTATAAGGTATCATATCCTCATAATTACTGTAACTTGCAACAAACTTGTAGAGTAGTTCTTTTAACAAGAACAAGTTGTGAAAACGAATCATAGGTCTATCCTCACATTTGCGCATCTCATTTTGTATTTGTGATTCTGCATCGACCACCAAGGTAACATAAAAAAGGTATGCAAACCAGGATAAACTAAAGCATGTACTTGGAAAGGAAAATCAAATAAACAGAAATGGGCTGGTATACTTGTGGATAGGTTAGACAGAAAGTCAGCAAGAATGCCCAAATCTGGCCGAGAACACCGGCCCCCACGTGCAGTTCAGATCTGGGCAGCCACCGGATTCACACTGTACCACGTAACCAAATGGCAAGCAGCAACGGGCGAGATCGTACAACCTGCGAAATTTAGAAAAGAACAGGTCAAAAGACAAGCACAGGATGAACGATGCAAATGCAAGCAAGAAATAATCGCGGCTCATAGCGGTTTAGAGAAGCAAAAGAACAGCCTATTTACCAAAGCTAGGAAGGAGGAGCACGCAATCCAAACATCAGGACAAACGAGGAAAACAACCTAAACCATAGAACAAACGTTAGCACAGATGCATTTCACAGAACATCACGCGCGCATTTCATCAAACATCTTATAGGCAAGTAGAAGGGGCGCTCACTAACCAGAACGAGGATAGAAAGACCCACGGCTCGACGCAGGCGACAACGGCAAGTCGAACCAAGTTGCACACAATCGAAAGGGGCCCAACTATGTGAAATTAGTAGAGCGAAGCAAGAAGAGAGGCGTGGGGAAGAACACAAGAAGAACAACAACACGAACCCAACCAGTGGTGCCCATAGAGCAAAGGAGGCCACCGCAACAGACCGCAGCAGAGGTCAGTCGAAGGAAGCTAGGCGGCCATGAGGAGAGGGTGCAACGGGGCGGAGACAAGGAAGAAGGGCACTCAGCAGCCTGGGCATGGCAGACGCACGCGACGCGGCAGCAGCCCCACGGAGTGACACACGCACGTCCACCGTGCCCCGGCAGCCCGGCCGTGCATCGGGCACAGCAGTATGGCACCAAGCAAGCCACACCCAAGACGACGGGGACGGGTCATAGATCAGCGGGCCATCCCAGCATGGTGCCCATAGCTCCTCCCTCCACCACGGGCCTCCCCTACTGTTCGTCATTCTCCATGGCGGCGGTTGGTTTGAGGCGGGTGAGCGATGGACGCGGCATCTCGAGGCCCCGCTCCTCTGCTCGAGCCGCCGCCTAGGTCTCCTCTGCCGCACCCCCTCTTCTCCACTTCACGTCCCTCCTCCTTCTTGGTTCTCTACTCTGCGGATCGTTGGGCGGGGATTGGGGAGGAAGAGAGGAGGCGGGGATTGGGGGAAGATGCGAATCGGGAGGAGAGAAGGCGGCGCAGAGGGATGAAGTGGAAGGAGAGGGGGCAGCAAAATATTTCCACGCGGAAGGGGATGGATCAGGAAGCGTGCGCCGGTTTTCTCTCGATGCATTATGCACTATTCGTGCTAACGTGGATAGCGTGGTGGTCAAAGCGAACACAGGTAAAGAGATGATCCCCAACGACGAGTGGGGTCAAGGGAAGCGGGACCCAGGTGGCAGTGCCCGAGCGCGCCGATAAACAGAGTAACACACGGCCCGAAGGAAAAGCAGCTGTCTACGCCCCACGACGCGACGCGGCATGGCGATGGTGTCTGCTACATATGCGAGACACGGTCAGCAGAATCACTACGTCACCCGAGCCAACCCAGACACAGGAGGCCGCGCGCACACACAAAAACAACAACCACGTCACCGACTCGCGGGTCCAAGGAGATGGCAGGCCCACTTACAGCGGGTCAGCGGGAACCACATACTATTGAATAGAGGGGCGACTGGAAACGGAGACAACGCACAGAGGCCACGACTCACGCTCGCTCGTGACGTCGCGCACGTGGCGCTGCAGGATCGGCCGCCCAGCACCCGAAAAAGGCTCACCCAGCCAATCTGATGAGAGCCCGAGCCCACAGGTCATGGCCTGCATGAACTCACCCTGCGGTCAAAACAAAAACAACCGAAGATCCAACGTCAACGAACGAAGAAAACTGCTGTTTGACCAACATCCAACGGACGAAACTGAAGCAAATCGGGGGACAACCATGGAGACGAGTTGGCTAGCCTCATTATATGCTAAAATGAGTCCTAATGATCCTAAGTTTGGTGATTGTGTATTTGAGCTCCGTGACTTTGTGTGCCAAAGGAGATGTTGGAATCATTAGCAACATCATTTCCGAAGTCATTATAATTCACAGAGATGCACATTGTCATGATCACAAAACTAATGAATCACTCTCTCTAGGAAATGGTCAATCACAAGATGATGTTGAACATGGATACTATGATGAGGATGATGATAGTGACTATGATCTCGATGAGTCTATAAGACACTTTGTTCTTATGGCTAACCTTCGCGGCTACATGGCTGGAGGAAAGGAATGGGTTCTTGATAGTGGATGTACCGATCACATGACCGGAGACAAGGATATGTTTCGTGAGCTTGCTGAAAACAACGGCCCTCGAAAGTATGTCACTTTTGGTGATAACTCAAAGGGTAAGGTGATTGGCCTCGGTAAGGTGGCCATCCCACATAATAGCTCCATACAAAATGTTATGCTCATTGAATCTCTTGGCTATAATTTACTTTTTGTATTTAGACTAGCCGATTTCGGTTTCAATGTCCTATTTACTGAAGTATATTGCCTAGTGTTTCGAAGAGATAATCATAATATGGTCTTTACTGGCATATGTAGAGGTGATCTATACATTTTGATTTCACTAAGAAGGATCAACCTAGAACTTTCTTAAGTGCCAAATCTTTTAAAGGCCGGTTGTGGCATAGATAGTTAGGTCATGTGGGCATGAGAAATCTTGACAGGCTTATTAAAGGTGATCATATCCTTAGTGTTAAAGATGTTATATTTGACAATGATTGACTTTGTAGTGCTTGCCAAGCAGGAAAACAAGTTGGAGGAAGTCATCCCATGAAAAACATCATGACCACGAGAAGACCACTTGAGCTACTTCACATGGATATTTTCGATCCCAATGCCTACAAGAGTCTCGGTGGTAACTCATTCGAATTGGTCATTGTTGATGATTTTTCAAGATTATGTTGGTGTTCTTTCTTGATGATAAATCACAGGTCCAAAAGATCTTCAAGAACCTCGCCAGGAAGGTCCAAAATCAATTTGAAGTGAAGATCAAGAAGGTTCGCACCGACAACAGAATGGAGTTCAAGAACGCTAATGTGGACACCTTTCTTGAAGAAGAAGGGATTTCACATGAGTTCTCAACTACGTACATGCCTCAACAAAATGGAGTTGTTGAGAGGAAGAACCGGACGCTCGTTGAAATGGCAGGAATGATGCTTGATGAGTACAAGACGCCAAAACACTTTTGGACGGAAGCGGTTGAGACAGCTTGCCATGCAACGAATCATCTATGTCTTCACAATCTACTCGGCAAGACG
>NC_041393.1:363402543-363416415 GCF_002162155.2 Triticum dicoccoides | reverse complement strand
ATACGAGATTCTCACCGGTAATAAATCCCAAGTTGGATACTTACTGGTATTCAGCTCAAAGTGCTACATTCTTGATAAGCATCATCGTTCGAAATTTGCTCCTAAATCTCATGAAGGTTTCCTACTCGGTTATGGCTCAACCTCTCACACATACCGTGTCTATAACAATTTCACCCGAAATGTTGAAGAGACGGTATATGTGAAGTTTGATGAATCTAACGGCTCACAAGTAAAGCAACTGCCAATTGATGTAGGTGACAAAGATCCTTCGGAAGCAATACAAGACTTGTCTATTGGAAATATTCGCCCAACGGAGGTGAAGGAGAGTACCTCGTCTGTCCAAGTGGAAGCCTCAACTTCATGCCAAGGTGAACCAGAAGTTGACTTGGAGACATCCACAAGTGGAACACATCAAGACAATGGAAACGAGGGTGTACAACAAGATGAACCTCATCGACCTCCTTCTCCACCTCCACGAGAGAACAACAATGCCAACGACAACGAAGAAAGACACGAAGAAGAACAAGACAATGAAGAGGATGTTCCACTCGGACCCAAACAAAAGATCTCACAAGTTCGAGCAAGAGTCTCAAGAGATCATCCCGTCGAACAAATCTTTGATGATAATCAAACCGGGAGAATTACTCGCTCTAAAACTCATTTGGCTAAATTTTGTGAACATTACTCATTCATTTCTCGTATTGAACCTATGAAGGTTGAAGATGCTCTTGATGATCCAGATTGGGTGAACGCCGTGCATGAAGAGCTACACAATTTCAAGAGGAACCAAGTGTGGACATTGGTTTAAAAGCCCGATGAGAAGCACAATGTCATTGGAACCAAATGGATGTTTCAGAATAAGCAAGATGGAGATCGACAGGTTGTATGCAACAAGGCTTGTCTCGTCGCTCAAGGCTAGACTCAAGTCGAAGGTATGGACTATGGTGAGACATATGCCCCTATTGCTAGACTTGAATCCATTCGCATCTTACTTGCTTATGACAATCATCATGATATCACTTTATATCAAATGGACATTAATAGTGCATTCCTCAATGGTGAAATTGAGGAGGAAGTTTATGTTAAACAACCTGTCGGCTTTGTTAATCCCAAGAAACCCGATCATGTATACAAACTTCACAAAACTCTTTATGGTCTTAAACAAGCTCCTAGAGCGTGGTATAAATTCTTGACTAAGTTCCTTATTGAAAAAGGATTTGAGATTGGAAAGATTGATTCTACACTTTTTACTAAAAGGGTTAATGGTGAATTATTTGTATGCCAAATTTATGTGGATGATATCATATTTGGTTCGACTAACCCTCATTTTAGTGAAAAGTTTGGAAGGCTAATGTCGGAGAAGTTTGAGATGTCTATGATGAGTGAGCTCAAGTTCTTTCTTGGTTTGCAAATCAAACAAACAAAGGAGGGTAACTTTGTTTCTCAGACAAAGTATACCAAGGACTTATTCAAGAAGTTCAACATGCAATAATGCAAAGGTATGAGTACACCCATGCATACTAGTGGACATCTTGACTTGACAAAGGATGGCGAACCGATTGACCAAAAGTTTTACCGCTCTATGATTGGTTCATTGTTATATCTATGTGCCTCCCGTCCTGATATTATGCTAAGTGTGTGCATGTGTGCACGATATCAAGCGGCCCCCAAAGAATGTCATCTTAATGTTGTGAAAAGGATAGTGATATACTTAATTCACACACCAAACTTTGGCATTTGGTATCCTAAGAGGTCTTATTTTGATCTTGTTGGCTACTTCGATTCGGACTATGCCGGTGACAAGGTTAATAGAAAGTCCACTTTGGGTGCTTGTCAATTTCTTGGCAGATCTCTTGTGTCTTGGTCCTCCAAGAAACAAAATTTGGTATCCTTATCAACTGCCGAAGCGGAATACATTGCCGCCGGTTCATGTTGTTCTCAATTACTTTGGATGACCCAAACTCTTAAAGATTATGGGATATATGTGAAACATGTTCCATTGATTGTGACAATGAAAGTGCTATTAATATTGCACATAATCCCGTGCAACATTCTCAAACTAAGCATATTGACATTCGTCATCATTTCATTCGAGATCATGTTGCTAAGGGAGATATCAATCTTAAACATGTTCATACCGATAAGAAATTGGCGGATATATTCACCAAACCGCTTGACGAAGAAGTATTTTGCCGTTTGAGAGGTGAATTGAACATCATTGATGCCTCAAACTTGGAGTAGAAACTCCATTTGGATGCATGCAAGGTATGAGTCTTTATATGACTAATCCTTGATATTTCTCTTATGATGATGATCATATGTCTTGGATATACTTGTACTCTTGCATGCTATCTAACCCATGTAGATACTTGGATAAGCCCAATTCTATGAGATTGCAATTCACTCACATTTTAAGCAATCTCTACATCACCAAGTCTCTACTATATGGTGATTGAAGACAAGGAACCATGAATCCTTTCTATATATCCTTTGACAATTTCTATATATCAAATTTTATTTGGTATCAAACTTCATGATTGTCATTTTGCATACACAAGTGCTCTTCCTAGCAAAACTAACCCATGTAGGAAGATGAACTCAAACTACAAGTGATGCTCCAAAGTATTGATGAAGTACATCAACCTTGAGCATCCTACACAAGTTCAACTACATGATCAAGATCAACACCACCTCCAAGGTATGTCATTCCATCTTAGAGAAGCTTTACCCCAAGACATGGGTCAATGCAGCTCAACAAGATGTGAATACATCAAAATGCTTAAACAAAAAATGGCAACCCCATTTTGAGCTTAAACGATGAGTATGACCTATGATCAAGTGTGTTCACTTGACTCCTAAGTCAATATACTCTAACATAGGTGAAATTGTTGCCGACAAATTCTAGATGAAGTTCTCTAGTGTTTCTCTGTGTTCTTGCATTTATATTTTGCATGCTTGTTCCCTTTAAAAAAAACTTCATCTAGACCTCTTTTCTTTTCTCTGTTATCTTCTGCATTTAATTCATTGCAAATCCTTTAGCTAATTCCCTGCAAATCTTTGTGAGATCCTAATTGCCTAGTGAGATGAGATGGGAAATTTTTCTCTGTGTTGAACTCGGCCTCACCGATCTTTTCTTATTGGCTAGACCGAAACAACTCGGTGTCACTGAAGAAAAAGATTCGGTGTTACCGATTTCACTACTGAGGAAATAATTTCCCATTTGCATCCTGCATATCTGATCCAGCTCCACTCGATGATTCTTATCCTCTACCTGCATCACAACCTACTTGCTGCTTAGTCATGTGACTCAAGGACCAAACCTATTTTACTTATGCTCCAGAAGATCCTTTCTTGGAAATTGATGTCAAAGGGGGAGAGAGAGATCACATCAAAGGGAGAGAGAGACCCTATGGGAGAGAAAGACTTCTTAATCTTCCCAGATGCTTGGTATACAAAGAGGAGAGAAGCCACATGTCTTTAAGAGGGGAAAGATATGTTAGTAGAAGATGTTTCTTTGTGTCTTTTGCTCTGTTTTTCATTTGCTTTGATTTTCTATTACCCTATCTTCTCCCATTATCCGATATCAGATTCAGGGGGAGAAAAACTTCTAAGGGAAGAAAATCTTTGGAATTCATTGTATATCTTTATCCCTTGGGAACATGTCAATATCCAAATAGAGTACTAAGTACTCACTCAGTACATGTCATCCCAGTCTTGGTACTCTTGTGGTTTCTCATTCTTGCTCCGATTAGTAGATGTTCCTGTGTTATCTAACCCTGTTTTTCTCAGGTTCATTTCTTCCAAAGTCAGCTCAAGACCATAAAGTAAGTATATGCATCACACTCATGTGCATGATGATCTCTTGCTGATGTACATATTGTTTACAAGAAGAACTCATGATTATGAAGGTACATTTTCTGCATTTCACATCATTTGCTCTGATGCATATAGCCAAGATACATGTAACTCATTGCTTTCTATGACATGCTTATGCATTCACATATTTTTGTAATCTATCTTCACATGGTTGCATATATGTAGGGGGAGCCAATGCATGTTGCATATTCTTCCAAAGCTTTACTTGTTACACTTCATATATTTATCTAAAGCTTTGATGTATGTTGTCATCAATTACCAAAAAGGGGGAGATTGAAAGCACAAGTGCTCCCTTGGTGATTTTGGAAATTAATGTCAACATATCTCTTGTTGGACTAATACTTCTATCTAGTATGTTTTAGATAAGTTCAACAGTGGAGTGGAAGGAAAAGAGGATGTGGAACCCCTTCAAGATGGTAAGGACACATATTGGCAAAAGCTCAAGACTCTACATTTTCATTTTAGTGATCCAAGATCACATTGAGTCCATAGGAAAGCCAATACTATTAAAAGGGGATGAGGTGTTGCTTAATGGCTTCCTTGCTCAAAGTGCTTAGTGATATGCTCCAAATCCCTCAACCACTTTCTCATTTCCACATATGTCCTAAACCTAAAGTCAAAACCAGCCCCACCGATTTGATCTATCCGGCGCCACCGAGTTCATTGACATAGCGACTGCCAGAAACCCTAATCAGTTCGATCTTACCGATGGGATGTCGGTCTCACCGATATGGCCCTGCAAACTCTCTGTTACCTATTGCAGTTATTTCGGTCCCACCAAAATGTGTAGTCGGTCCCACCGAAATGTGTAGTCGGTCCCATCGAGTTTGCTTGACCAAGTCTCTGTTTGCTTATTGCTAAAATCGGTCTCACCGAGTTTTGCAATCGGTCTCACCGAGATGAGGTTTGGCCCTAAACCTAGCACATCGGTCCCACCGAGTTGACCTTGTTGGTCCCACCGAAAAGCCTAACGTTCACATTTTGAACCAGGTCGGTCTCACCGAGTTTCACTATTTGGTCCCACCGAGTTTGGTAAATTGTGCGTAACAGTTAGATTTTGTGTGGAGGCTATATATACCCCTCCACCCCCTTCTCCATTTGAGAGAGAGCCATCAGAACGTGCCTACACTTCCACTACTCATTTTCTGAGAGAGAACCACCTACTCATGTGTTGAGACCAAGACATTCCAATCCAACCATAAGAATCTTCATCTCTAGCCTTCCCCAAGTTGCTTTCCACTCAAATCATCTTTCCACCATATCCAAATCTGTGTGAGAGAGAAAGAGAGAGTTGAGTGTTGTAGAGACTATCATTTGAAGCACAAGAGCAAGGAGTTCATCATCAATACACCATCTATTACATTTTGGAGAGTGGTGTCTCCTAGATTGGTTTGGTGTCACTTGGGAGCCTCCGTCAAGATTGTGGAGCTGAACCAAGGAGTTTGTAAGGGCAAGGAGATCGCCTACTTCATGAAGGTCTACCCAAGTGAGTCAAGTCTTTCATGGGCGATGGACATGGTGGGATAGACAAGGTTGCTTCTTCATGGACCCTTCATGGGTGGAGCCCTCCGTGGACTCGCGCAACCGTTACCGTTCGTGGGTTGAAGTCTCCACCAACGTGGATGTACGATAACACCACCTATCGAAACCACACCAAAAATCTCCGTGCCTCCAATCATGTTTGCACACTCCAATCCCATCCCTTTACTTTCTTGCAAGTTGCATGCTTTACTTTCCGCTACTCATATACTCTTGCCATGCATGCTTGAATTGTATTGTGAATGCTTGAAATTCTGCTAATCTCCAACCTTAACTTGAAAAGTTTAAAAATTGTTACCTTTACTTGTTGAGGGTCTAATCACCCCCTCTAGACACCTCTTCTCGATCCTTTCACCAAGTTAGAGCATGCACCTCGGGGGGGGGATAGGACTGGTCATCTGTCTCGGAATCCTCCTCTAAGGAGCTATCTGTAACCAACAAGACATGCACTTCATCAGATAGCATTGTCTGCTCTGAAGACCTTGTTTCCACTCCAGATTTTTCCATGACCGTGTCGAATGGCTGATCCATAGGAAGAGTAATTGAATGTACTAAAATTTTTGACAAATTTAATACGTAATAAGAAAATGATGGCATGATATAATTCACATATAAGATGACTGGCTCACTAGGGTGGCATTGCAAAATTCACATATATGATGCCTGGCTAAACAAGATGGCATTGCATGATTCACATATATGATAAAGAAAATAAACATATGGTATTCACACAAAGCATGTCTAAACTAAGCAAATGACATATTTGATGTATAAAGTAAGCAATGCAAGGCACCATATGCATGATATTACCAACAACAGCATGCCAAGTTAGAGCGAAGACCTCGAGGGGTAAATAGGAGTGGTCTTCTCCTTGTGAATCCCCCTCAGAACTATTATCTTCCTCTTGATTACAATCTAAAATGGGTGGAGGGGGGCTGCCTTTGCGCCCACCATGGAGTGACGTCTACATGAAATTTTATTGCCATGCAAGGCTTGTCTCTTTTTCTCTGCATGTTCAATTCCATTGTGTACAATTACTGACATGCATAGGAATAAAACATAGTGAGATTTTGTAAGGAGTGCATGCACAAATCCAGAGTGATGGTAGCAAACTATGGATAGGCCCAAAACCAATGATAGCAGGGTGATAATAGCTTTAGTTAAAAAGTACAGATAATGGCTCCTTTAATGTTTGTTTCCACCAAACATGAAACTCATAGTAAGCACCCAAGATTAACCAGATAGTAGACACATAGTATTGATTGCTGCCCCAATATGTACCCCACAACTATTTAAAAACTCAAGTTTGAGCATTAGTTTGGACCCGACTCAGAGTCTAATAGGTGAACAGGATGATAAAGTAGCATGTCATCATATAAAGCGATGCATAACATAAGCAGACACGAAAGAGTGCGACCTCTCTTGCGGAACCGTGTAGTCCTCAAGGTCATCTGCTCAGTTGATGATGGTAATGCAGTTGTCGTGGCTGCCGGCGGCGGGGAAGAAGATCTGAGGTGTCAAAAGACAGTCTGGAAGGCGGATCCCTACTATGGTGAACCGTTCCATCATTGGAGCAGCTGAGCTGGGGTGGAACACAGTGCAGCAGGAGCGGGACAAACCACACAAGGTTTTCTTTGACACACATCTGTAACAGAAGTAATTGTGTAAGGGCTAGTTTGAATTTGGGGATTGTGACAATGCAGGGATAGGAAATACACAGGAATAGGATAGGAATGCACGTGCAAAACAGAGAATTTATAAACACAAGATCTCTACCGATATGGGTCTTTGCTTCACAAGAATTGGAAGATCACAGGATGCAAAGAAGCATGGTGATATTAAGTCAATCCACAAGAAAATGTACGGTTATAATGTTATTATGCTACTATCTCTTACTTGTGCTTCATGAATAGGAATTTGAAAAGGAGGAAACTTGGATATTAAAATTCGTACGGTTTTTCTTTCAAGGAGACACTAAAGGAAAAAATCCTACAGTTTTCCTTTGCTCCATTCCTTTGAACCAAATGCATGAATAGTAGTACCATAGGAAACTTTCCAATTCCTATGTTTTTCCTTCACTTTTCCTTTCAATCACTGGCGATTCTAGTAGGTAGGCTTGAGCAGGGAAAAGCCTACACTAAAAAATGTTTTTGTGCTACTTCTACTACTTTGGACCAAGGCCACTGCCCTACTAGCTCAACTCCCAGGCCCATCTACAAATACGCAACTCAAACGCACATAGATAAATAATAATGGCATTCAAGAGAGTCCATCACGGATAGCTAAGTTGCCTGGTACCTCACCGTTTGTCATATAGTAGGAGAACTAATTGTATTTCATGTTAGTATGTGTGCTCAGTGGATAATATATATAACATGTAGAGTAAAAAAGCGATGCAACAAGTGTACAACCTCTTTGGCGAAGCCATGTCGATCTCAGCATTTTTGGGTTGGTCGGTGAGGATGCTCCCGCTGATTTGGCTGTCGGAGGAGGGAAGAAGATCTTAGGCATCTAGAGATGGAGCCCGGGGTACTGCCCCGCTGTGATGGAGGGTTTCATCGTTGGAGCATCTCCGATGAATTGTACGACGGCAAGGCTGAAGCAGGACAAGAGAGACAACGTTAATCTGAGTGGAATTCTAATAGAATCTTCAATACATGACGTAAAATACATAAGTTCTAGATGTAAAATACATCAGCCTCTCATCTTTGGACTTAACTGTCGAAACTGAATTTAACTGTCGAAACTGAATTTTGCTGTCGAAACTGAATTTTACTATCAAAACTGAATGCACTAGTAGCAGAAAAGCAGTAGCAGTAGCAGCTGTGCCTGGAGCACCAGGGCGTCTGAGAGCCAGGGTAGCTGGTCATGTAGCAGCATCCCGGGTAGCAGTTGCAAGGGATCGAGGGAGAGCAGCAGAGCAAGCAAGTGAAAGAACGGGAGCAGCAGCACGAGCAAGAGCAAGAGCAAGAGCAGACCAGGCAGGGGACCAAGAGGAAGAGCAGAGCAGCAGTGCGAGTGAGAGCCAAAGCAGCAACAACTCCTACTGATTTGGACGTCACCACCGAGGGAGTGACGCCGTGGAGGAAGTGGCCGGCAATGCCGCTGTCGATGGAGCCGCGCCATGTCGGCTCGGGACCGAGCACCGACAGCACTGTGAGATCGAATCAAGAAGAAAATGCGGCAATTAGTGTAGAACCTCTTTGGTGGCGCCGATTAGGCCCAACTTCATCCAAGGAATTGGTGATGATGCTTCTCTTCCGGTGGTGCAGGTGAAGACGGTGGTGTGGGAATGGAGGTGGTGCGGAAGACGAGGGGAACATCGGGGCAGCTCCTTGGAGGTGGAGGACGGGGTGGCTGAACCGGTGGGACGACTAGATCAATGAAGGATCCTCATCCAGTGCGGTGGATGAGGGACGTCGAGGTGTTGTTGTGGATGATGTTGTGGGGGAAGAGGCTCCGGCTGGGTGGCGGACGGAGGAGGGTGTGGGGCTTCGCGGGTTTTCGCGGCCTCGGTGTATGAATCAGTGGGAGGATGGGATGGGAGGGGGAACCAAGGCTTAGGTACGCGCTTGTCCGAAATGTGGGGTAAGTTATGAAAGTACCCCCACCGTTTTGAGCTAAGTGGTTCTTACGGTTCAGGTGTATCACAGGCATTTCGCGTGTCGGGATTTCGCGGGAGGTGGGAGTATTCGCACGCGTTGTAACTTTGGGATAGCAATGCGCGGGTTGAGAAGGAGGGAGTTTTTGGAGCACAACGAGACAAAGATATGTCTTAAATATCTCGGAGTAACAAGGCGCAGGTTGAAGAGGTGGGAGTTTCACAGCACGATAGATAGAGATGCTAGCTTGAAATTTCGGCATAACAAGGCGCGGCTTGAAATTCCGGGAGAACAAGCTTAACGTGTACAAAAAAAGACAATTCGCACCTCATCACCAGAGAGAGCCATGTCCCATTTTACTATATTACTAGAAATGCATTCAAATACAACAACAAAAAACTAAAAAAATCGGGACAACAAACATAACATGTATAGTACCAAATCAATTTGCACTTCCCTCAACAGTAAAATAATAATTTGTGTTGTCTAGCATATGGACTAAATTTGAGTACATTTATCCTGTTTGAACGGGATTGTACTCGGGTTACTTATACAACCATCTAAATATTATCTTCACAACACGTGACATGAATATAGGAGTAGTAAATTCCTATATAAATATGAACTACATGTACATACGATCTTAAAATCAAATATATGTATCCATTTATGTTGAATTCAAATCATAGTACATGTATGCTCTAGCTAGATGTTCAGAATCTAAACCATGTATGATACTACGTACAATGTGTTTAACACGCACAACACACACACAAACACTATTTAGACTTGTAAGGTACACGTGCATTGCACGCATGAGATTTGGCAACCAAATTGTAACATCCCAAAATTCTATATTCTGGAATGTTATATTGAATAAATAACTAGGATTATTTGTTTGATTGTTGTGTGATGGATTGTGTGAAATTATTTTATTTTTTCACGAGAATTAAAACCTTTTGAGTTCTCGTTTAAAACTTTTTCTAATCATGTTATAAAAGTTGGGTAACATTTTGTCCAATAAAGAAAACAATGGTTGGGGAAGTTTATTCAAGAAATCAAAGGGCTTTAATTTCTGTTTGACTCTTTTTGAAATATTAGAAACCACAATCACAATTTTGGAGTGAGAATAGGATGAATTTCTCAAATGTGGTGGATGAATATTTCATATGGAGTTTGTTTGGATTTTGGAGATCCAATTGAAATATGATATTATTTGGAGTTTTACTGTCGTTTAAATATTTCCAAATTAATCAAATAAATTTATGAGGGGAGATAACATGACTTCTCCAAAATAATATTTGGAAATGTTTAATATGGCTCAATTATTATTTTTTAATTGAGAATTGATAAAAGAAAACATTTTTGGGGATAATTATAATAACTTATTGAATAATAAGAGCAGGATAACTATTTAATTTTTGGCTAAAACTATTTTCGAAATATATGAATGTTATTTAGGTTCATTTGAACATTTATTAGTAAAATTTTATTTGTTGTTTATACAAACGTGTTGCACACTTAAATTAAAAATAAATGTGAACATTTATTTTATTTGCTATTTTAAAACTTTTGCATGAAAAAATATTATTTTGTAATTATGTCCTAAGCCTATTTGGACCATGCCCACTTCTATTTTTTTTCTTTCTCTCTTTCCATTTTCCCCTTGGGCCTGTGTGACGCCCCGAGACCGACGATCCAGAAGACTTCCATATTCTTGTGACCTCCGTGTGTTTTTATTTGTGCTTGCTGTATTTATTGTTGCATTGCATCATGTCATCATGCCAGCATGTCATTTAATTTTTAAAACTCATCTAAATAAATTGCGTAGATCTTTTGATCTATTTAAATCGAGGGAAGGGTGACTTCTCTTTATAACATATCCTCCCAATATTAGGGAGCTATATTAAATATTTCTTTAATTTGGAAATCACCATAACACACGTGCAATATATCCCATGCCATTGTTATCTCAATTCTTGGTCTCCAACCTTGCCCATAATTTCTTTCATCATTTTCCGGAGCTCCACCAAAAATCTGAACATTCTTGGACCTTCCTTTTATCAAGTCCTAGTTCAAACCCATTTGAATTAAAGTCAAATGAGTTTGAATTTACATCTCTCAATCATGGCCTTTTCTATTTTCTCGGAACAAGCGCATTTTTGTGAGTTCGGGAAAATTATCCGCGTGTCCAACTTCTTCCCCTAACCTCTCTTTCTTTCTTTCTTATCTCTGTTTTTTTTCTTTCTTTTTCTCTTCTTTAGAGTGAGAGTGAGAAGAGAGCCCACCAACCAGGCGCGCCTCCGCCCCCAAGGCCCATCTGCGCCTAGGCCCAGCCGTCTCTAACCCTAGCCCCGAGCCCCCTCCCCATCTCTCCCTCTTGTTCCTGTGCCCGCCGCCACACCGGCAACGCTCGACCCCCCCACCTCCTTGCTCGATCCCATCTCCCTCGCTCTCTCCCTCGATGCCGCATCTAGCCAGGGAGAGGAGCTCCCTTCTGCTCGCACCCTCCTGGCCAGCCGTTCCCTTCCATGGCGCTGCCTTGCTGCTCCCTCCAGCGCCCAAGCCTCCTCCTCTGCTTCGCCCCCTCATCTACTCCCTCAGCCATGGCGCTTCAACGTCTCTCGTCTCGCCCATGCCGACGACCAGCAGTTGGTCGCCGCTCTACGCCATCCGGTAGTGCCTGCAGCTCGCGTCTCCACCCCTCCTCGTTGCCCCGTTGTGCTCCGGAGGTCAGGGCCGCCATGGACGAGCCCCGCAGCCACGCCCCTGCCGTCCCCACGCCCTGCTGCCTCATAGAGTGTCGCGCCATCGCCGTTCGTCTTCAACCGCGGGAGCGCAGTCTTCCTCCAACCCCGTCCAGATCCGGGTGGCCTCCGCCGCCTTGCCCGTTCCCGGTCGGATTTGACTCCGGTGGCCCGTCCCCGTCGGAGTTGACCTCCACCGCAGGCCACGCGCGAACCCGCGTTGCCTCTGCCAGCCCTGTGTTGCTGCTTGCATCCGCCAAGCCCCTCTGCCCTGTTTCGCCTCGGCCTCGATCGAGGAGGACGAGCAGCGTTGCTGCCTGCTCGATCCGCCTGCACACACGCCTCGCGCGTTGACTGCGACCAGCTCCATGCCCGAGCGAGCACACTCCTGATCCCGATGCCCAGCGTCGCCCAAGTCTCGTATGTTGTCCCTCCAAGCCAAGACCACCTCAAGTTAGCCAAGTACCTCTAGATGCGTGTGCGACCATCTTCGGCAAGGACCCGTGTACGACTACACAATGAACCGTGAAGTTCCACTACGATTCCCGTGTACATCTACTGTCGCCCGAAGACCCGTGTACCATGAGCGCCAAGTTTGACTACCGCACGGTTACGCCAAGTTCATCTATGGAACGTGTACAACTACTTCCACTACCGTCGTCGTGAACAACTACTTCCACTACATCACGAGAACGTGTACTTCCCTCTATGAACTTGATCCACCCCGAAAACGCACGCTTCAAAGGTATAACGACGAGACGACCGCCCGTGTATGAATGTGTGTTGTATGAGATGCTGGTGTTTGCACCGTGCCCGTTTGTCTTTGCACGTTCCTCGTTTGCCATGTCGCCGTCCCGTGGGAACCCGGAATCTGGGATCACCCCACCATCTTGCATGACACGTTCACGCCCACTTTCTTTTGCACCGACATCTCGACGAGTTGTCGGATCATCGGAATGTTGCCGTGGCACCATTTTCGTTATCCTTGTCGTGGCACCCCTTTTCGTTCCGCCATGGTGACCAAATGTTCCATATCTTACTCATGTCAACATCTTCATAAAAATTGCCTAAAACTTGTATATGTCATCCGCATCATGATAACAACATTTAAATGCTTAAAACTGTGTTTGCATTAAACTACTAAATGACATATGGGGATTTCCGGAATTGTTGTTTGTTGTTTCCGGCCTCACTTAAACTTGCCTAAATAGTTAGTTTATTTATGCTTCACCTCTTGCCATGCTTAACAACATTTAATATTGTTGTGTTCATAACCGAGAGAGAACTAAATAATTGATGTGGTGTTCCGTCAATATGCAACTCGTTGCATATTGAGCTCCACTTAATTTGTAGTACTGTTTGTTGCACTTTGCCATGCCATGCCTCATTAAACCGGACATGCATCATACTTGATTGTGCATCATGCCATGATTATGCTTGTGTGTTTACCATGTTGCTTGCTTCTTTCCGGTTTGCTTCTCTCGTTAGCTTCGGTTTCGTTCCGGAGTTGTGAGGATTCGTTCAACTATGTCCGTTTGTCTTCTTCATGGACTCGTTCTTCTTCCTTGCGGGATCTCAGGCAAGATGACCATTACCCTCGATATCACTTCTATCTTTGCTTGCTAGTTGCTTCGTTCTATCGCTATGCTGCGCTACCTATCACTTGTTTACCATGCCTCCCATATTGCCATGTCAGCCTCTAACCTTTTCACCCTTCCTAGCAAACCGTTGCTTGGCTATGTTACCACTTTGCTCAGCCCCTCTTATAGCGCTGTTAGTTGCAGGTGAAGTTGAAGATTGCTCCATGATGGACAGGATTATGTTGGGATATCACAATATCCCTTATTTAATTATAATGCATCTATATACTTGGTAAAGGGTGGAAGACTCGGCCTTATGCCTGGTGTTTTGTTCCACTCTTGCCGCCCTAGTTTCCATCATACCGGTGTTATGTTCTCGGATTTTGCGTTCCTTACGCGGTTGGGTGATTTATGGGACCCCCTTGACAGTTCGCTTTGAATAAAACTCCTCCAGCAAGGCCCAACCTTGGTTTTAACATTTGCCACCTAAGCCTTTTTCCCTTGGGTTCTGCAGACTCAAGGGTCATC
>NC_041393.1:363366161-363402145 GCF_002162155.2 Triticum dicoccoides | reverse complement strand
CCAGTGCTCGTCGTGAGTGTTGGTCCAACCTGTCAACCGCCAGTGGCTACCAGGGGCAACTCTGGGCTGGCCTATCGAAAGTTTGGACAATCCGGTGTGCCCTGAGAACGAGATATGTGCAGCTCCTATCGGGATTTGTCGGCACAGCGGGAGGCTTTGCTGGTCTTGTTTTACCCTTGTCGAAATGTCTTGTAAACCGGGATTCTGAGTCTGATCGGGTCTTCCTGGGAGAAGGTATATCCTTCGTTGATCGCGAGAGCTTATCATGGGCTAAGTTGGGACACCCCTGCAGGGTATAATCTTTCGAAAGCTGTGCCTGCGGTTATAGGCAGATGGGAATTTGTTAATGTCCGGTTGTAGATAACTTGACACTTGACCTCTTTAAAATACATCAACCGCGTGTGTAGCCGTGCTGGTCTCTTTTCGGCGGAGTCCGAGAAGTGAACACGGTTTTGGGTTATGTTTGACGTAAGTAGGAGTTCAGGATCACTTCTTGATCATTTCTAGTTCACGACCATTCCGTTTGCTCTCTTCTCGCTCTTATTTGCGTATGTTAGCCACCATATTTCCTTAGTGCTTGCTGCAACTCCACCTCATTACCACTTCCTACCCATGAGCTTAAATAGTCTTGATCTCGCGGGTTTTGAGATTGCTGAGTCCTCGTGACTCACCAGATACTATCACAACAGTTGCAGGTGCCGATGATACCAGTGCAGGTGATGCAACCGAGCTCAGATGGGAGCTCAACGAAGATCTTGGTCATTACTATGTTTTGTTTCTTGATGATCAGTAGTGGAGCCCATTTGGGACGATCGGGGATCTAGCAGTTGGGTTATCTTCTTTTCTTTTTTCTTCGTCCGTAGTCGGACTATGTGTGTACTCTGATTGATGTATGAATTATATGTTTATTGTGTGAAGTGGCGATTGTAAGCCAACTCTTTATCCCATTCTTGTTCATTACATGGGATTGTGTGAAGATGACCCTTCTTGCGACAAAACCACAATGCGGTTATGCCTCTAAGTCGTGCTTCGACACGTGGGAGATATAGCCGCATCATGGGTGTTACAGCCTGGTTCCCCACTAAGGCCCATCTTAATTTTTTTCCTTAGCCCAAGTCTAGGAACCCTTTCTTCCTCCTCTGTACGTTTCAATCTGGAGGAGAACAGAAATAGCCATGGCACCTGTACATCTTCCTCTCCCTCTAGCACTTGAAACGTTCGCTCTTTCCACTTCTTATCACCACAAAAGATCTTTTGCATTGCATGGAGAACCCATTTAGAGGATTAAAATTCCACTTTGATGCCTCAATTGTTCTGGAATCAATCCGTCATTAGAGGCCACAATGAGCTCGTTTGATCTCCCAGTACCGGCTCCCTCGGTCACTATAAATAGGACCCCTAGGTGCATCTCAAAACCCTCATCCCTCTTCCTAAAAACCCCTCTTTATATCTCTCTATTCCGAGAGGAATTCCTCGCCGAGATTTACCCGTTTTCGCAACTCCGGTGGCTTCTCCACCGCGCCCGAGGACGAGGACGATCTCAGCTCTGCATCTCTTAAGTTCGTCTCGGCCTCCTCTCGGCCGTTCGGCCATTCGTTGACATCTGGAACTTTTCTTCTCCAACTCCGACGAAACTCTGGCAAAACTCCGGTGAGCACTGTGTAAATCCCATAATTGTTTTTCAGAAAAATACTCAAACTTCAGAAATTCATATCTCCTAGACCGTAAGTCCGAATTCGACAAATTTTATATCCGCGGATTCGTTGAAACACAAAGTTTATCATGAGATAAAAACATTTCACTTTTGGTAAATTAAATTTGACACAAATTTAAAATTTGTATTTGAATATTTTTGCTATATCTATTACTTTGTAATTCTTTTGGAAATGTTTCCTTCAGCAAAATTGATCTTTCGGTCCATATCTTGTTGTTAGAATTTTTTACTAATTGTTCATCTATGTCTAGCCACTGTTTCAACCTTAAAACTTCATATAGTTTTTTTTATCATAATTCAATTTCATCATTAATTTAATTTGATTCTTGATTCAGCTTTCTTGAGAAGATCACTAGGAACCTCTTTGGTCATATGCTATCATTATACAAATTTAGACTTCACGAGATGTTACATACATTTTGTAACCTAAAACCTTTATGCCACAAACTCCATCTACCATTTTCATTATAGACTTTGTCGTAGAACCTTGCCTCACAACTCTTCGACCCGTGATCTTCACTTTGACCCAACCCTAGAACAAAACCTATATCATATTTCTATTCTTGATCTTATCTCAACCCGTAACCAAGTCCTAACAACTTATGTAGGAATGTTATTTTTTCTATTTTGTATTGTAATTTGAATATTTTATTTGGATCTTTATTTGGATGTTGTTGTGTGTTAAAGTACTTTCTTATGTCGTTAGATATATCATAACGAGAAGGAGAGACGACTCAATAGAATATTTCCTCTTCATCAACGGTACAAGGCAAGTTACATCTTGATCATGCCCTTTTATACCTATGTTTTATATATGCATTTAGTCCTTTGATGTAGGGTTTGCATGAATATGTTAGTTGGCTATATTATAAACCCAGTAGAGCAATGAGGTAGGTCTGAGCCTTTACTTTTTTGTCGCCAACGTTGTAGGGATTTTGCAATGCCATTGTAGACGGGGATTGGTATATGAGATCATGAAAGTTGCGAGTGATATAATAATTAAGGGTAACCTTAAGGTGGAAACATTAACACACATCTGGGTGGACTGGTAAGGGGCACCCTGGAGAAACCAGTGGACTTGCCCAGGCACCCTGGAGAAACCAGTGGACTTGCCCAGGGGATCCCGGAGTTCCCGTGTGATCACCCTATGGACTGCCACCTAGGCTCAAAGGGATTCATCATTTTTTCATGACTAGAAGCTTACCTGCACAGCCACAAGCTATTATTTGCTCTAGCTTAGTTGAGTATGTTGTGTGACCTCTTACAGTGGTAGACTAGCAGATGTATTTATATATGTAGGTGTACTGGTCTACCCAGGGTTAAGAGGGAACACTTCAGAAAGACTATGTCTCGATCTTCCAATTCTCAAACACCAGGTAGTGCGAGGACTACAAAGGAGGTGATCGAGTCTTGTGGGGAAAAGTGTGCAAACCTCTGCAGAGTATAAAACTAATCGATTAGCCATGTCCCAGGTTATGGACAATTTGAGCATCTGGAAAGTGGGAATTGAGCGATATTGTCTCTCTTAATTAAGTTATTGGGTTTTAATAAATTTGGGTATTAGATTGAATGGAGCAACCATCTCAACCATATTATGATGAATTATGTAGTAACAATATGATATTCTTTTGATGATAGGGAAAAAAATCAGCTTTATGCAGATTAAATTTAGAACCATCCACCAGGCATGTTGCATGTATAACGAGGACATTTATTCATCTCTTATGGTGTGACTTGCTAGTACATTCAACGTACTGACCTACACGGCTGTAATGTATCATGTTGCAGGATTTCTACGATGAGTGAATTTTCGTTATAGGGTTATAGTCCGCACTCAACCTGGCGATGGCGTTGATGGGACTCCACACCCGTTTGCCTGTTTCTGCTGAGATTCTTAAGGTATATACCAGTTTTGTTATCTATACATGTGATTGCACTTTGATATATACATTGATGTACTATGTGTGCTAGCATACCGATCCAGGGATAGCACAGATACATAGAGACTTAACCGCCTGAGGTCGGGTCATTACAGAAATGGTATCAGAGCACATGTTGACTGTAGGATGTGAACCTAGGAAATGGCTTAGTACCAGCAAGACCCGAAGAGAACAATTTTTTCCTTGGAATTTTCCCTCATCTTTTGAACCCTTGACCAAAACTCTTCTTATTTCGAAATTTTAGATGGAGAATTTCACCCTGAACACCAGAGAGCACTACAAGGATGTTCTTTGTGGTCCAACCCTCATAGTACTGGTCAGACTGCTGAAGTTGCCGATACCGGAGATCAAGGCGAAGAAGAGAAGAACCGAAACATGGTTCATTAATACTTGAGTTTTTGGACATCAAGGAGACCCCAGGAAAGGAGACATCACATATGAGATGATAGCCCGCAACAAGGATATGGGCATCAACACTGCCATTCATGATGCAATTGCACGCCTGTGCTATCGTCATCGTAATGAGCTAAGCAAGAACAGTTTTGGAAAGTTTGGATGGCAGAAAGCTGGTGGAGCACATATCTTACTGACTAAGGAGCAAAAGCTGAAGTTTTCACCTCTGACGGTGTATAACCAAGACTTGGAGCATTACATCAAGAACCTCCAGATGGACCTTCTCGAAGTCTTATTCGATAAGGAAGCACTGCATGAAGAACTCAAGGCCTAGAAGCTGGAGGTAACCAAGAATGCAATGGCAGAGCTTGAAGTTCGGAAACTTCGTCAGGAACTAGAGAATAGCAGGACCATAGCTCATGCCAAAGATGTTGAGATCCAGAAGCTCAAGAATCAACTCCAAGACATACTGGGACGCCATAGGAAACTCCGTCTCGACAGAGATTATCCAACACAAGCAGAAGAAGCCCCGTGGAGACCAGAACCAAGATCTGGAGAAGTTAGTTTAGTAGTAGACCACCATGAGAAAATAAGTTTGAACATTTACGATTTGAGTATCTGACCATACCAACTTATGTGGGTGGCCGTACTATATTAATGTTTGATTGAATGAATGTGTGAATCATGATTGATTTGTGTGATGTGTGTATCTCTCTACTCCTCCAACTCTATCTCATCCCAAAACCCTTGGACCCAATAGATGATGAATGAAGATGGACTCAAATTCTCAGGACCCAAGGCTCAGTTGAGACCGAGCAACGGATTCGTAACATGGAGAATCACCTAAGGATCAACCTTGTGGAAAGAAAGGATGAAGTACCATACGCTCTTCAGTACTTTGAAGGAAGTGTCACAACATGGTGGAAAATGTATCAAGCCATACAAGGATGGAATGGAGCAAAGACTCGGGAAGAATTCAAGACGACTCTGCTAAGGTCTCGTCTTACCCGGAAGCCTTACGATAGTAAGATGATGAAGAAACCTTGTGCATGTAAGATTTGTGGAGAAGTTGAACACACCCATGAAGAACCCAAGGACGGATGCCCACATTGTGAAAAAAATCACCCAACCGAAGAATGCCCAACCTGGCAGGTTACATGTTTGTTATGTGAAGGAACAGATCACTACCATGCTCAGTGTCACATTTATCCCATGGTATAACAAACTACCCGGAAGCAGAAGGAAGGAATGAAGGAAGCCCTCCAAGAAGGTATGTAAGATCCTGTGATGAAGGACGATTTTGAAGACCCTAATGGAGAAGGCCTAACCAGATTGTATTCCAAAGCCTGCTATTCATGTGGAGAAAAAGTACATTTTTCACAGTATTGCACCAACGAAAGAAAAGAGAATCCAGGATACTTCCCGATAGAAGAAGTGGACTTTGATTCACATGAAATAGAAGCCCTGATCGGTACGAAGAAGTCCCCAAAGAGTTAGGCAAAAATAAGTTACAATTTTGATTTTGTTATGTTGGTTACCACAAGAAGATGAAGGAAATGAAGTAGTATGAGAATTACCCGATAATATGGATCAGTTGTAAGTCCAAGGATGAGTAAAAGCTATACATGTGTTGAAGTGGGCCATAACCCACAGGCCCAGGATTTAACGAGGAACAAGCACAGTCTTGTTGAAGGAAGAATTATGAAGGATCCATGAAACGTCTACCGATCAAGTTATAGCTATTCCATAGGAGGATACGTAAAACCAGAGGGTTTTGGTGAAACGATAGTTGTTTTTGTTTGGCTTGCAGAATCGATGGATTTATTCGAACCCAGTTCGTGGACAAGAGAAATCTGCAATGCCTATGAGGATGCCCGAGTGTTAGAATGCAAGATTCACTAAACCTTAAACAGGGTAATGATTTGGGTGCGACATGGCTTGGCCACCATGACGACTTACTCTTATCATTCGCTCTTGTTATTTGGAATGGTAAATTTGAGTGACTTACCCACGGTAAAGTGCCGACGCCCGTTGAAGCCTTGCTTAAACCATAGAATAGTATGATGAGGAACCCATGTACATGGCAGCTGTTGCCAATCGTAGGTTACACGGTGAGAATGAATCCAAGACCCATTTCTTGCATGTAACCAGTAATGGCTGACCTCCATGAGGTTTTTTGATAGTTTTTTAGCATTGGCGCTAAACCTGTCAGATGAGAAGATCCAGTCTCGGAAGTATTTTATTTTGATGCAAAGACCCAGGATATTGAAGGAAATGTTATGCCTCTAACAGGAGAGCATCAATGAAGGAGTTATTACAAGAAACTTGAGGAGAAATGTGTTGTCAACACTATAGAGGTGGTGCATGCGTTTATTTTAAGTGTGGTAGCACCGGGGATCTTCATGATGATCAATGGAATTGCAAGGAGACCGCAACCCTAACCTTTTCTTTCTAGCCTTTCTGTATCTCGAGGACGAGATTCATTTTAAGTGTGGTAGGTTTGTAACATCCCAAAATTCTATATTTTGGAATGTTATATTAAATAAATAAATATGATTGTTTGTTTGATTGTTGTGTGGTGGATTATGAGAAATTATTTTATTTTTTCACGAGAATTAAAACCTTTTGAGTTCTTGTTTAAAGCTTTTTTTAATCATGTTATAAAAGTTGGGTAACATTTTATCCAATAAAGAAAACTATGGTTGGGGAAGTTTATTCAAGAAATCAAAGGGCTTTAATTTCTGTTTGACCCTTTTTGAAATATTGGAAACCACAATCACTATTTTGGAGTGAGAATAAGATGACTTTCTCAAATGTGGTGGATGAATATTTCATATGGAGTTTGTTTGGATTTTGGAGTTCCAATTGAAATATGATATTATTTGGAGTTTTACTGTCATTTAAATATTTCCAAGTTAATCAAATAAAATTTATGAGGGGAGATAACATGACTTCTCCAAAATTACATTTGGAAATGTTTAATATGGCTCAATTATTAACTTTTAATTGAGAATTTATAAAAGAGAACATTTTGGGGATAATTATAATACACTTATTGCATAATAAGAGCAGGATAACTATTTATTTTTTGGCTAAAACTATTTTGGAAATATATGAATGTTATTTAGGTTCATTTGACCATTTATTAATAAAATTTTATTTGTTGTTTATACAAATGTTTTGCATACTTAAATTAAAAATTAATGTGAACATTTATTTTATTTGTTGTTTTAAAACTTTTGCACCAAAAAAATATTATTTTGTAATTATGTCCTAAGCCTATTTGGACCATGCCCACTTCTATTTTTTTCTTTCTCTCTTTCCATTTTCCCCTTGGGCCTGGTTCCCCACTAAGGACCATCTTTTTTTTTCCTTAGCCCAAGTCCAGGAACCCCTTCTTCCTCCTCTGTACGTTTCAATCTGGAGGAGAACAAAAACAACCATGGTACCTGTACATCTTCCTCTCCCTCTAGCACTTGAAACGTTCGCTCTTTCCACTTCTTATCAACACGAAAGATCTTTTGTATTGCATGAAGAACCCATTCAGAAGATTAAAATTCCACTTTGTTGTCTTAATTGTTCCGGAATCAATCCGTCATTAGAGGCCACAATAAGCTCGTTTGATCTCCCTATACCGGCTCCCTCGGCCACAATAAATAGGACCCCTAGGTGAGTCTCGAAGCCCTCATCCTCTTCCTGAAAACCTCTCTTTATATGGCTCTATTCCGAGAGGAATTGCTCACCGAGATTTACCCGTTTTCGCAACTCCGGCGGCTTCTCCACCGCGCCCGAGGACGAGAACGATCTCACCTCTGCATCTCTCAAGTTTGCCTCGGCCTCCTCTCTGCCGTTCGGCCATTCATTGATGTCTGGACCTTTTCTTCTCCAACTCCAATGAAACTCCAGCGAAACTCCGGTGACCACTGTGTAAATCCAGTAATTGTTTTTTAGAAAAATACTCAAACTTCGGAAATTCATATCTCCTAGACCGTAAGTCCGAATTCGACAAATTTTGTATCCACGAATTCGTTGAAACATAAAGTTTATCATGAGACAAAAACATTTTAATTTTGCTAAATTAAATTTGACACAAATTTAAAATATATATTTGAGTATTTTTGCTATATCTATTAATCTGTAATTCTTTTGAAAATGTTTCCTTCAGCAAAATTGATCTTTCGGTCCATATCTTGTTGTTAGATTTTTTTTACTAATTGTTCATCTATGTCTAGGCACTATTTCAACCTTAACACTTCATATAGTTTTTTTTATCATAATTCAATTTCATCATTAATTTAATTTGATTCTTGATTCAGCTTTCTTGAGAAGATCATTAGGAACGTCTCTGGTCATATGCTATCATTATACAAATTTAGACATCACGAGATGTTACATACATTTTGTAACCTAAAAACTTTATGCCACAAACTCCATCTACCATTTTCATTATAGACTTTATCGTAGAACCTTGCCTCACAACTCTTCGACCCGTGATCTTCACTTTGACCCAACCCTAGAACAAAACCTATATCATATTTTTATTCTTGATCTTATCTCAACCCGTAACCAAGTCCTAACAACTTATGTAGGAATGTTATTTCTTATTTTTTATTGTAATTTGAATATTTTATTTGGATCTTTATTTGGATGTTGTTGTGTGTTAAAGTACTTTCTATATCGTTAGATACTCCCTCCGTTCCTTTATGTAAGGTGTATTATTTTTGGCACGGTGACCAAGGTGCATAATTATAGAGGTTTTAGGACCAAATTACCCTTAGCAAATTTTTTGGTTAGTGGCAAGTAAATATATGAGTCCAGGAAAGTAAGAGATATATGCAATCGAGAGACAAATAGTTTCCTTCTTTTGACACAAGGAGAGATACAGGAAATCAGGGAGAGAGAGATACTTTTCTATTTTTGGAGGGATACAAAGGGAATTATGAGGATGTACAAGAAATGCACCTTACAGTGTGAAATTTTATCAAAAAACAAATACACCTTATATAAAGGAACGGAGGGAGTATATCGTAACGAGAAGGAGAGACGACTCAATATAATATTTCATCTTCATCGTCAGTACAAGGCAAGTTACATCTTGATCATGCACTTTTATACCTATGTTTTATATATGCATTTAGTCCTTTGATGTAGGGTTTGCATGAATATTTTAGTTGGCTATATTATAAACCCAATAGTGCAATGAGGTAGGTCTGAGCCTTTACTTGTTTGTCGCCAACGTTGTAGGGATTTTTCTATGCCATTGTAGACGGGGATTGGTATGTGAGATCATGAAAGTTGCGAGTGATATAATAATTAAGGGTAACCTTAAGGTGGCAACATTAACACACATCTGGGTGGATTGGTAAGGGGTATCCTCGAGAAACCAGTGGACTTGGCCAGGCACCCTGGAGAAACGAGTGGACTTGCCCAGGGGATCCCAAAGTACCCGTGTGATCACCCTATGGACTTCCACCCAGGCTCAAAGGGATTCATCAGTTTTTCATGACTAAAAGTTTACCTGCACAACCATAAGCTATTATTGGCTCTGGCTTAGTTGAGTACGTTGTGTGACCTCTTACAGTGGTAGACTAACAGATGTAGTTATATATGTAGGTGTACCGGTCTACCCAGGGTTAAGAGGGAACACTTCAGAAAGACTATGTCTCGATCTTCCGATTCTCAAACACCAGGCAGTGCGAGGACTACAAAAGAGGTGATCGAGTCTTGTGGGGAAAAGTGTGCAAACCTCTGCAGAGTGTAAAACTAATCGATTAGCCATGTCCCCGGTGATGGACAATTTGAGGATCTGGAAAGTGGGAATTGAGCGATCTCGTCACTCTTAATTAATTTAATGGGTTTTAATAAATTTGGGTATAGATTGAATGGTGCAACCATCTCAATCATATTATGATGAATTATGTAGTAACAATATGATATTCTTTTGATGATAGGGAAAAATCAGCTTTATGCAAATTAAATTTAGAACCATCTACTAGCCATGTTGCATGTATAAATCGGACATTTATTCATCTCTTGTGGTGTGACTTGCTAGTAGATTCAACATACTGACCTACATGGCTGCAACGTATCATGTTGCAGGATTTCTACGACGAGTGAGTTTTCGTTATAGGGTTACAGTCTGCACTCAACTTGGCGATGGCGTTGATGGGACTCCTCACCCGTTTGCCTGTTTCTGCTATGATTCTTAAGATATATTTCAGTTTTGTTATTTATACATGTGATTGCACTTTGATATATACATTGATGTACTGTGTGTGCTAGCATACCGATCCATGGATAGCACTGATACACAGAGACTTAACCGTCTGTGGTCAGGTCATTACACAAATTATAAACAAATACCACATTTTAGCATGTAAACTTTGAGTCATATATGCATGATGTAGATGTTCATTTAATTCTTATAGTTCATCTCACTCAAAATCAATTAGTTTTTTATAAAAAGCTAATCTATTTTAAGATTCATGGAATTGTGCGTTGTAAAGCATAAAGTAAAAACAAACAATGGCAATTCATGTAGAATTTTTTTTGGGCAATTATGATACGGAAGATTCTAGAACAAAGGAGAAGTGCTTGTGTTTTGAGGTTTGCGCAAAGTTCAACCATGGAGTCTTCTAGATTGTACATGTTGCAAAATCTGGGGGAATGTAGATGATATCCAACAGCTAGTAGTGCTAGGATGAAGGCTCCACTCCTTCCCTTTTCATGTAAATTTAATGACAATGAAACCTTGGCTTCTTATGCTAATGGTATATATGATTACTGTGATGTGGAACGAATAGAAAAATTCGTTGCTTTTAAGGGTGCTTATGAAATTGAATCTTTGTGGAAAGTGTGAAAATTATGATGATGATGTTTACACACCTGAAAATTATGCTTAACTTAAATATTGCTATGAGAATTATGAATATAATTCCGATATTGATGCATTTATTAAGAAAGTCTCCGCTATCCAAGAAGAGATTAATATTTTGCAGGAATCTATGGAAGAAGAAATAGATGACACTGTGAGCTCATTAGATGAAAAAGATGACGAGGAGAGCGAAGAACAAAAGGAGGAAGAGCGGATTAGCTACCCGTGCCCTTCTAATGAGAGTAACTCTTCAACTCATACATTGTTTAATTTCCCTTCATGCTTATTGAAGGATGATTGCCGTGATGATTGTTATGATCCCTTGGATTCGTTTGAAATATCCCTTTTTGCTGAACTTGATGCTTGCTATGCTTGTGGCCCTGATGATAATATGAATTATGCCTATGGAGATGAACTTGCTATAGTTCCTTATGTTAAGAATGAAATTTTTGCTATTACACCCATGCATGATAGTCCTATTATCTTTTTGAATTCTCCCAACTACACTATATCGGAGAAGTTTGCGCTTATTAAGGACTATATTGATGGGTTGCGTTCTACTATTGCACATGATGATTTTGATAAATACAATATGCATGTGCTTGCTGCTCCTACTTGCAATTATTATGAGAGAGAAACTACATCTCCGCCTCACTATGTTTCCAATACAATAAAATTGCAAGAAACTGTTTATACTATGCATTGGCCTTTACTTCGTGTGCCTGAATAGTTCTTTTATGACATGCCGATGCATAGGAAGAGAGATAGACTTTGTTTGTGCATGATACATGTTGCTTTGTGCTCACTACTAAATCACATATCATTGTTAATTAAAATTGGCTTTGACATACCTTGCGATCCGGGTGGATCCATTAGTTGAGCACTATATGCCTAGCTTAATGGCTTCAAAGAAAGCACTGTCAGGGAGAGAACCCGGAAGTTTTAGAGAGTCATTTTTTCTATTATGTGCTTTAAAAAAGTTTAACAACAAAAAATATAGAGGGGAACCTAAAAGTTTTCAAGAAGAAAAGTGAAAGTGAGAAAGAAAAGCATTGTTAAAGTGGGAGCTAGCCTTGAACTTTCTTCATGCCGATGGAAACTTTGTGAACCTTGATTACAGAAACTTTTCAACAAAAATAATTATCCCCTTGTACAAATCCTTTGTACTATAAAATAATGTGCCAAGATTTGCCTTTAGGATGATTAGATTGCTTGTTTGGTTTTTGTGCAGTGCAAAAACAGAAACTTTGGCTGTAGTGCTTTTGTTAGTTAAATTTTTGGTCAAAAATTGGCACAAAATAAAAAGGGGGCCAATAAACTAGGAGGTGACAGGATGATCAATTTTTTCCTGGGTTACTGTTGATGGCCTTTGTATTTAAATGTGGACGGAGTGGAGTAGTACTATCTTTATCTTAGCCTCATAGGGATCTCCTAGTGCCTACGCTCCCCTCCCCGCCTCGCCCACCGGATCCGCCATGGAGGATCCCGCCATGGATAATCCCTTAGATCCCAGGATCTCGCAGGCTGCCCTCACACCGCGGCCCGCGGTACTGCCACCTGTGAGCGAAACCCACATGTGTTTCAGAGGGGATCCATTGCTCTGGAATCACAGATCAGTGGCGCCAAGGACATGCCAGGGTTGCGTTTCAGGTTCGAGGAAGTGTCACATCGATTGGAGAAAAGTTCGAACAAGCTGCGCCTGGCAAAGACAAGGCGGAGGCACAAGTCGATCTTTGGGGAGAGATGCTGAGGGATGTCAGCATCTGGCAGCGTTGCATTGATTTCGAGCTGGGGCTAATGGCAGAGATCATATTCACGGGGTCTACTGCGGAGGAAAGAACGTTCATGCCCGCGGAAGGGCATGAGTAGCCGGTGCAACTGTTCAAATGGGCGGTAGGAGAAGCCAAATCCTAGGACCAGCTATGGCGGCACCACTGGGCATGCATCATAGATGAAGTGAGCAGCCCCCTTCCCCGCCAGCGATGTAGTGACCTACTCGGTTGCTGCTGCAGTGAACTTGCAATGCCATGCCAGTTTGCAACCTTGACAATCACTCCATCTATATGTACTGTATTCCTGTGAAAATACTTGGCCGTTTGGAAAAAGATGGTAATTGATTTATCACTAGTTTTTGATGCTTGGTCGTGACAATCACCCGAAGCCACAACCAGATGTCTCTATCGCGTAATACTACGGTCGGTCACACCAACAGATGGTCGGTTGGACTCGCGTCTCACCAAAGGGACATGCATCGGCTTGGTCTGACAAGTACGACCAGTTACATCACTGACTTGTGCGACCGCATTTGAGCAGTAGCACTTGAAATTTATGTTCCACTAAACTCATCGGGAGCCGTTTCGGGCCTCGAAACCAAAACCAGCAATTAATCTTTAGCTTGTTCCCATCACATTCCAAAGTAGTACTACCATGCCATAATTAAGTGCAAACGTGCTCACACCTAATATGTATCAAACCTGAACGTATTCCCACTATGCAGGTTTTAGTACTAGTGCCATTACAAGGTTATAAAAAGGGGAACTACCTAGCCGAAAATTACTCTACCTTCCACCTCATAAGTCTTTCTTGTTCATCCGTCCTTGCCATGGACGGTGTGTAGAGCTCTAGGTAGAGTACTACTCATAACAAGGTAGCAACGACTAAGGCCTCGAAAAAAGAGAGAGGGCTCAACGCCTTGGAGAGACCTTGAAAGATCTCTCACGGGCATGCGAGGGCTCCAAGGAGCGCCCTAGCCGCGCATGCAAAGATGTCGAGCTGGCGGCGCAGGAGTCGTTATCCCTCGATGTCATGCTTGATCGGTTCAATAAGTAGAAGGAGTTCATTGACTACTTGGTGGAGATGCTGAAGGAGAGCCTCGACAACATGCCTGTTGAGCTCAATGAGCAGGATGAGTTGACCGCCGGCTTTGTGACGCTGATGAAGAAGAGCATTGCCTCGGATAAGAAGGCGAACGGCAAAATCCTGCCACTTTAGGAGGACAATGCGAAGCTCCACCACAAGCTCGACCTACTGAAGGAGGAGAACGCCAGTTGGAAGAAGCTGCATGAGAAGAGTAGTTTCTCGGTGAAGATGATGCATGCCCTCATCATGGAACAGAAGGAGGAGTTGGCTAAGCTCCTCATCGAGCACCCGGCTATTGTCAAGGTATGTAATGCGGCCACGGAAGAGATGATGAAGGCTCACGTCGAGAAATCCCGCGTTATGGACAGAATGAAGAAGATGGCGGAGGAGATGCTCGAGCAGATGGAGGTCGTGGAGGCGATGAAGAAGTAGTTACGACTCTGCGGCCAACAACCCTTCTTTTAGTAGAGAGTAGCACCCCAGACTTGTGTGTGTGTCTTCCTTCTTTTTTTTGGGGGGGGGGGATAATCTTCCTTCTTCTTTTGCTCTTGTGTTTCTTCTTTTTCTTCGAGTGTTTTGCCGCACATGTCACATTCTCCGCAAGGCATGAATAGAACAATGCTAAAGATGAGCGGCGCAGTGGGATTGATGACTAGCAAATTAGATCATTTTTATCGCCATATCGCACTGGGCTGCCGTGTTTCATGCTACTCCGTCGTACTAGTACTCCAGTGGAAAACTTGAGTATACCGCATGGTTCTTTGCTCCTCCTCACGTCGTCAGCAACATTTATATGAGCAGTCAAATCAGAAGGCCCCGCCTTCTAGCAGTAATGAGCCATCAAATCACAAAGGCCCTCGCCTCTCGTGAAACCGACCAGGCGAGACTGCCCCACCCTCTAGCCTTTTCAATGTATACTTTTGTATAGTAGTGATATCGATGGATTACGCCATGGAGCAAAACTAACAAGATGAAATTAAAGAAAAAATGTGGTACATATAGAGAGCGCTCATCGCCGAATTATGCATATATTACTATTAAAAAATCTAGTACGTGCTTAGATGCGGTGCTAAATTCTATTAAATAAATTAGCATACCTATTTAATTCTTGCCTTTTTATTATATGCCACTAGTTGTCTCTCACTACTCAGTTTTGCCATTAGAAGTTACAACTACTCAAAAATGCCATTGATCTGTGAGATGCTTGCTCAAGAATGCAATTAGATATCTCAAAAATGTCATCATTCCGATAGATGTTTGCTCCAGATTGCCATTAGACATTGTTATTTTCACGTCAAACCCGTTGACCATGTTATATTAAAAAAATAAGCCTATACCCACATGTCGATTCTCTCTCTCACAATGATAAGTGTGGCCCCGCTTGTCAGGAGTAATCAAGCAAATAATTTTACAGGAAAATAAGAACGCTGTTGGGATCAAGTACGCCCCACACTTTATTATACTGCAGTGAGATAGAGGGAGAGCTGACATGTTGGTCCATAGGTATTTATGTCATTATAACATGGCAAAAGATATTTGAGTAATAACAATGGTGTCCAGCACAACACACCCCTCAAATAAAACTAAGCACCCTGAAATTATATGACAACTAAACTGCTGGCTATATGATGTTGGCCATATATATTGTACGTATATAATGTGAAGAAATGAGTGGTAGTACTACCAACTACAAGATGAACTATAAGAAATACTAGTATGTACGTACTAAATCGTTAAAGTAACGAGAAGGAACATAACATAGTTCTGTTGGGGACTCAGCACAACACACCCCTCAAATAAAACTAAGCACCCTGAAATTAAACTAAGCAACTAATCCGGTTGACACTGCATTACAACCACACTGCCACCTTACTCGGACTCCTCGTCCACGTGCTCGACTTCGCCCTTTTCCCTCTTTCTCTTAGCTGATACTTCTTTGCTTGAACCGCACACTTGGCTCTCGCTCCTCATCCAAGCCTTGTAGATATTGAAACAAAGGTAGGCACCCATTGTAGCGAAATTGACATGGTCTCTATCTAGTACATTCCACTACCATGCAAGATGAAACTTGGGCGGAGGTTTCGTCATGTTTACCGTATGAAGGATCAACCATGGCTACTGCCAAGGTGAGTAATGAAGGCTGACGGGAGGACACCAGCACATTCCTCTAGAGGTCGAAGGGCTGGCCTACAACGAGGCCTATCTGACCCAGGACTTCTTTATCGGTTAAAGTCTATAGAAACAAATTTGACTTTGCCACCACCGAGGAAGTTCTTAAAATCCTCGCACTTAACGTCGGCATGCCATATGTGGTAGACCAAGCACAAGTTATGTGCGCAAACTTAGATCACGGCGGGCTTCTTCTTCTTCTTTCCTCTCCTTTAGATTCTTCTCTTTTCCCAGGACTGTGGTGTACTCAACATCTAGCCCAGCGACCCACTCATCACCCTTTGACTTTTCGAACATGAGTCTGAAGCGAGCAAGGCATCCTTTCACCGTCGCAGAAGAACGAGTGTAGATGACGTCAAACTCATCGCTAGTGATGGTTCTAACCTTGTACTCACCGCCAATCATGGAGATTTGGGACGCCATGGATTTGGGAGGAGGGTTAGGATTAGTGGAACTGCTGTAATGTGAAAGGACGGGACGACCAGGAGTGAATTGCCGTAATGTTAAAGGATGGTCGGGGACGAGTAGGAGCGAACTGCTAGCAGTTTTCCGATTGTAAAAATGTTGAGTGGGGCGTGCGAACCGCACGGTAGTGGCTTGCCCGGTGGATAAATGGATTCATGCACAGTACTATGGTGGACCAATTAGATGTGATGTCTACTAGATGCCCAATTAAATGGCTTCATGCATTTGCATGTTCGCACGTCAAGTGTCGAGAAAATTACAGGTGATACGAAGCTTTCCATGCTCCCATGATACAGGCTTCCGAGAGCCCTTGGATCTGACATCGAACGGTTGCATGGCATGATTCTAGACCTATGGGTGAATATTCTATCCTGGAGGGTTATTTTGCAAATTTTCAGCAACTTAGCATGCGACCATTCGATCTCAGATCCAAGGGCTATCAGCAGCCCGTATCATGGTCGCGCCTACCACGACCGTCGCATCGCTCGCGCAGTTGCGCCCTTGGAGATTTCAGACGGCTATAAATGAGCATTTTTTGCCTACTTCGCACGCATGAAACTACTCCTCCGTCCTGGTGCGTTAGGCTATCTGATGTTGGCATGTCATACATAGTCATCACTTAGTCACTCATACAACAAGGTTAGCTGTAAGGTTGGCTATAAGAGTAATTGTTTTTACTTCTCTCTATCTCTTTCTTCATACTCCCTCCATTTCAGTTTACAAGTCATGTGCGTATACCTAGATTGTCAATTTTATCACCGTAATATAAACTATATAACACAAAGATTATACCATTTGAAAATAGAACATCTGAAGTTTATAATGGTATGTTTTTTGTAATATATGAATTATATTAGGTTGGTCAAATTGACGACCTAGGGGTATGCGCACGCCTTGTAAACTGAGAGAGAGGGAGTAGTATTTATTGCATTTGCCAAAAGGAGTAAGGAGTACAATACTTGGCACCTGTATACCATGGAGGTGGTCAGGAATCGGGAGACTCACACCGGTCATAGTGCTGCAGTTAAAATGACAACGGTAAGTCAAATCATAGGGCCCCACCCGTCTAGCAGTAACTCGCCGTCAAATCACATAGCCCTATGTTTGTAGCAGCCTACTCCCTCATTTTCTCGCCTCTCTATGGAACGGACGAGGCGGAACTTCCCCGCCTACTGCTACTTCTTGAGCTTGCGTTGGTTTTTCCCTTGAAGAGGAAAGGGTGATGCAGCAAAGTAGAATTAAGTATTTCCCTCAGTTTAAGAACCAAGGTATCAATCCAGTAGGAGATAACGCACAAATCACCGAATACCTGCACAAAGAATCAAACAACTTACACCCAACGCGATAAAGGGGTTGTCAATCCCTTCACGGTTACTTGCAAAAGTGAGATCTGATAGAGATAGATAAACGATAAAGTAAATATTTTTGGTATTTTTCGTTTATAAATCGGAAAGTAAAAGATTGCAGAAATAGTAAATCGGAAACTAATATTGTAGATCCGAAACTTATATTATGGAAAATAGACCCGGGGGCCACTAGAGGCTTCTCTCAAGATAGCAAATAATACGGTGGGTGAACAAATTACTGCTGAGCAATTGATATAAAAGAGCAAAGTTATGACTATCTCTAAGTCAATGATCATGAATATAGGCATCACGTCCGTGTCAAGTAGACCAAAATGATTCTGCATCGACTACTATTACTCCACACATCGACCGACTCCTGCCTGCATCTAGAGTATTAAGTTCATGAAGAACAGAGTAACGCATTAAGTAAGATGACATGATGTAGAGGAATTAGCTCAAGCAATATGAAGAAAACCACATATTTTTAGCCTTGATGACAATAATACAATACGTGCCTTGCTGCCCCTACTATCACTGGGAAAGGACACCGCAAGATTTAACCCAAAGCTAAGCACTTCTCCCATTGCAAGAAAAACCAATCTAGTTGGCCAAACCAAACTGAAATTTCGAAGAGAATTACAAAGACACCAAATCTTGCATAAAAGAATTCAAAGAAGATTCAAATAATATTCATAGATAAGCTGATCATAAATCCACAATTCATTGAATCTCGACAAACGCACCGCAAAAAAGTATTACATTGAATAGATCTCCAAGAACATCGAGGAGAACATGGTATTGAGAATCAAAGAGAGAGAAGAAGCCATGTAGCTACTATCTATGGACCCGTAGGTCTATGGTAAACTACTCACACTTCATCAGAAGGGCAATAGAGTTGATATAGAAGCCCTTCGTGATGGAATCCCCCTCTAGCACAGTGGCGAAAAAGGTCCTGCTCCCTCTTCAGCTTGTGTTGGTTTTCCCTTGAAGAGGAAAGGGTGATGTAGCAAAGTAGCATAAGTATTTCCCTCAGTTATGAGAACCAAGGTATCAATCCAGTAGGAGACGATGCACAAGTCACCGAATACCTTCACAAACAATCAAGAACTTGCAACCAACGCGATAAAGGGTTGTCAATCCCTTCACGATCACTCGCAAAAGTGAGATCTGATAGAGGTAGATAAATGGTAAAGTAAATATTTTTGATATTTTTGGTTTATAGATTGGAAAGTAAAGATTGCAAAATAGTAGATCAGAAACTAGCAAGATGTAAATGAGATTCAATAATATGGAAAAGAGATGCAATATAATGGAAAAGAGACCCGGAGGCCATATGTTTCACTAGTGGCTTCTCTTGTGATAGCATAGATTATGGTGGGTGAACAAATTACTGCCGAGCAATTGATAGAAAAGCGCATAATTATGATGACATCTAAGGCAATGATCATGAACATAGGCATCACGTCCGTGTCAAGTAGACCGACTCCTGCCAACATCTACTACTATTACTCCACACGCCAACCGCTATCCAGCATGCATCTAGAGTATTAAGTTCATAAAGAACAGAGTAACACATTAAGCATGATGACATGATGTAAAGGAATTAACTCAAGCAGTATGATGAAAACCCCATCTTTTTATCCTCGATGGCAACAATACAATACGTGCTTGGCTACCCCTACTGTCACTGGGAAAGGACACCGCAAGATTGAACCTAAAGCTAAGCACTTATCCATTGGAAAGAAAGATCAATTTAGCAGGCCAATCTAAACTGATAATTCGAAGAGACTTGCAAAGATATCAAATCATGCATATAAGAATTCACAAAAGAACAACATAATAGTCATGGATAATCTTGTTCATAAATCCACAATTCATCGGATCTCGGCAAACACACCGCAAAAGAATATTACATCAAATAGATCTCCAAGAACATCGTGCAGAACTTTGTATCGAGAATAAAAGAGAGAGAAGAATCCATCTAGCTAAAAACTATGGACGCGAAGGTCTGTGGTAAAATACTCACGCTTCATCGGAGAGGTACTGGTGTTGATGGAGAAGCCCTCCGTGATCGAATCCCCCTCTGGCAGATCACGGGAAAAGGCCCCAAGATGGGATCTCACAGGTATAGAAGGTTGCGGCGGTGGAAAAGTGGTTTCGTGGCTCCCCCTGATGTTTTTAGGGTATAAGAGTATATATAGGCGAAAGAACTAGGTCGGTGGAGCTACGGGGGGGCCACAAGGGTGGGGGAGCGCCTACCCACCCTGGGCGCGCCCTCCTGCCTCGTGGACGCCTTGTTGCGTCTCCGACTTCATCTCCAAGTCTTCTGATTTGCCTTCGGTCCAAGACGCGAATGTTTCATTCCGTTTGGACTCCATTTGGTATTCCTTTTCTGCAAAACTATAAAAATAGGCAAAAAAATAGAAACTGGCACAGGGCCCTCGGTTAATAGGTTGGTCTCAAAAATAACATAGAATAGTTTATTAAATCCCATTAAACATCCAAAACAGATAATATAATAGCATGGAACAATAAAAAATTATAGATACGTTGGAGACGTATTAAGCATCCCCAAGCTTAATTCCTGCTCGTCCTCGAGTAGGTAAATGATAAAAACAAAATTTTTGATGTGGAATGCTACCTAACATATTTATCAATGTAATTTTCTTTATTGTGGCATGAATGTTCAAATCTGAAAGATGCAAGACAAAAGTTTAATATTGACATAAAAATAATAATACTTCAAGCATACTAACAAAGCAATCATGTCTTCTCAAAATATCTTGGACAAAGAAAGCTATCACTACAAAATCATATTGTCTGGCTATGCTCTATCTTCATCACACAAAGTATTTAATCATGCACAACCCTGATGACAAGCCAAGCAATTGATACATACGTTTGATGTTCTCAAACTTTTTCAATCTTCCTGCAATACATGAGCGTGAGCCATGGATATAGCACTATAGGTGGAATAGAATGGTGGTTGTGGAGAAGACAAAAAGGAGGAAGATAGTCTCACATCAACTAGGCGTATCAACGGGCTATGGAGATGCCCATCAATAGATATCAATGTGAGTGAGTAGGGATAGCCATGCAACGGATGCACTAGAGCTATAAGTGTATGACCGCTCAACAAAAGAAACTAAGTGGGTGTGCATCCAACTTGCTTGCTCACGAAGACCTAGGGCACTTTGAGGAAGCCCATCATTGGAATATAGAAGCCAAGTTCTATAATGAAAACTTCCCACTAGTATATGAAAGTAACAACGTAGGAGACTCTATCATGAAGATCATGGTGCTACTTTGAAGCACAAGTGTGGTAAAAGGATAGTAGCATTGCCCCTTCTCTCTGTTTCTCTCTTCTTTTTATTTGGGCCTTTTCTCTTTTTATGGCCTCTTTTTTTTCCTTTTTTTATTTTTCGTTTGGAGTCTCATCTCGACTTGTGGGGGAATCATAGTCTCCATCATCCTTTCCTCACATGCGACAATGCTCTAATAATGAAGATCATCACACTTTTATTTATTTACAGCTCAAGAATTAAAACTCAATACTTAGAGCAAAATATGACTCTATGTGAATGCCTCCAGCGGTGTATCGGGGTGTGCAATGATTCAAGAGTGACATGTATGAAAAATTATGAACGGTGGCTTTGCCACAAATACGATGTCAACTACATGATCATGCAAAGCAATATGACAATGATGGAGCGTGTCATAATAAATGGAACGGTGGAAAGTTGCATGCCAATATATCTTGGAATGGCTATGGAAATGCCATAATAGGTAGGTATGGTGGCAGTTTTGAGGAAGCTATATGGTGGGTGTATGGTATAGGCGAAAGTTGTGTGACACAAGAGAGGTTAGCAATGGTGGAAGGGTGAGAGTGCGTATAATCCGTGGACTCAACATTATTCATAAATAACTCACATACTTATTGCAAAAATCTATTAGTTATTGAAATGAAGTACTACGCGCATGCTCCTAGGGGGATAGATTGGTAGGAAAAGACCATCGCTCGTCCCCGGCCGCCACTCATAAGGAACACAATCAATAAATAAATCATGCTCCAACTTCATCACATAACGGTTCACCATACGTGCATGCTACGGGAATCACAAACTTTAGCACAAGTATCTCTCAAATTCCCAACTACTCTACTAGCATGACTCTAATATCACCATCTTCATATCTCAAAACAATCATAAAGAAGCAAACTTCTCATAGTATTCAATGCACTTTATATGAAAGTTTTTAGAATACCCATCTTGGATGCCCATCATATTAGGACTAATTTATAACCAAAGCAAATTACCATGTTGTTCTAAAAGACTCTCAAAATAATATAAGTGAAGCATGAGAGTTCAACAATTTCTATAATATAAAACCTTCACCGTGCTCTAAAAAGATATAAGTGAAGCACTAGAGCAATATTGTCTAGCTTAAAAGATATAAGTGAAGCACATAGAGTATTCTAACAAATCATGATTCATGCATGTCTCTCCAAAAAGGTGTGTACAGCAAGGATGATTTGGTAAGCTAAAAATCAAATACTCAAATCATACAAGACGCTCCAAGCAAAACACATATCATGTGGTGAATAAAAATATAGCCTCAAGTAAAGTTACCGATAGACGAAGACGAAAGAGGGGATGCCTTCTGGGGCATCCCCAAGCTTAAGCTTTTGTTTTTCCTTCAACTTTACCTTGGGGTGCCTTAGGCATCCCCAATCTTAGGCTCTTACCAATCCTTATTCCAAAATCCATTAAAACCTTACCCAAAACTTGAAAACTTCACAACACAAAACTTCAACGTAAAATCTAATGAGCTCTGCTAGTATAAGAAAATAAATCACCACTTCAAGGTACTGTAATGAACTTATTATTTATTTATATTGGTGTAAAAACTACTGTATTCCAGCTTCTCTATTGTTCATATCCCTGACATAACTCATAGATTCATTAAATTAAGCAAAGAACACACAAAAACAGAATCTGTCAAAAACAGAACAATCTGTAGTAATCTGTAACTTTCGAATACTTCTGTAACTCCAAAAATTCTGAAATATATTGTTGGACGTGAGGAATTTGTTTGTTAACCTTCTGCAAAAATAATCAACCTAAAAGCACTCTTGTATAAAAAATGACAGCTATTCGCGTGAGCGCAAAAGTTTCTGTTTTTTGCAGCAAGATCGCATTGACTTCACCCAAGTCTTCCCAAAGGTTCTACTTGGAACAAACACTAATTAAAACATAAAACCACATCTAACTAGAGGCTAGATGAATTATTTATTACTAAACAGGAGCGAAAAGTAAAGGACAAAAATAAAATTTGGTTGCCTCCCAACAAGCGCTATCATTTAACGCCCCTAGCTAGGCATAAAAACAAGAATAGATCTAGGTATTGCCATCTTTGGCAGGCACTTCTTCAATTGAACACGTATAATATTTAGGAGATTCTTTGGTTTTATCAATGATAATACTCCTAGGCAAGAAATTAAGAAATTCATTTGTGGCAAAAGGTTCCTTAATAATATCAAAAAAATTGGGGTGAACACTTATTGATTTGAGATCTTCATTTTCCTTACTAGAAGATTCACCCTTATTCTTAGGAACGTAAATAAACTTGGCAACTTTGGCAGGAGGAGGATTCGAGATATTTTTAACGGCAGAAAAAGCGGAAACCCAAGTTGGTAATAATATCTTCGAGTTTATCGATTCTAGTAGAATCTTGATTTATCTTTTCATTAACTACGGGTTCCTTTTCTCTAAGATTCTTAAGCATAACTCCTACCTTAGATCCATATTGAGTAATTTGATTATGAATCTTTTTATCCATATTTTCGATTTAGTCTACAGTAGCAATTTTATTTTCAATAATATCAAGTCTTTGCATCACATGTTCCAAGGTTAAAATAGTTCCATTGACCAACAGTGGTGGTGTGCCTAATAAATCTATCATGGAATTATAAGAATCAATAGTATGGCTTCCCAAGAAATTCGCTCCAGTAATGGTGTCAAGAACATATCTATTCCAAGGAGTAATGCCTACATAAAAATTGTAGAGAAGAACGGAAGTAGATTGCTTTCAAGTAGATCTATTTTGAGCATTGCAAATTCTATACCAAGCATCTTTTAGATTTTCTCCCTCCCTTTGTTTAAAATTGAGAACTTCATTATCGAGAGTACTGACAACAAAGGAGGACTAGCCATGAAGGCGAATCAAACGATCTAACACACGAACTCACAGGAAGCAAGTGGAAAGAGACGAATGGAAGAGGGTGTAAGAAGAAGGCAAAGGTTTTCGAAAATCGTTTTAGAAGTGGGGGAGAGGAAAACGAGAGGCGATTGGCGAATAATGTAATGCAAGGGAGAAGAGTTTATGATGGGTACTTAGTATGGCTTGACTTAGCGTAGATCTCCCCGGCAACGGCGCCAGAAATCCTTCTTGCTACCTCTTTATCTTGCATTGGTTTTCCCTTGAAGAAGAAAGGGTGATGCAACAAAGTAGCGTAAGTATTTTCCTCAATTTTGAGAACCAAGGTATCAATCCAGCAGGAGGCGATGCACAAGTCACCGAATACCTACACAAACAATCAAGAACTTGCAACCAACGCGATTAAGGGGTTGTCAATCCCTTCACGGTCACTCGCAAAAGTGAGATGTGATAGAGATAGATAAACAATAAAGTAAATATTTTTGGTATTTTTGGTTTATAGATTGGAAAGTAAAGATTGCAAAATAGTATATCAGAAACTAGCACGATGTAAACGAGATTCAATAATACGGAAAAAGAGATGCAATATAATGGAAAAGAGACCTGGGGCCGGTAGGTTTCACTAGTCGCTTCTCTTGAGATAGCATAGATTACGGTGGGTCAACAAATTACTGCCGACCAATTGATAGAAAAGCGCATAATTATGATGACATCTAAGGCAATAATCATGAACATAAGCATCACGTCCGTGTCAAGTAGACCGACTCCTGCCTGCATCTACTACTATTACTCTACACATCGACTACTATCCATCATGCATCTAGAGTATTAAGTTCATAAAGAACAGAGTAACACATTAAGCAAGATGACATGATGTAGAGGAATTAACTCAAGGAATATGATGAAACCCCCATCTTTTTAACCTCAATGGCAACAATACAATACATGCCTTGCTGCCCCTACTTTCATTGGGAAAGGACACCGCAAGATTGAACCCAAAGCTAAGCACTTCTCCTATGGCAAGAAAGATCAATCTAGTAGGCCAAACTAAACCGATAATTCGAAGAAACTTGCAAAGATATCAAATCATGTATATAAGAATTCAAAGAAGAACCAAATAATATTCATAGATAATCTTGTTCATAAATCCACAATTCATCAGATCTCGGCAAACACACCGCAAAAGAATATTACACCGAATAGATCTCTAAGAACATCGAGAAGAACTTTGTATTGAGAATTAAAGAGAGAGAAGAAGCCATCTAGCTAATAACTATGCACCCGAAGGTTTGTGGTAAACAACTCACGCATCATCGGAGAGGTAATGTTGTTGATGTAGAAGCCCTCTGTGATCGAATCCCCCTCCGACAGATCACCAGAAAAGGCCCCAAGATGGGATCTCACGGGTACAGATGGTTGCGGCGGTGGAAAAGTGGTTTCGTGGCTCCCCTGATGTTTTTAGGGTATAAGAGTATATATAGGCAAAAGAACTAGGTTGGTGGATCTACGAGGAGCCCACGAGGGTGGGGGGGCGCCTACCCCCTGGGCGCACCCTCCTGCCTCGTGGACACCTCGTTGCGTCTCCGACTTCATCTCCAAGTCTTCTGGTTTGCTTTCGGTCCAAGAAAGATCATGGCGAAGGTTTCATTCCGTTTGGACTCTGTTTGGTATTCCTTTTCTACAAAACTCTAAAAATAGGCAAAAAAAATAGAAACTGGCACTGGGCCCTCGGTTAATTGGTTAGTCCAAAAATAATCTAAAAGAGGTTATTAAAGCCCATTAAACATCCAAAACAGATAATATAATAGCGTGGAACAATAAAAAATTATAGATACGTTGGAGACGTATCATGTCCGTAGATGGGATCTCACACGTACAGAAGGTTGCAGCGGTGGAAAAGTGTTTTCGTGGATGCCTCTAGTGGTTTTGGGATATTTGGGAATATATAGGAGAAATAATTAGGTTAGGAGGGTCATAGGGGGGCACAAGGGTGGTGGGCACGCCCTACCCCCCTGGGCGTGCCCTCCGTCCTTGTGGCCACCTCGTGGCTCCTCCGACTTCATCTCCAGGTCTCCTGGTTGTCCTCTAGTCCAAGAAAAATCATCATGAAGGTTTCATTCCATTTGGACTCCATTTGGTATTCCTTTTCTATGAAACTCAAAAACAAGGAAAAAACAGGAACTGACACTAGGCTCTAGGTTAATAGGTTAGTCCCAAAATAATATAAAATAGCATATTAATGCATATAAAACATCCAAAACATATAATATAATAGCATGGAACAATAAAAAATTATAGATACGTTGGAGACATATCAAGCATCGCCAAGCTTAATTCTTGCTCGTCCTCGAGTAGGTAAATGATAAAAACAGAATTTTTGATGTGGAATGCTACCAAATATATTTATCAATGTAATTTACTTTATTGTGGCATGAATGTTCAGATCCATAAGATTCAAAACAAAAGTTTAATATTGACATAAAAACAATAATACTTCAAGCATACTAACAAGGCAATTATGTCTTCTCAAAACAACATGGCCAAAGAAAGATTATCTCGACAAAATCATATAGTCTGGCTATGCTCCATCTTCATCGCACAAAATATTCAAATTATGCACAATCCCAATGACAAGCAAAGCAATTGTTTCATACTTTTGATGTTCTCAAACTTTTTTAACTTTCACGCAATACATGAGCGTGAGCCATGGACATAACACTATAGGTGGAATAGAATATGGTGGTTGTGGATAAGACAAAAAGAGGGTGATAGTCTCACATCAACTAGGCATATCAACGGGCTATGGAGATGCCCATTAATAGATATCAATGTGAGTGAGTAGGGATTGCCATGCAACGGATGCACTAGAGCTATAAGTTTATGAAATCTCAAAAGAAAACTAAGTGGGTGTGCATCCAACTCGCTTGCTCATGAAGACCTAGGGCAATTTGAGGGAGCCCATCATTGGAATATGCAAGCCAAGTTCTATAATGAAAAATTCCCACTAGTATATGAAAGTGACAATATAGGAGACTCTCTATCACGAAGATCATGGTGCTACTTTTAAGCACAAGTGTGGTAGAAGGATAGTAACATTGTCCCTTATATCTTTTCCCTCATTTTTTTATTTGGGCCTTTCACATTTTTTTGGCCTCCTTTCTTTTTTTTCCGCCCGGAGTCTCATCCCGACTTGTGGGGGAATCATAGTCTCCATCATCCTTTCCTCACATGCGACAATGCTCTAATAATGAAGATCATCACACTTTTATTTATTTACAGCTCAAGAATTAAAACTCAATACTTAGAGCAAAATATGACTCTATGTGAATGCCTCCAGCGGTGTATCGGGATGTGCAATGATTCAAGAGTGACATGTATGAAAGAATTATGAACAGTGGCTTTGCCAGAAATACGAAATCAACTACATGACATGCAAAGAAATAGGACAATGATGATGCATGTCACAATAAACGGAACGGTGGAAAGTAGCATGTCAATATATCTCGGAATGGCTATGGAAATTCCATAATCGGTAGGTATGGTGGCTGCTTTGAGGAAGGTATATGGTGGGTGTATGGTACCGGCGAAAGTTGTGCGGTACTAGAGAGGCTAGCAATGGTGGAAGGGTGAGAGTGTGTATATTCCATGGACTCAACATTAGTCATAAAGAACTCACATACTTATTGCAAAAATCTATTAGTTATCGAAATGAAGTACTATGCGCATGCTCCTAGGGGGATAGGTTGGTAGGAAAAGACCATCGCTCGTCCCTAACTGCCACTCATAAGGAAGACAATCAAAAAAATATCTCATGCTCTGACTTCATCACATAACGGTTCACCATATGTGCATCCTATGGGAATCACAATTTAACACAAGTATTTCTCAAATTCACAACTACTCACTAGCATGACTCTAATATCACCATCTTCAAATGTCAAAACAATCATAAGGAATCAAACTGCTCATAGTATTCAATGACTTTATATGAAGGTTTTTATTATATACGTCTTGGATGCCTATCATATTAGGACTAAATTTATAACCAAAGCAAATTACCATGATGTTTAAAGACTCTCAAAATAATATAAGTGAAGCATGAGAGTTCATCAATTTCTATAAAATAAAACCACCGTCGCGCTCTAAAAAAATATAAGTGAAGCACTAGAGCAAAATTGCCTAGCTCAAAAGATATAAGTGAAGCACATAGAGTATTCTAATAAATCATGATTCATGCGTGTCCCTCTCAAAAGGTGTGTACATTAATGATGATTGTGTAAAACTAAAAAGCAAAGACTCAAATCATACAAGACGCTCCAAGCAAAACATATATCATGTGGTGAATAAAAATATAGCCTCAAGTAAAGTTACCGATAGACGAAGACGAAAGAGGGGATGCCTTCCGGGGCATCCCCAAGCTTAGGCTCTTGGTTGTCCTTCAATATTACCTTGGGGTGCCTTGGGCATCCCCAAGCTTAGGCTCTTGCCACTCCTTATTATATAGTCAATCAAATCCTTACCCAAAACTTGAAAACTTCACAACACAAAACTCAACAAAATATCACATAAGCTCCGTTAGTATAAGAAAATGAATTACCACTTTTGGTACTGTTGTGAAATCATTCTTTATTTATATTTGTGTAATATCTACTATATTCCAATGTTTCCATGGTTCATACCCCCTGATGAGGAAACAGACCTGGGGTAGGGTCATAGGCCTGACCTATACGTCCTACCCAAGGTCACTACCCTAGAAGATAAGAAGTCCAAGAGGTAACGAAGAACCCCCAGTCAAAGATGTCAAGTGCAATCCACTTGACCAATCATATCACTCGGGCGTCCCCCTGCCTGTTGTCACTCGACCATATGAGGAATCACTTGACCTACTGAAGGCCAGGAGTCACTTAGCTCTGTAACAGTCGGGCATTCACTCCATAGTCTTTAAGATCATTAGTAACACTTAAGGCTGGTGTTATCAGTAACGCCCCTACTTTATGTACATTAAGCCCCTTGTATTGGAGGATGGTTGGGGTCCTGGCGCACTCTATATCAGCTACCCCGCTCCTCTGGGACAAGGGCTCGCACCCCCTGTAACATCACACACGTATAATCCAATCGACCGCCTCCGGGCACCGAGACGTAGGGCTATTACTTCCTCCGTGAAGGGCCTAAACTCGTAAATCCTGTGTGTACACCTTCGCCATAGCTGAGATCTTGCCTCTCCATACCTACCCCCCTTTCTACTGTCAGTCTTAAAACCACGACAGTTGGCGCCCACAGTGTGGCAGGTGTCTTAGCGACTTGTTGGTGAAGTTGCAATTTTTCCGATCCCCATCATCATGGTTTCCGGCGGTGGATTGGCCAAGGGCCGCGATATCCATCTCAGCGTGCTTGTTTTCATCGCCGACGACTCCACTTGGCTTCAGGAAGCTCCCTTGGACGTCGAGGCGCTCCCTGTCCGAGGGGCGACACACTTTCGCGCGTGCGTTCGCGGTGTCCTTCTCTAGCAGCCGTCGACCCAGTATTGGTCAGCTCCGATGGTGTCTTCTCTCCCTGCTGTTCTCCGCTGCAAGCGATCCGGTCGGTCGCGGCTTCAGCGGTGGGTGAAACATGCGGTGGCTTGAAATTCGGCCACCCATCAAGTCGCAGCAATCGAGCCCGATGAAACTCTCCACGGCCTGTTCGATCTGTCGACTGGCTCCGCCGAGACCGCATCCGAGTGCGACAGCAGCGACCCTGCGGCTAAAGTCTTGATGGTCGATGGACCACGTAGTCCGCCTGGTTTCCGCCGTGATAACGACGAGGACGGTGGCGGCGATCCGTCGTGCGTCAACGAGGAGTACCATCCCGAACCCCTCTCTTCGCAGCAGAGCGAAGAACTTCATCGCCGCAACATGGATGCACTCCACACGCCCATCGTTGGAGAAACCCCCGAGGCTCGGGCCTCGAAAGAGGTGCGTTTGGCTAATTTGGCTGAGCACACTCGACTGGAGAACCTTCAGCGTGCTATCGACGAGCGGGCTCGGGAGCGGATCCATGAGTCCAGTCGACGACAGCTTTTCCCGCCTCCACCTAAGGTATACCGCACTCCGATTCAAAATCTCACAGCTGTGGCCCGAATAGCAGAGTCAATTCAACCTTCCCAGTCGGAGGCTGGCAGAGGTTTAATGCAGATCCGGGCCTTACCGCGGGCAGCAGGAGAATAGAACACAGCGGTGTCTCAGTCGCGGAATAGGATTCATAGCAGATCCGTGGTAGTGGATACAGTTCAGTCGGCCCACAGTCCAAGATCGCCCCTGCAGCGTGAAGGCCGTGGGCAGTATGATCACCGACTCAACCGCGACAATCATCATCGAGTGCCCACACCTCCTCCGAGGAGTGCATCATATGTGCCTCGGAAGTACGATGATAGACGCCATCACAATGGCAAGCGCAGAGCACCAGTCGACCCAAGAGAGCCAGGCTTTGATGCAAGATCTATCCTCGTTCAAGGTCTAGTCGACCGGAACAGAGCGCATAGAGAAGACCCTAGCAGAGATCGTCCGACTGGCAGCAGAGTTCATGTTTTGGGTCCAGAGTGTTTCAGCAGAGCCATCAGGCCTACAGTGATTCCTTCCAACTTCAGGTTGGCGACTGGAGTCAGTAAGTTCACTAGGGAGTCCAAGCCTGAAACTTGGCTTGACGATTACCGAGTGGCTGTGCAGATTGGTGGCGGGAATGATGAAGTGGCAATGAAGCATCTTCCTCTGATGTTGGAAGGATCGGCCAGAGCGTGGTTGACTCAGTTAGCCCCACGCAGTATTCACAGTTGGGAAGAGCTTGCTCGAGTGTTCGTCAGAACTTTTGAAGGCACTTGCAAGCGGCCAGCAGGGTTGACAGAGTTACAACATTGTGTGTAGAAACTGAGTGAGACTTTAAGAGATTTCTTTCAGAGGTGAACCACTTTGCATCACACCATGGAAAATGTATCAGAGCATCAAGAAGTGTGTGCCTTCAAGGAAGGCGTCAAATACCGAGAGCTGGTCCTGAAGTTCGGTCAGACTGGAGATATGACTCTGACTCGGATGATGGAAATAGCCACCCGGTACACTAACGGAGAAGAAGAGGATCGACTCCGTAGCGGAAAGGGGAAACCAGTCGGCCAAGATGCCGGTGGAGGTAATTCCAATCGGAAACAGAAACATAACGCCGAGCCTGCAGCACCCGATGAGATTGCGGCAGTGGTTCAAGGAAAGTTTAAAGGAAAACCTAAGGGGCTCTGGACCCCTAAGAAAGTAAAGGATCAACCAGGAAATGATTCGTTGGATTTACCATATCACATCCACACGAAGAAATATGAAGAGGGGAATCTGATTTATCCTAAACATACCACTCGACAATGTCGACTCCTGATCCAGCAATTCCGGGAGAAACAACCCAGTGAGAAGGAGAAAGAGTCGGACAAAGACGAGGATGAAGAGGAAGATGACGGTTATCCCGAAGTCAATTCCACCCTGATGATTTTTGCTGATGTTGAGAGCAAGAGTCGATTGAAAGTATCAACAGAGAAGTGAATATGGTTGCCCCGGCAACGACGACCACATACCAGAAATGGTCTCAAACAGCCATCACATTCGACCAGTCTGATCACCCTGTGCGTATAGCCACCCCTAGGAGGCAAGCGTTGGTGGTCGACCCAGTGGTCGAAGGCACTAGACTGACTAAAGTGCTGATGGATGGTGGTAGCGGCCTGAATATCCTTTATGCTGAAACCTTGAGGGGATGGGCATTCCGATGTCCAAACTTAGTGATAGCAATATGAGTTTCCATGGTATTATCCCTGGAAAGAAAGCCGAATCACTCGGCCAGATCGCCCTTGACGTGGTTTTTGGTGATTCCAAGAATTACTGTAAGGAAAAGTTGACATTTGAAGTCGTGGATTTCCAGAGTGCTTATCATGCCATTCTAGGTAGGCCTACCTACACACGTTTTATGGCTCGACCATGTTACGTGTACCTCAAGTTGAAGATGCCTGGCCCCAAAGGTGTGATCACAGTTACTGGCAATCGTCAGAAAGCAGAGGAATGCTTCCAGAAGGGTTCGAAAATTGCCCATGCGCAAATGGCAACAGTTGAATTTCAAGAATATTAGAAGAATGCAGATCTGAGTGATTTGCTCCGAGCTAAGAAGCCTACCACAGATTCTGCATTTCAGTCGTCTGGTGAAATGAAGCCGATTCATATTCACCCGACCGATCCCAATGTTGCACCGACTCATATCTCAACGACACTCGACAGCAAATAGGATGAAGCGCTCATCCAGTTCCTCCGTGAGAACTGGGACATCTTTGCATGGAAACCTTCTGACATGCCGGGTGTACCCAGAGAACTGGCTGAGCACCGTTTGCGTGTCGATCCAAGGTAAAACCCGTCAAAGAGCATCTTTGGCGGTCCGCCGTGTAGAAGAGAAAGGCAATTAGCGAGGAAGTGGCTCGGCTCCTAGCAGCAGAGTTCATCCGAGAGATCTACCACTCCGAGTGGCTTGCCAATGTAGTCATGGTCCCTAAGAAGGACGATTCACTTCGTATGTGCATCAATTTCAAGCATATCAATTGGGCCTGCCTGAAAGATCATTTCCCTCTCCCCCGCATCGATCAGATTGTTGACTCGACTACGGGGTGTGAGCGCTTGTGACTGTATGGTCCCAATGAAATAAAAACAGCTTTCATCACCCCATTCGGGTGCTTTTTCTATGTCACCATGCCATTTGGTCTTAAAAATGTTGGAGCCACATTCATGAGGATGATTCAGAAGTGCCTGCTCACTCAAATCAGTCGGAATGTGGAAGCATACATGGATGACATTGTGGTCAAGTCACGTAAAGGTTCCAACCTATTGACTGACCTCGCAGAAACCTTTGCCAACCTAAGAAGGTATGATATCAAGCTTAATCCATCAAAGTGCACATTCGGAGTTCCAGGTGGAAAGTTAATTGGTTTCCTGGTTTCCGAACGGGGGATCGATGCAAATCCAGAAAAAGTTGATACCATCCTCCGAATGAAACGCCCTGTGCATGTGCATGACGTTCAGAAGCTTACCGGTTGTTTGGCCGCCTTGAGTCGATTAATTTCTCGTCTTGATGAAAAGGCCTTGCCTCTTTACTGATTGATGAAGAAATCTAATAAGTTTGAGTGGACTGATGAAGAAAGCTGACACAACGTTTGTAGAGCTGAAAACCCTGCTTTCCACCCAGCCGGTGCTTGCTGCGCCAATCAGCAAAGAGCCTTTACTGCTTTATATTGCAGCCACTGGACAAGTTGTCAGTACAGTACTCACGGTCGAGCGGGAAGAAGAAGGAAAGGCTTACAAAGTTCAGCACCGAGTGTATTATCTTTCTAAAGTTTTGACTCCATCCAAGCAGCGATATCCACATTATCAGAAGCTTGTTTATGGAATCTACATGACCATGAAGAAGGTTACACACTATTTCTCTGATCACTCCATTACAGTCGTGAGCGATGCACCATTATCTGAAATTCTGAACAACAGAGATGCAACTGGTCAAGTCGCAAAATGGGCAATTGAACTCCTTCCATTGGATATCAAGTTTGTGGCAAAGAAAGCTATCAAGTCCCAAGCAATCGCAGATTTCCTTGCCGAGTGGATTGAACAACAATTGCCGACTCAAGTTCACTCGGAGCATTAGACCATGTTCTTTGATGGCTCCAAGATACTGAATGGTTCCGGAGCTGGGGTAGTGTTGGTATCCCGCCGTGGAGATAGGCTTAGTTATGTTCTCCAAATTCATTTTAACACTTCCAACAATGAAGCTGAATATGAAGCACTTTTGTACGGGTTGCATATGGCCATTTCACTCGGCGTCCTTCGCCTCATGGTCTATGGCGACTCGGATTTGGTGGTTAATCAAGTGATGAAAGGATGGGATGTCAGGACCCCAGCCATGACTGGTTATTGCAATGTAGTAAGAAAGCTGGAAAAGAAGTTTGAAGGGTTGGAGCTTCACCATATATCCCGACTAAAAAATCAAGCTGCGGATGAATTGGCAAAGATAGGATCTAAGAGAGAGGTCATTCCCAGCAATGTTTTTTGGAGCATATTCATTCACCTTTAGTTCAGGAAGATCCTTTCACTGAAGAATCCCCACAGCCTAAGAGCGCCACAGATCCGACTGAAGTCGAAATCCCAGCCATGGTCGACTTAGTCATGGAGGTTTTGGTCGTCATTCCCGACTGGATAGTGCCATACGTTGCATACATCCTTAGGAAAGAACTTCCAGAGGATGAAGAAGAGGCTCGACAGATCGTCCGATGATCTAAAGCCTTTACTGTGATACAAGGTCAGTTGTTCAGAGAAAGTGTAACTGGAGTCTGCCAGAAATGCATCACGCCAAAAGAAGGCCGAATGATCCTCAATGATATTCACTCGGGGACCTGTGGTCACCACGCGTCCTCTCGGACCATCGTGGCCAAAGCATACTGAGCCGGATTTTACTGTCCACATGCCAACGAGATGGCGAAAGAAATAGTAGACAAATGTGAAGGCTGTTAGTTTTACTCCAGCATGTCCCGTAAGCCTGCGTCAGCTCTGAAGACTATTCCACTAGTCTGGCCTTTTGCTGTCTAGGGATTGGATATGGTTGGACCTCTGAGGACTGGCAGGAGTGGATTTACCCATGTGCTGGTAGCATTCGACAAGTTTACCAAATGGATCGAAGCCAAGCCCATCAAAAACTTTGAAGCAAGTACATCTGTGAGTTTCATCAGAGAATTGATATTCAGATATGGCGTTCCGCACAGCATCATCATGGATAATGGGACGAACTTCGACTCTGACGAGTTCAGAGCCTTTTGTGCTTCCCAAGGCATGAGGGTCGATTACGCTTCAGTTGCCCATCCTCAGTCGAATGGGCAGGCCGAAAGAGCAAATGGATTGATTCTCAAAGGAATGAAACCCCGATTGATGTGTGACCTCAAGCATGCAGCAGGTGCTTGGGTCGATAAGCTTCCATCAGTACTTTGGGGATTGAGGACAACTCCTAATCGGTCGACTGGACGAACTCCGGTCTTCTTAGTCTATGGAGCTGAAGCCGTGCTCCCGAGTAATTTGCTCCGCAATGCGCCTGAGTCAAGCTCTTCTCAGAAGAAGAAGCGGAACAGGCTCGGCAAGATGCGGTCGATCTCTTGGAAGAAGAAAGATAGATGGCCTTGATTTGGTTGACCATTTATCAACAAGACCTGCGTCGATTCCATGCCAGAAATGTAAGGGGTCGGGCATTTCAGGAGGGAGACTTGGTTCTTCGAGTGGACCAACAAAAACCACACAAGCTCGCTCCTGCTTGGGAAGGCCCCTTCGTCGTCACCACAGTGCTCCACAATGGAGCATATCGTCTTTTCAACGTCGAGCACAATAAAGATGAGCCACGCGTTTGGAATGCGGAACTGCTCCACCCCTTTTACTCTTAAGCATTCAGACTATTGAGATGTAATAAGAAATACCTTTTAGTTTGATTATCAAACACATGATTTTACAGTCTTCCGAATGATTGCTGATTATTTTTTTGCATGTTCTAAAATCCCCCAGTGGGTGCCTTAGCTGCGAATCCATTTTGCCTAAGTTGAAAAGGAAAATCCTACCGAGTGGTGAGCCAGCCTCTCACTCGGGGGCTTAGCTGCGAATCAGTTTCGCCTAAGTTTGAAAAATCCTGCCGAGTGGTGAGCCTGCCTCTCACTCGGAGGCTTAGCTGCAGTCCAGTACTCACCTAAGTGTTAAAAAATCCTACCGAGTGGTGAGCCAGCCTCTCACTCGGAGGCTTAGCTGCAGTCAAGTACTTGCCTAAGTGTTAAAAAATCCTACCGAGTGGTGAGCCAGCCTCTCACTCGGAGGCTTAGCTGCAGTCCCGTACTCGCCTAAGTATAAAAACTCCTACCGAGTAGCAAGCAATCCTCTCACTCGGAGGCTTAGTTGCAGTCCAGTACTCACCTAAGTTTGAAAGACCGTACCAAACAGTAC
>NC_041393.1:363342531-363365901 GCF_002162155.2 Triticum dicoccoides | reverse complement strand
TAAAAAATCGTACCGAGTGGCGCGCAATCCTCTCACTCGGGGGCTTAGCTGCAGTCCAGTACTCACCTAAGTATAAAAAGTCCTACTGAGTGACGAGCAATCCTCTCACTCGGGGGCTTAGCTGCAGTCCAGTACTCGCCTAAGTATTAAAAATCCTACCGAGTGGCGAGCAATCCTCTCACTCGGGGGCTTAACTGCAGTCCAGTACTCCCCTAAGTCTGAAAAACCCAACCGAATGGTACGGGTCGACCACGACCCCTCCCCCCAGGGCTGCACCGTCAAGAAGAAGGACGAGATTGTGCACACTACCGAAGGCTCGTCCAATAGCTGACGCCAAAGCGAGCCACTTTCAGGAACATCAAGACCATTGCTGAATGCCTCGCTGATGAGCTGATCAATGCTGCCAAAGGCTCATTCAACACCTAGTGCCAAGGCGAACTGCTTTCAGGAACGTCAAGGCCATTGCCGAGTGCCTCGCTGATGAGCTGACCAATGCTGCTCAAGGCTCGTCCAACAGGTCGACTGCGGCCTCTTCCTCAGAAGCTGCATCGAGAATACAAAAACCAATCCTGGGGAAGAACGAGTTCCGCTCGAAGAAAAGCACAACATATTCAAAGATAAGCCAAGTTCAGATAAATCCAAAGGTTTCTAACCGCGGATTAAAGTACTCGGGCGTCGGGCCCGAAGGAGTTTTCAACGATTACAAAATCACTTGGCATTCTGAGGCAAATGAGGGTGAAGCATAATGTTTTTTCGATCACTCGGCGGGAGAAGGGCTGGCTGGATCGCAGAAGCTGTCAAGGTCAATGCTGTCAGCGATACGAGTGGCTGCCTCAAGGAAGGTGTCCATGAAGGACTGGAAGGTGTGCTTATTAGTGTTCACAACCTTGAGGGCCGCCAACTTGTCTTCTCTAGCCTCCTTGAAGTGCACTCGAACCAATGACAGGGCGACGTCAGCGCCACAGCGAGCGGATGACTTCTTCCACTCTTGCACTCGACCAGGAATTTGATTAATTCGAGTCATCAGCGACTTGAGGTCTTGAGAAAGCTCCGCCTAAGGCCAGAGTTCGGCGTCCACCCGGGTCATCGCCGCCTTCAGTCGAGCCAGATAGGCAACAACGCCGTCCAAGCGTGATTCCAACCGCAGCAAGTTCATCGCAACGTCATCTTTCACAGGACAATTGATGGGGTCGTGACCTGTCTCGACCCGCCCAATTTCAGCTTCAAAATCCTGACAAAGTTCTATTCCATCATGAAAAATAGTGAGTCGACAATAGTACAACATACTTCAATCGACGACAATCAACAAGTCGAGCGGCTGTACCTTCAAGCTTCAGAACTAGTTTCGCGGCAAGTTGTCCCAGATAGGACTCTATCTTGCCTGTCTTGGCTCTGAGGCCTCCAACTTCAGTGGTCAGGTTCTCATTGTCCTTCTTTAGTTGCTCGACTTCCTGATTGGCTTCCGAGATGGCGGTCTTCAGCTTCGCGTTCTCCTCTTCCAACTTGCCGACTGAAGCCAACTTCTTGTCCGCAAGCGTTCTCTTCTCACGTGCTTCCTTCTGAGAAGAAGGAAGGTCCTGGTCCTTCTTCTCCAAAGCTTTCTTCATTCTCTCTAAAGAAACAACACTCTTCAGACGAGCCTGAAGTTGACGGTTTTCACTATGCACATCTGCTTGTGTGAAGGCACTCGGTTCAAAGAGACTGAAAGTAAAAGCAGTGAAAGACGCGAGCTACTAGGTGAGCAAGAGTCGATTGGTTACCTCCCATGATGGCCGTTTCTTCTTGAGCAGTCTTGAGGTTCTTCTTCGCGAGTTCAAGATCGAGTTCAACGCTGATATGCTTCTTCTTCATCTTGGAAAGTCGAGCTCCTAGATCACTAGACCTCTGCAGTCAACAAGAGAGAGATATCAGTCGACAGAAATAAGAGACAATGACTATGAAAAGTTACTCTAAGACTTCTGCCGAATCAAATATTTAACAGTAGTCTCGAGGACTACACCTAGTGGGTGCACTTAGTGTGCCCCCACTGGTTTAGGTCAACACTCAGCATGGTCTGCCCAGCATAAGTCAAAAAAAGAGAGAAGATTCTAAGACCTTAGCCGACTACCAGCAGTCGACCGTGGTCTCGGGGACTACACCCATTGGGTGCACTCATCATGCCACCACTGGTCCAGACAGATTGCTAAGACTCAGCACGGATCGAGTGAAGTGGAAGATTTCCTAAACTCTAAACACAAGCACACCCCAATGGGTGATCGGATATAAAACAACATTCAAAAGTTCAGCCAGAGTTCGCTCACCTAACATTGGTCTGCAGGGCAATGCTGGCATTGTAAGCCACCTGACTGGCCTCGTGCATCACCTTCACCTGCTCCATGACAAGGTTCACCTGGCGAAGAGCCTCCCTAGCAGCACTTGGTGAATCGTCTGGGGTCTGATATGCAGCGAAGAGTGATGGCTCCAAGACGGCTGAAGCAGCTACTGGGTCAGACGAGTGGAGTTGCACTGGAGCGGCAGTAATCGGAGCAGTCGACCCCGACGGACGATCGGTCGTCAACGGGTTGGCAAAAGTGACGTTGGCCCGGACCGGATCTCCGAAACACTCGACCACCGCCTCAACTGTCGGGGTCGACTGAGGGACTTGAACTTCAACCTTTCTCCTGCTTGAGCCCCCACCTCTCCTCCTCCTCTCCTATAGAGGCACTTCTTCTTCTTCATCATCAGGAAGCACGATGACTTCTCGCAGAACTGCAAAGAGAGAGAAACATTGGAAATTCAGCCGACTGACAACCCACTCGACTAAATGAAGCCTGGTCGAACGGACTTACCAGCTCGGGAAGTGGCCACATCGTCGGTCTCCTCGTCTCCTGGAGCTTTGTTGATATCCATGTCAGTTGCAGCAGAGGTTGGGCTGGAAAGATACGTGATCCAATTGGTCAGAACAAAAAATTCAGTCGGCCTCAATAAATGCAAGCAAGATACTCACCCCGAAGCAACAGGGACGTCCATCTTGATCCGCGCCAAAGTCTTCCGAGTCTTTGGAGGAGCAACCTTGGGCTGCTTGGCCACCTTCTCTGTCGGCTCCGGAGTCGACGTCCGAGTGCGCTTCTGCGTATGATTACTTGGAGCCACGTTCTTTCCGCGCCCGCCCATCGGGTCATGGTGTTGCTTGGATCAGCGTTCGGAGCATGGCGACGGGTCGACTTCTTCCTCGTCATCTGACTCCTCACTCTCCTCCTCCTCGTCTTCATCTGAAGATTCCCATTCACCACTCTCCTCCGCACTGGCCTCTCCCTCCTGGTCCTGCCCTAGAGCTTGCTCACCGTTGGGCATCGAATACATGTCAGTGAAAAGCTGCAAGACAAAAAGTTGAGTAAAAGTCAGTCAAGATCAAGTACAGTCGGAATGTGCATGCAAATACTGTCATAATGTGTATGCAAAGACAGTCGGAATAAAGAGCATAGCTTGTCGGGCTGATTGTCGTCACTGAAGGGGATGACTCGCCTGGCTCCTCTGGGGTTGTCCTGGTTGCCTGTAATGCTCTTCGACCACATGGTCACGGTCTTGGGTGGCACTTCCTCTAGATGAACCCGAACGGTGTCGTCGGACCCGGAGTACAGCCACATGGGATGGTCACGGGCCTGAAGGGGTTGGATGCGTCGACTGAGGAATTCTTCCAGCAGGTCCATGCCAATGACACTCTCATTAATTAGTTGGACCACTTTCTCAACCAACATCTTCGTCTCCACATTCTCAGCAGCAGTCACTTTCAGTGGAGAAGGAGTCTAGACACGGTCAAAAGTGAAGTGGGGAAGGCCAGTCGACTGACCTGGAGTTGGGACGTCCTGGCAGTAGAACCAGGTTGAGTACCAACATCTAACCGATTCAGGGAGAGTCATGGCAGGGAAAGAACTCCTCTGCCTCTTTTGGATACCCAAACCCCCACACATTTGGATGACATGGGCGTTCGAGTCACTTGTTTTCACTTTCTTCACCGACTAGGAACGGATGGTGAAGATATGTTTGAAAAGGCCCTAGTGCGGTCGATACCCCAAAAAAATTTCACACATCAACACGAACATGGCAAGGTACGTGATGGTATTGGGAGAAAAATGGTGGAGTTGGGCACCGAAGAAGTTCAGGAAGCCTCGGAAGAAGGGGTGAGGAGGGAGCGAAAAAACCCGGTCGACGTGGGTGGCTTGCAGTACACACTCACCCGGTCGAGGCTGCAGCTCCGACTCCCCCTCAGGAAGCCTTGCTGCTCCCTTGGCGATCAGACCGGACTCAGCCAGCTCATCCAGATCTTCTTGCCGGAGCGAAGACTGGATCCAATCGCCCTGGATCCAGCCTGGTGGCAGCCCCGCGTGTGATGACGACCCGCGGTTCTGCTTTCCTTTCACCGCCCCCGTCTCCTTCTTTGCATTCTCCAGCATCGTCGTCTTGTCCTTCACCATGGCGGTAGAGCGGCAGCATCGAGGGCAGAAGAACTAGATGCGGTGGAGAAGTAGAGGAAGAAGAAGAGAGACGAGCGTGCACAGTGCCGATGCCTCGGCCCCGTCGCCTTATAAAGGGATGCTTCCGAGTGGCTGACGCGTGAGACCAGGCGATCCTGTCAAATCCCGCAACAGTCGCACGCAACGTACGTGGCGAAAAAGGTGGCGCAGAAATAGAGGCACTACAATTTATCCGCCCTGCTTACTTCGGCGTGCCCCGTCCCATGGGCTTCCCCAAAATTTCGTATCCCGTGAAATCCGGGATACACTGCAATCAATCGCGCCAAAGATTCTGCACCCCCAAGACAGCACTCGGCGGATGGTGCAACAAGTTCAGTCGAAAACTCTCTGAATGGATCAAGGCGACTGAATCAATTCTTAAGTACCAGCGTGGGCCTTCCGTCCTGCGTAAAACACTCGCGAGACACGAAGCTCGGAACAAGATTGACTTCAACCTACTTTCCATTCGAACCTCAATCCATTTGGGGGCTACTGATGAGGATACAAACCTGGGGTAGGGTCATAGGCCTGACCTATACGTCCTACCCAAGGTCACTACCCTGGAAGATAAGAAGTCCAAGAGGCAACGAAGAACCCCTAGTCAAAGATGTCGAGTGCAATCCACTCGACCAGTCATATCACTCGGGCGTCCCCCTGCCTGTTGACACTCAACCATATGAGGAATCACTCGACCTACTGAAGTCCAGGAGTCACTCAGCTCTGTAACGGTCAGGCATTCGCTCCGTAGTCTTTAAGATCATTAATAACACTTAAGGTTGGTGTTATCAGTAACACCCCTACTTTATGTACATTAAGCCCCTTGTAATGGATGATCGTTGGGGTCCTGGCACACTCTATATAAGCCACCCCCTCCTCTGGGACAAGGGTTCGCACCCCCTGTAACATCACACATGTATAATCCAGTCGACCGCCTCCGGGCACCGAGACGTAAGGCTATTACTTCCTCCGCGAAGGGCCTGAACTCGTAAATCCTGTGTGTACACCTTCGCCATAGCTAAGATCTTGCCTATCCATACCTACCCCCCTTTCTACTGCCAGTTTAAAACCATGACACCCTCCGATACTACCCATAGATTCATCAAAATAAGCAAACAATACATAGAAAACAGAATATGTCAAAAACAGAAATAGTTTGTAGTAATTTGTAACTCTCAAATACTTCTGTAACTCCAAAAATTCTGAAAAATTAGGACAACCTGGAAAATTTGCTTATCAATCCATTGCAAAAAGAATCAGATCAAAAGCATGCTTCTATGAATTAATAAAATTATATTACTGGACGCAAAAGTTTCTGTTCCTTAGCAAGATCAAAACAACCATCACCATAAGCTATCCCAAAGGTCTTACTTGGAAAAATCACTAATTAAAACACAAAACCACATATAACCAGAGGCTAGATGAATTATTTATTGAAAAACAATAAGGAAAAATATTGGGTTATCTCCCAACAAGCGCTTTTTTAAAGCCTTTTAGCTAGGCATTGAGATTTCAATGATGCTCACATGAAAGACAAGAATTGAAGCACAAAGAGAGCATCATAAAACATGTAACAAACACACTTTAGTCTAACATATTTCCTATGATAAGTATTTTATAAGAAAACAAATTATCAAGGCAAGCAAAAACTAGCATATGCAAGGAATAAGACAGAGACGATAACAATCTCAACATGAAGAGAGGTAATTTAGTAACATGAAAATTTCTACAACCATATTTTCCTCTCTCATAATAATTACATGTCGGTTCGTAAGAAAATTCAAAAATATAGCTATCACATAACATATTATCAACATGATCCACATGCATGCAAAGTTAACACTCTTCCAAAATAGTGGGATTAACATTAACTAAAGTCATGACCTCTCCGAACCCACTTTTATCAAAAATTTCATAAGATTGAACATTCTCCAAATAAGTGGGATCCAAAGTTGACACTCTTCCAAACCCACTTTCACTATTATAGTAAACATTATTATCAATCTCATATTGGGGCTTAAATAAATTTTCAAGATCACAAGAAGAATCACCCTAATGATGATCACTGCAACAAGTAGTATACATAGCAAAATTAGCATCCCCAAGCCTAGGGTTTTACATATCATTAACACAATTAACATTAATGGAACCTATGATAACATCATTGCAATCATGCTTTCCATTAAAGGCACTATCATGAATCACTTTGTAATTTTCTTCTTTCAATACTTCATCACAATTTTCAGATTCATGGATTTCAGGCAAAACCACATAAAGATAATCTAGTGCACACAACTCACTAGCAATTGGCTCATCATAATTGGATCTCTTAAAAAGATTAGCAAGTGGATGAGGATCCATAACCATAAATTTTTAGCAAGCAAATATGAAGCATATATGAGGCACATGGTAACACAAGCAAACAAAAAACAACGAAGAAGACGAACCGAAGAGGGGCGAAGAAAGACGCAAAGAGGAGGGCGAGTCTTTTCGAAAATCCTTTGGGGGAGAGGAAAATGAGTGGCAAATGGCGAGTAATGTAATGCAAGAGATGAGATTTTAATGATGGGTACTTTGTATGTCTTGACTTGGCGTAGATCTCCCCGACAATGGCGCCAGAAATTCTTCCTGCTACTTCTTGAGATTGCGTTGGTTTTTCCCTTGAAAAGGAAACGGTGATGCAGCAAAGTAGAGATAAGTATTTCCCTCAGTTTGAGAACCAAGGTATCAATCCAGTAGAAGACAACGCACAAATCACCGAATACCTGCACAAACAATCAAACAACTTGCACCCAACGCGATAAAGGGGTTGTCAATCTCTTCGCGGTTACTTTCAAAAGTGAGATCTGATAGAGATATATAAACGATAAAGTAAATATTTTTGGTATTTTTGGTTTATAGATCGGAAAGTAAAGGATTGCAGAAATAGTAAATCAGAAACTAATATTGTAGATCAGTAACTTATATGATGTAAAATAGACACGGGGGCCATAGGTTCCACTAGAGGCTTCTCTCAAGATAGTAAATAATACAGTGGGTGAACAAATTACTGCTGAGCAATTGATATAAAAGAGCAAAGTTATGACTATGTCTAAGTCAATGATCATGAATATAGGCATCACGTTTGTGTCAAGTAGACCGAAACGATTCTGCATCTGCTACTATTACTCCACACATCGACTGACTCCTTCCTACATCTAGAGTATTAAGTTCATGAAGAACATAGTAATGCATCAAGTAAGATGACATGATGTAGAGGAATTAACTCAAGCAATATGATGAAAACCTCATATTTTTAGCCTCGATGGCAACAATACAATACATGCCTTGCTGCCCCTACTGTCACTAGGAAAGGACACCGCAAGATTGAACCCAAAGGTAAGCACATCTCCCATGGCAAGAAAAACCAATCTAGTTGGCCAAACCAAACTGAGATTTCGAAGAGAATTACAAAGACACCAAATCATGCATAAAAGAATTCAAAGAAGATTCAAATAATATTCATAGATAAGCTAATCATAAATCCACAATTCATCGGATCTCAGCAAACACACTACAAAAAAGGATTACATTGACTAGATCTCGAAGAACATCAAGGAGAACATGGTATTGAGAATCAAAGAGGGAGAAGAAGCCATCTAGCTACTAGCTATGGACCCGTAGGTCTATGGTAAACTACTCACGTTTCATCAGAAGGGCAATAAAGTTGATGTAGAAGCCCTCCGTGATCAAATCCCCCTCCGGAGGGTGCCAGAAAAGGGCTCTAGATGGGATCTCACGGGTACAGAAGGTTGCAGTGGTTGAAAAGTGTTTTCGTGGATGCCTCTGGTGGTTTGGCGATATTTGGGAATATATGGGCGAAAGAATTAGGTCAGGAGGGTCACGGGGGTCCCACAAGGGTGGGGGGCACGCCCTACACCCTAAGTGCGCCCTCCGTCCTTGTGGCTGCCTCGTGGCTCCTATGACTTCATCTCCAAGTCTCCTGGTTGTCTTCTGGTCCTAGAAAAATCATCACGAAGGTTTCATTCCGTTTGGTATTCCTTTTCTGCGAAACTCAAAAACAAGGAAAAAACTGGAACTGGAACTGGGCTCTAGGTTAATAGGTTAGTCCCAAAAATAATATAAAATAACATATCAATGCATATAAATCATCCAGAACATACAATATAATAGCATCACTACTGAAAAAAGACACATCCGTGACATTTTGGGCTGAACAATTTTTTTATGTCATACTTATGACACTTGTATGACGATAATTGTGACAAAACCCGGTATCATCATAGATGTGGTGGGCTCCTACTTCTATGAAAAAATGGGCTTTTCGTCTTGGGCGGGCTGGAGACGCAGCTGCATGACATTCTTTGGGCCGTCCATGACGGAAAAAACCGTGGTAGAAGCGAGGGCGAGGAAAATTTTGGTGAGTTCCTGGTTACGGTGGGTGGTCGGGGGCCGAGCGATGCACGTTTCTCTCGTACACGTACGTGCATGTGTGTGAGGCGTTGGGCTCTAATTGAACCCGAGCGAGGCGTTGGGCTCTAACTGAACCCGACTGATTGCACTAGCTACGTTACTGAACCCGAGTGATTCCTTCGCTACTGCTGCTAACTGAAGCTGATCGATGTTGCCTCTGGATAAACAGTGAGCATTGCTGGGGGGAGGGGTTGGATGAAAAGTTCCCGGTGGGGTGAATGAGTAGGACCCCATGGTGTTGCCTCTAGATGAACAGGACCCCGATCAATCGAGACGGTTGGGTCTGGATGAACAGGACCCCGTGGAGGGTTGGATGAACAGGACGACCCCATGGAGGGCTGGATGAATAGTAGATGGTGGAGGGGTGGATGAACAGTAGCCCGTGGAGGGGTGTTTGTATAGGAGCCCGTGGAGAGGGGTGGTTGAACAATAGCCGATGGAGTAGCGTGCGGTGGAAGCTTGATGAATAGGAGCCTGTGGATGAACAGTCACATGTGGAGGTTAGAGGAGGTCGACAGTGGATGAACAGTAGCCTGTGGAGGCTGGAGGAGGTCGACGGTGGAGATGAACAGTATCCCGTGGAGTCCCATTTTGCGGTATGCCACACCCCTTCCGATGAACAGCACCCCGTTGAGGGAGTCCTGGATTAGGGGGTCCTCGGACAGCCAGACTATATGCTTATGCCGGATTGTTGGACTATGAAGATACAAGATTGAAGACTTCGTCCCGTGTCCAGGTGGGACTCTCCTTTGCGTGGAAGGCAAGCTTGGCAAATCGGATATGTGGATTTCCTTCTCTGTAACCGACTCTGTGTAACCCTAGCCCCCTCCAGTGTCTATATAAACAGGAGGGTTTAGTCTGTAGGACAACAACAATCATAATCATAGGCTAGCTTTTAGGGTTTAGCCTCTACGATCTCCTGGCAGATCAACTCTGGTAATCCTCATATCATCAAGATCAATCACGCAGGAAGTTGGGTATTACCTCCATAGAGAGGGCCCGAACCTGGGTAAACATTGTGTCCCCCGCCTCCTGTTACCATTAGCCTTAGACGCACAGTTCGAGACCCCCTACCAAAGATCCGCCGGTTTTGACACCAACATTGATGCTTTCATTGAGAGTTCCACTGTGTCATCACCATAAGGCTTGATGGCTCCTTCAATCATCCACAACGATGCGGTCCAGGGCGAGGTTTTCCTCCCCGGACAGATCTTCATATTCGGCGGCTTCGCACTGCGGGCCAACTTGCTTGGCCATCTAGAGCAGATCGATAGCTACGGCCCTGGCCATCAGGTCAGGTTTGGATGCTTGAACTACACTGCCGACATCCGCGGAGACTTGATCTTCGACGGATTCGAGCCCATGACAGGTACACCCTATAGTCGCGACGAGCATGACCTAGATCGGCCGTCGAACGGTGTTCAGGAGTTCGCACCTGCAACTGCCTTGGCTTTAAATCGAGAGAAGATCGTTCCATACGAGGACGGGTGTATGGACACCGCCACGGAGGCCGCACACTCAGCGGCGATAGAGCCAAACACAGGTCTCACCTCCAAGGGGACTTGTATCATCGGACCCTCGGACTCGTTTCCGGCCATAGGCTCCGAACCGCGTGCATCCGTGCCCATCAGATCTGACTGGGCACTGATCATGGAGTTTAGCTCCGCGGATGTCTTTCAGCACTCGCCCCTGGGCAATGTGCTAAACTCATTATAATCTCTCTCCCTGTCAGGAGACTTTTGGCCAAACTATGTCCGGCTTGAGTGGGAAGCGGACGACGAAGGAATTCGTTACCCACCCACCACCCACTTAATAGCCACTGTTGACGACTTAACCGACATGCTTGACTTCGACTACGAAGACATCAACGGTATGGATGATGATGCCGGAGAAAAACGGGAACCACCGCCCCCAGGGCGCTGGACAGCCACCTCATCATATGATATATACATGGTGGACACACCCAAAGAAAGTAATGGCGATGATGCAACGGAGGATAATCCCTTCGAGAAGCAAACAAAGCGCCAACATCAGCGGCGCCGCTGTGAAGCCCGCCATAGCAAAAACAGTGATACCGGCACAAGAAAGAGTAATACCCCAGACGACGCTAAAGATAACGACGACCCCATAGACCCAGCGATGGAGTAGGATGAGCCAGGGGATGGCAAACATAGTCCGGGGCCCCTGTCCGATCACAACGATGCCGTAGACAAAACTTATAAACCTGTCTCCGGAGAGGAGAATAGTCCGGACGACAATGCACACATCGTCCCGGAAAAGCATTTGGAACAAGAGCACCTCCACAGAAGGCTTATTGCCACCGCGAGGAGCTTCAAGAAGCAGAAGCAATGACTTAAAGCCGCGCAGGATACGCTCAACCACAGATGGAACAAAGTGCTCGACACTGACGAAATATATGGCGGTGATCGCCACACAAAGAGCTACCCAAAACGCAAGCTGCTGCCCGAATTCGACGACGAGGCTATCACGCCCATTCTGCCGAAGAACAATATGGCTGATCTGCCAGACCGACCACCCCGTGGCCGAGACAGAATGACTAATGACGCCGCACACAAGTCAGCACACGATCTACGTGAGCACCTGGACAAAAGAGCCGGTATGGCCAGATCCATCTATGGATCTAGGAAGCGTGCTCCTACGCAGTATCACAACCACCAAACTGACTATACTGATTAACTACCAGCTCGGAATCAACACCAAACACTACAGCCGTCGGAAGCATGCCACGAGACATCCAAATACAAGGGTGCCGCACACCCCCTATGCTTCACCGATGAGGTGCTGGATCATGAATTTCCAGAGGGGTTTAAACCCGTAAACACCGAGGCATATGACAGAATGACAGACCCTGCAGTCTGGATTGAGGACTTTATTCTTCACATCCATATGGCTCGCGGAGACGATCTCCATGCCATCAAATACCTGCCCCTCAAGTAGAAAGGGCCAGCTAGGCACTGGTTGAAAAGCCTCCCCGAAAACTCAATTGGAAGTTGGGAGGAACTCGAGGACGCTTTCAGGGCTAATTTTCAAGGGACCTATGTCCGACCTCCGGATGCAAACGATTTAAGTCACATAATCCAACAACCCAAAGAGTCAGCCCGTAAGCTTTGGAACAAAGAACCAAATCATCGACTGTCCGGATGCCGAAGCCTTAGCAGCTTTCAAACACAGTGTCCGGGGCGAATGGCTCACCAGACATCTCGGCCAGGAAAAGCCGAGGACAATGGAAGCCCTAACAACTCTCATGACCCGGTTATGCCCGGGCGAGGACAGTTGGTTGGCCCGCAGCGGCATCAGCGACCCAGGCACATCCGAAATTAGGGATGGCAATGGGAAGCCGCGACGCAATAAAAACAAGCATTGAAACAATGAAGACAACCCAGACAACACAGCGGTAAACGCCGGATTTAGGGGCTCTCGACCCGGTCAACGGAAAAAGCCATTTAAGGGCAACAGAGATGGACCATCCAGCCTAAATAAAATTCTAGACAGATCCTGTCAGATTCATCGCACCCCCGCAAATCACACCAACAGAGAATGCTGGGTCTTCAAGCAGGCCAGCAAGATAAACGCCGGACTCAAGGGGAGGGAGCCGCCAAGTGAAGATGAGGACGAACCTCGCCAGCCGAACACTGGGGGACAGAAAAAATTTCCACCGGAGGTCAAAACAGTGAACATGATCTACGTCACCCACATACCGAAGAGGAAGCGCAAACATGCACTACGAGACGTATACGCTGTAGAGCCCGTCGCCCCCAAATTCAACCACATGGTCGGCCAGCCCGATCACTTTTGATCGCAGGGATCATCCGACTAGTATCCGGCATGGAGGTTCGGCTGCCTTGGTACTCGACCCAATAATTGACGGATACCATCTCACTTGAGTCCTCATGGATGGCGGCAGTAGTCTTAATCTGATATATCAGGACACTGTCTGCAAGATGGGGATAGACCCGTCAAGAATCAGCCAAAGCTGTAGAGGCACGCTGTACGGGCTCTCTAACAATAGAGGTTGTATTCGGTTCTCCCGACAACTTTCGAAGCAAAAAACTAATCTTCGACATCGCTCCATTCTGAAGCGGCTATCATGCACTACTCAGAAGAACGTCTTCGCTCGTTTCAATGCAGTACCGCATTACACTTATCTTAAATTTCAGATGCCCGGTCCACGTGGCGTCATCACAATCCGCAAAAATACAGAGCGTTCCTTGCATGCGGAAGAATATGTGGCGGCTCTAGCAGCCGAACCACTGAACGACCTCTCCAACCCGAATAAATGATCGGTCTTCGAGACCACGGACACGGCTAGACGTGTCCGGCGCACCACTAGTTGTAGCAGTCCAGATAAACCTGAGCTTGGCCAACGGATATGCCCCCATATGTGGTGCTAGGGGCTGCCCGCATGTAAAATGGTCCATAGTTCGGCTCGACCCTATTAATACACAATAGATTGAATTCTCATGGTTCATTAAGAATAACCAACTTTTCGCACAGTCATACTAGATTCTTTCACCCGGGTTTTTCCTTTTTTTACAGATGACCATCGTGCTACACACTTCCAGGATACGGCACAATGAAGACAATGGCGTGGACATGCAGCAGGGCCCCGTTCAAAGGTTTCTTTTTAGATTAAGACCCTGTGTAAACCTTTTTTTATTGTCTCTTGTTACCTCACACCCTCCGGGCACTTAAAATAACCAAGAGGGATACTGGCATTATTGGCAAGCTTTGGGATCTATGCTCTCACCACATACGCTCTTTCGTCACGCCAGATTAATGCACGTACCTGGAAATTCAGGGCTCATTATCGTGGGCGGTACTCAGCCCAGTATATGTTGTAAAGTACGAATACCTTCGGGAGTGTTCGGTGTCGCGAGTTTGGCCTTATATGCATTAGCTCCGAATCATGTCTTTGGTCAATAGTTGGATTTGCCCGGCTCCCGTGTTTAGCTACCTTTTGTTCCGCTCTATCGGCTAAGGTGGCACCGGGAGAACTACTGCGATTGTGCCATGGTTCATCCGGATGAGCACCTCAGTAAAGAAAGCCGAAAACTGACTGTCATGATAAAGCGAGAGACTGGTCAACCACTCGATGACTGAGCGGAATCTTCGCGATTCCTCTGCATTAACGAAGGACCGATTTCCCGGTCATGTATGTACGCGCGCCGTATTCGGATGAACGCGGATATACCAGGGGCTATATGTAGCCCCACTGTCAAACTCCTATGGCTAAGTGAAAGTGTTAAAGCTATATAGTCCGATTGCCTCATTCACCGCGCCACCACCTCCTTAATGGACGAAGATGTTGGATCAAGTGTGATTACGCGCTTTGCCGAACACCCCCGCATTATATGCGAGGGGGCTAAAGCCGACGACTGCAAACATTCAGGTTATATACATATATACATAAGCGGACGCACATGAGGCACTATAATACTTTATGGGCAAAAGTATAAATATAGCCTTTATTATCAAAAGCATTGTTTTTACAATCAAGATACATGTCACCGGAACATGGCATTCTTTGAGCACTGAGCCTCTATTAAATGGGAACCTTCTAAGACTTCTTCAAAATAGTGCTCGGGCGAGTCCTGGCCCCCGAGCGGACCCCCGGTTGCAATATTGGTGGCCTCCATCTTCGCCCAATACATCTTAACACGAGAAAGGGCCATCCGCGCACCCTCTATGCACGCCGACCTCTTGACAGCATCGATATGCGGCACATCACAAATAAATCGTTGCACCAAACCAAAATAACTATCCAGACTAGGTTCCTTCGGCCACAGATGATCCATGACAACCTTCATGGCAAGCCCGGATAACCTATGGAGCTCGGCCCACTCGGCCATTTGCTCATACAACAGCAGCGGATGCCTTGGATTACTGAACTGCGACGATAACAATCTTTTCACCTCATGATATTTTTGATCTTTGAAATACTCAGTCGCATCAGCAGCACTCTTTGCTAAATCCAAGTATGCGTCTACAGAACTCCACAATTGATCAAGAGGGGCATACTTCGGATCGCCGAACTTCGTTCGCAATAAAAAGGGCTTCCCAGCCGCGATATCACCGGCTTGCCGAAGCTCCTCCCGCACCTAGTGCGAGTTTCCTTTGTTCCTTGCAAGGCCTTCTTTAGGCCAGCCGTCTTCTTTTGATTTTCCCTTTCAAGAAGATCATATCGGCTGGCGGCATTTTGCAGCTCAAGAGCCATGTTGGCTATTTTATCCTCACTCTGGCGATGAGCAGCCTGTTCGGCTTTTAATTCCTCGGCTGCCTTCAGGGCGGCCGAATCACTTCTCCTGGCTTGCTCCTTGGCCCGGGCAAGTTCTGCCTGAAGGGTCTCCACGGTGGAAGCTCCATCTGCAGTCAAAGCATACTATAAATACTAGCATCATGCTCTTATTAATATTTGCTGACCACCCAAAATACATACCATGTGCCTCGTCAAGCCGCTTGTTCACAAGCGTGATGTCCGCATTCGCCACGTCAAGTTGCCGCCTCAGTTCGGCAAATGCAGCAGTCCGGTCAGCCATCGGATCTACAGCCGCCTGTGCATAAATGTAGCGCTATCATTACCTGAGACTATGATCCTCTGCTCGCCTCGTTCGGACGGCAACCAAAGTCTCAGGGGCTACTATCTATACAAAGCACACCTTGCATGTACGGTACAATCAAAAAAATATATATATATCACTTTGTGTACCTCAAAGCTCTTAGCAGGCTCGTAAAAGCTTCATTCAACCCGATTTTCGCGGATGAAATCCTCTCCACCACCGTACCCATTAAGGTATGCTGTGCCTCTGATATATCCGCTTACTGTAGAAGACCCATCAATGTGTCTGGTAGTACATCGGACAACCCCAGGCTTTTTTTTGTTGGTCTCCTTAGGAGCCGAGAACTCCGGACTTCGGGCGGCCGAAGAGTTACCTTCTGGCCTTTGCGGATCAGGAGAGATCCTCCGGGACGACACCTTAGGGTCGTCCGCCTCATGAGGCAGGGAAGCAGGAGGAGGCGTTTCACTCTCCATCATCTCCGGAAGAAGACCCGAGGATGAACATTGTTGAGAAGGGCTATGAGCCGGATTGCAAAACATATGCCTCGGTTCTTATTCTCAGGAAAAGAGCGGGGCATGCTTACTAAAGTGCCTCTGTTCACTAACAGCTCGGTCGACAGCTGGCCCCCTTGTGGGCGCTGTGTGGTAAGGATGCCCTCCAGGGCAGGGCCCATTGGTGAAGGTTTCTTCCCTCGTTTGGAAACCTCCGTTTCCAAGTCTTCAGGGGCGGTCCTTTTCTTCCCGTCGGGAGAGGGGATTCTAGATTCTCCTCCCTGATCATCCTGCAACACGGGCGCACTAATTCCCCCGGTTAGGATGCATAATGTACCTCCAGCATGAAGACCGCCTTTGGCTTCCCTATTCCTCCCCTCATCCTCACCTGATGGCACTTGATAAGGTGCGCGAGCCAGCATCCTAGTTAGTACAGGATCCGGCGAGTATTCGGGACAAGGGGCCGAACACCTGATCCTCTCCGCCTTTCTTATCCATTCCTGGCCAAGGGTGGTTTTTTCAGAATAATGTTGTGACAAATATAATGACAACATGTTCGGTCGCGGAGTTACTTACCTGGATATCTGGACGGTTGCAGAGACCGACATCCTCTGTTGTGTCCCAACACTTTATTCATGATCCGAAGAATAATCGATACATCCCTTCGAGCGTCACGCTGAAGAAATGTTGAATGGTTCGCGGTCCTTCCGGGTTGAACTCTCACATACAGAGAGATCGAAGTTGGCATGGCAGGACCTGACGAACTAACATTACTTGAATTACTTTGACAAGGCTGATATCCCTCTTTAGGAGATCTCGGATGCGGCTTTGCAATGTCAGCACGTCATTAACCGGTCCCCAGTCCAGCCCCTTGTTGACCCATGATGCAAGCTGTGGTGGAGGGGCAGAGCGGATGGCCGGGGCGGCTGCCCAGTTTGTACCTCGGGGTGCTGTGATATAAAACCACTCCCGTTGCCATAGGTCTGACACCTCTGGGAAGGAGGCCTTTGGCCATAAGGCGCCGACACCTTTGCTTATTATAGCGCCTCCGCACTCCGCGTGTCGACCGTCGATCATCTTCGGCTTCACATTGAAGGTCTTGAGCCATAAGCCAAAGTGTGGGGTAATGCGGAGGAAGGCCTCACACACGATGATAAACGACGAGATGTGAAGGAAGGAATCTGGAGCTAGATCATGAAAATCTAGCGCATAATAGAACATGAACCCTCTAACAAAGGGATGTAGACCGAAGCCTAGCCCTCGGATGAAGTGGGAGATGAATACAACGCTCTCGTTGGGTTTGGGAGTAGGAACAACCTGCCCTTGGTTAGGAAGCCTATGAAGGATTTCGACGGTCAGATACCTAGCCTCACTAAGCTTCTTGATGTCCTCCTCTGTGACAGAAGAGGCCATGCACCAGCCTTGAGGGTTGGATTCGGACATGATTGAAGGTTCGGAGCGCGTGGACTGAACCTTGGGTGTTGGAACTCGAGGTAGGAGAAGGGAAGAATCAGGCGTGGAAAGAAAAGGGCAGGTCTTGGCTTCTTTATAAAGAGGATGAATGTCAAGCGTCCTCCGCGTAGCCGTTTGGAACTTGCCCGAGGAGTCATACTAATGACACAGTTGGGTTACCCACGCCCGTATTGATAAGAATCCCGTGATAAGGGGAACACGATCTCTGCTTTGACAAGACGTGCCATCAAAACCGCCTCGCGGGACGTGCCATGCCAGGTTGGGAAAAATGGTTCTGATAATAACCGAGAAGCGGCGTGATGTCAGGCTAGGTAAAAGTGGTCAGCAGATTAGATTCGTGGAATATTGTGCTCTCTACGGTGGTGCGTGGTATTTGTTTTGCAGAGTCGGACATGATTCATGTGTTCAAAATCTACCTTGGAGTATTCGGAGAAGGAACCCACCTTGCAATGCCGAAGACAATCTGCGTGCCAGACTCATCGTCACTGAAGCCTGGTTCAGGGGCTACTGAGAGAGTCCTGGATTAGGGGGTCCTCGGACAGCCGGACTATATGCTTATGCCGGACTGTTGGACTATGAAGATACAAGATTGAAGACTTCATCCCGTGTCCGGGTGGGACTCTCCTTTGCGTGGAAGGCAAGCTTGGCAAATCGGATATGTGGATTTCCTTATCTATATCTAACTCTGTGTAACCCTAGCCCCCTCCGGTGTCTATATAAACCGGAGGGTTTAGTCCGTATGACAACAACAATCATAATCATAGGCTAGCTTTTAGTGTTTAGCCTCTACGATCTCGTGGTAGATCAACTCTTGTAATACTCATATCATCAAGATCAGTCAAGCAGATAGTAGGGTATTACCTCCATAGAGAGGGCCCGAACCTGGGTATACATTGTGTCCCCTGCCTCCTGTTACCATTAGCCTTAGACGCACAGTTCGGGACCCCCTACCCAAGATCCGCCGGTTTTGACACCGACACCCGTTTTGACCATAGCGCTCCAACACAAGTACGTTTCCTCCATTTTGCGCTACGCCACACCCCTACGGATCAACATGACCCCATTTCGACCGTAGGAGGTCCAACACAAGTCTGTTTCCTCCGTTTTCGGTACGCTAGACCCCTTCTGATGAACAGGATCCCGTTTTGAACGTGGCTGATCAAACACAAGGTCGTTTCCTCCGTTCTGCGGTACGCCAGGACTCGTTTCCATCGGCTGTTCCATCCAAGCCCTCCCGATGAACACAATGACGCATTCCATTCCGATCCAGCCGGTTGGCTCCCCATGAACACGATGACGACACTATTTCTCCATTCTGACCCAGCCTTGTACACGAGCCCTGGCCATACGCATGCGCGAGTAGGCGTTCGAGACCCCGCCCGTATCTACGTACGTGGCCGTATTTACTTTCTTGCACCCTGGTCGTTGTACGTACGTGTATATGCTACTTGCACGCCTCTACTACGACACGTGCGTGCCTCTACATCGACCAGTATGTACGTACACATTCGCGACCAGAATGAGAATGTCACGTACACTTCGACCAGGTGGGTCCCGGCTGTCAGGCACTTCCTTGCGTGCAAAGATGTAGCTGGTGGGTCCTAGCAGTCAGGGGGGCGAATCGTTTTTTTGCCTGAACGCACTTCCTGGTGTGCGAAGATTTAGCTGGTGGGTCCCAACAATCAGGGGGTGAATCATTTTTTTTTGCCCGTAATACGAACGCACTTCCTTGCGTGCGAAGATGTAGCTGGTGGGTCCCGGCAGCCGGGGGGAAATGTTTTTTTTGCAAAATACGGTGGCCCGTCCGGTGGGTCCCTGCTGTCAGGTGGAGGAATCATTATTTTCCGTGTAATAAGGAGACAGTTCCTTGCTGTGGCCATGGACCCAGCTATCGTCCTCTCCACGTATAGTCCACGTCTGATGGAAGTCATTCCTTGACCACGTTGACCACGCTGCGCCGAGAGCACCAGGGCGGTGGACGACGACGAGGCCTAGGAAGGGGACTACGTGGATCCGGGGAAGACGAGGCAGTGGATGCCCACGCATAGAGGAGTATGAGGGTTCACTGGTTCGGCTGCGGTGTGAGGTTGCTGTCGCCGCAGAATAACAGGGGGTGTGGGTGAGTAGAGGGATGGCCAGGCATGTGGTGGGAGTAGTAGGGGGCGGTGAGGCCTCCGCAGCATCACAGCCGGCCACGGGAGGTAGGAGCATGCGACACGACCGGCGCTGCTTTGGGCGGCTGGAGCAAGAAGACTAGAGGTTGAAGAAGCACTACGGCCGTTGGATGAACATCGTACGGTCAGTGGAGCTAGAATCGTTCATATTGATTAAAGTTGACAATGGCCTCCATCCCAGTCAACTTAGTAGGCCCACAAGTCAGCCTCCCACCAAGGTGGGTCCCAGCTAGTAGGGGGAGTATTCATTTTTTGTGCGTAATAAGGAGGCACTTCCGGTGGGTCCGAGCTGACAGTGGGGGGAACATTTTTTTGTGAAATACGGTGGCCCGTCCGGTGGGTCCTAGTAGTTAGGGGGAAACATTTTTTTTGCGAAATATTGGTGGCCTGTCCGGTGGGTCCCTGCTGTCAGGTGGAGGAATAATTATTTTCCACGTAATAAGTAGGCACTTCCTTGCGGCTGCCATGGACCCAACTGTCAGCCTCTCCACGTACAGTACTCTTCCAATGGAAGTTGGTCGTTGACCACATTGACCACACCGCGCCAAGAGCACCTGGGCGGTGGACGACGGCGAGGCATAGGAAGAGGATGACGCGGAGCTAGGGAAGACACGGCAGTGGATGCCCGCGCGGAGAGGAGTACGAGGGTTCAGTGGTTTGGCTGCGGTGTGAGGCTGCCGTCGCCGTAGAATAACAGGGGGTGTGGGTGAGTAGAGGGATGCCCTAGCCAACAGTGGGATTAGGGGCGGTGAGGCCTGTGCGGTAGCACAGCCGTCCACGGGAGGCGGGAGCAGGCGGTCCCGTTGGCGCTGCTTTGGCGGTTGGAGCAAGAAGATCAGAGATTGAAGAAACACGACGACCGTTGGATTGACATCCAATGGTTATGTCTGCTAGAATCGTTTTTTCACGTATATAATAACTAAAAAAATCTTACATACGCGTCAACTTAACAGGCCCACAAGTCAGACCATTCCCTCTTTTTTTTAATAATTTATATATAGCTCATTGCAACTTATGCAATTTATTGCAGTCAATCTTTTTGGTTGGCCAGGGCCGATTTCACATATTTTTGTGGGTTCCAAACTATTTTTAATACTGAAATGTCAAGCCAGATTTAAAGTACTTTGAAGATATATTTAAATTAGGTTAATGCCCAGTGAAATAGGAATCTGAAAATGTGAAAAAAATTCAGAAATTATGAAGTAATTTCCAATTTGTCATCTGTTTTTATATTTACAACCCATTTCATATTACTTTTAAGATTTGCAGGCGTCTTGAAAGAGTTGCAGCCCATCAGGGCGTAGAAAAATAAGTAGGCCTGGATTGGGTATTCTTCAGAAAAAATAAACTGGGCTCATTTTCACAAAGAAAAAATAGCTGGGCTAGTCACATGGTGAACATAAAATATAAGCCTGGGCTAGATGGGCCCCAGCCCAGTTCAAACCCTGCTCCATCTCAACAATAACAAAAATAATACTGCTCGAGCAGCTACGTCCCAAGTGTCAGCCGATCTTGTGCTGTTGTCTTGTCTATTGACTATATACGCTCACAAGGTCGTGTGTCCCAGATGTCAGGAAAACACTAGGAGGAAGCATTTTATTTTTCCATACGCTGACATGGTGGGCCCCTGATCCTCTCCACGCACTTCTATCGATTCCTGTTCTTTGTTGACCATGTTGACAATGCGAGAGGGCGGCGTCGCGGCGAGCGCACCAAAGCGCGCGGAGGACAACGGCGAGGCCTCGAACGTCGGCGTTAACGATTTAGGAGACGGTGGGGTGGTGATGCGTCCGCTGAGGCGCAGCCAGCCGTGGGAGGCAGAAGCAGGCGGCCCAGCCGACGCTGGTTTGGTTTTGGTGGCTGGAGGAAGACATGACTGAAGAAACACGACAAACTGCAAAAGCAGTAGGAGTACTTAACAACCTTAACTGAAACCAGCAAGGGCACTTAACAACCATAGCTGAAAGCAGTATGAGTACTGATACAGGTTCAACCATACAAAGCACACCTCAAACAGTGGTACTTTGCCTACAGTTAACCAAGGGTGAGGCCGCCAAGCCCCAGGACAAGGCCCAGGCGCCACCCCGTGAATCCACAACCTTCTGAAAGCTGCTTCATCTCGCAATGTGGTCAATAAACAGGATATTCGCTTTAGAGCCATGGAAAAGCATGAACATAATGTTCTGTCCTATTCTCCAAGATGGACGGGCCTACATTATTTGAGACCACCCATGAATAAGTATCTTTTCACCTCCAAGGGGAATTGAGTAGGTCGACAACATCATGTTGTGACCAAGCACAAGTCTGACCCGATCATGGTCAGGCATCTGTATAGGAACAATAGAACTAGGCAGTTTCTGTTTCAGGAAGATCGCAACTGTAAAACTGTGTACAAGCCATAGTTTATGAACAACATATATAACAGAAAACAGCTCGTACCATAAATTTCTCGACACAGTTGGACCTGTTCAACGAGTGCAGCAGTGGCACACATATCCCACATGGCCTTCCACCATTGAAACGCCCCACAAGGACCTTAAGACGATCAATAAAGTGTAGGAACTTGTGGATGTCATCCCAGTCAACTTCAATGCCATCAGTAATAGCCGATTTATTACAGAATTACAAACGAGCAGCCTGCTTAACTTTGAAAAAACCTACACGTGCCACCAATTATAAGAAAATATTAGTTAGAAGTAGCATCTTTGTAAGATATTCGTTGCTACTTCTGAAGTTAAATTGTGATTAGTTAGACAGAATAGGTGGATTAAGAAGTAATCGAGGCAACAAGCAAGAACCAGGTACAAAACTAACATGGATGAACAATTGGAACGACATCGAGGTGGAAGATCGTAGTGAAGATGGGACCAGGTTCTGCTATTTCCATCAACATCTGTGCGCCAACTTTCAATCCGTAACACTTGAGAAAGTTTATCCAAGTTCAGCCAAAAAAAGCAATGATCTTCTTGGTTCATGAACCCAACTCGGAACTTATATCCATGGCTTGTCTTCACTGTGACCATTAAACTGGTGTATTCTGTTATGGCAAGGCCGAGCATCTTGAGTACATGTGTTCTGGCAGAGCAAGTAATGCACTGGAGGAAAAATAATATGAGAACACAATGTATTCCCTATCCAAATCTAGAAATAACTTCCTCCTTCACGTTAGTGTTGACCATCATACTAGTAGTACCTTTTATCCAAATATAGCATGTCACATCCTAGTTAGCCATGCATTAGAGTGTTGCATCATGTTTACTCTTTCATCAGAAACCTGAAATGGGGATGACAGAACCCCCAGTCCCCTCTGAAACCAATTAGGGTTTACTAAAAACTTTTTCAATGAACCTGAAATGCCCTTCTAAAATGCCCATCATTTTTGTCTTGGTTCAGAACCTCTGCCAAAAGTGGTGCACATTTTCCTAGGCCATCCTAGGGTTTTTGATTTAAATCATAAGTATTTGAATTTGGGCATTTAAAATTATATAAAATATTTAAATGCTCAAATAACTCCAAACTAAAATGTTTCATGTTGGAAATAATCCAACTATGGACCAGGAGTAGTTTGGTGATTTTTGGAGTTGTCTAAGTATTTTATTAAATTCAACAAAGTTGCAGAAGTATTAAAAAACAGAAAACAGAAAGAAAATAGAAAAGGCTTACCTGGCGCCCAGCACCCGGCCCACCTGCC
>NC_041393.1:363244722-363342068 GCF_002162155.2 Triticum dicoccoides | reverse complement strand
TCTCCCTCGCTCTCCCACGCCATGGCCGACGCCATCGCCGCCACCCCCTCGCCGTAGCCACGCCCTCCGTCAACCCCACGCCGTGCCACCGTGTCCAGGAGCTCCGCCGCCGTCCACTTCATCGAGCTAGCCGAGCCCCGTGTGCTCGAGCGGCCAGAGACCACCGCACCGACCTCGCCCGAGCTCGCCGTCGCCGGAGATCCCCTTCAACGCTGTCGCCGCCTCAGCTCGTCCCCGACCTCGCCGGTGGCCTCTACGGGAGCGCTCTGAGCCTAGCTACTCCTCCGACCCTCCCTCTCTCATTCCCGAGCCGTGTAGCCACCGCACGAGGATCACACGCCCGCACCGCCGCGGATCTCGTCGCCGACGTGCTTCCGGCCACCCTCCGGCCACAAGCTGATGTCCATCTTACTCACCGAGTCCCGCAGCACCTAGCTAGCCACTCCCCGAGCCTCACCGACCCCTCTAGCACCAAGTTCATCTTCGGCCGAACCCCGGTGGCCGCCAAAGTCGTCGCCGGCGCCAACTCCGGCCACCCCGACCCCAACGGACTCCACCAAGAGCTGCGGCTTGTCCTCAGCTCCACTCCGGTGGTCTCCGCGACCCATTTGGTGGCCGAAACGGCCAAAACCACTCCCGCCGCCGCGTCGGGCTCGCCGGCGGCTAAACGCCGGCGCCGCTGGCATTGACTTTGACCACGGGTGGGCCCTGGTTGACTCCCCTGAGTCAATGATAGGTGGGGCCCAGCCCTGTTAATTAAACAGGTTTAGTTTTAATTAAACTTTAATTAAAATAATCACCCTGACATGCGGGACCCACTGTCAGGTTTGACCCTGACATGTTCCGTTGACCTGCTGACGTCACACTGACGTCAGGCTGACGCAATAATGATTTTCTGGAATTTTTCTAATATAGGAAATTCCAGAATATAATTTAAACTTCAAAAATTCATAACTTTTATTCTGTAACTCCAAATCAGACAAATTATATATGAAAAATGATCAGAAAAATCCAATCTATCCATCTGTACTATTTTCATGCATGACTAAACAAGTTAACTTGATGTTTAATGCAGAACAAGGAAAAACACTTTAAAGGGCCATGTTTGAGTTTGAAATTTGAATCTTTGATTCAAATTGGTTCAAACCCTTCTGGTCTTAGTTGCATTAGCCCAACACACTCATATTGCTATGTTTCATGCATGCATCATGTTGTTGCACATTGTTTGGTGATGGTTGTATATCGGTGTTCTTGCGGCAGGATCTGCCTCCGAGGAGTACCGTGATTACCCTAACGAAGAACCGTATCAGTGCATCGAATCATCAGGCAAGCAACCAACCATTTGATCATATCGATACAATCCCATGTTCTCGCTCCTGCTCTCTTTTACTGCATTAAGACAACGCGTTTCAAACTGCTGTGTGTTACGGTAGTTGAACCCATTTCCTCTGCATGACCTGTCATTGCCACAGTAACTAGATGAAACCCACTAGCATGTGTAGGAGTTGATTGAGCCATATATATGTGTTGTTCCTACCTTGCTATGCCTGCTATGCTTAGAGTCGTGTCAGGTCTGGTTCATCTGGGTGATGGGCTAGAGTGAAATGATTATGTCGGTAATGAGAGTGGTGTGGTGAACACGATTTGGTAAAGGTATCGATGAGAGGCCATGTAGGAGTACATGGTGGGTTGTTTCATTGAAGCCGACCTTAAGCACTGAGATCTGTATGTGTGATTTAAGAATCAACTACTACCATGCATTGGGCCCGAAGCCAATGGACCCTCTCGGCTTCTTATTCACCCTAGTTCTCCGTCCAGGAGTTGCAAGTAGTTTCTGGTGTTTGTAGCCTACTGGAGGCCGTGGACAGCGCTGACCGTAGGGGTGGGCTGTGATGCGGTAGGTACGTGGCACGGTGTACCGAATACCCGTTAGGTATCTCGGGAACCCTGTTCACATCGTTCGGGGCCGTATGGGAAACCTCGGCCGGACTCCCTGCGGATGGAACCTGGATATGCGATAAACCTGGACTGGAGGCTTAGGTGATTAGGTAGGTCGTGGCCGACACCCACGTTGGGCTTCCGCTTGAAGGTTGCCGAGTACATGTCGTGTAAACGACGGTAAGAGGTGAGAGCGTGTATGAAGAAGTACACCCCTGCAGGGTTATCATGATCTATTCGAATAGCCGCGTCCACGGTAAAGGACTACTTGGTTGCCTATATAGTTCATCGACAAGTAAATGGAAACTGCTAAAAGCCTCAAGATAAGTGTGAGTGCCGAGGATGGCTTTTCCGTAGGGAGACGGAGGTGGATCCTCGGTAGCGTATTGAAGTGGTGAGTAATGGACTCGTGTGCGCAAAACCATTTCAAGTTGGAGTCTTGTAGGTTAGCCTAGCCAAGAGTCAAAGCTGGCTTGCTGCAATAACTCCACCAACCCTTCTTGATAATATGCATGTATGTAGGTTCTGATGTAAGTCTTGCTGAGTACCTTTGTACTCATGTTGCTATAATTTACATTTTACAGAAGACGCTGCAACCCCTTCTGATGGGTTCTACGTAGACGTTGACATCAACGAGTAGGCTAAAGGCCCAGGTGGTGATCCTGAGCTTGTGAAGGACCACGTAGTATAGCTAGGCTTTCCAAGCCTCTTTTATTTTACTAGTTGTCTGTACTCAGACAAGTTACTTCCGCTGCTGGTTTGTATGACTGTATGACTTGAATGCTGGGTCGTGAGACCCGTACCTTGTGTATGTTATGTATGGTTCTCTGAGCCTTAAATAAAGTACTTGTGTCGTAGAGTCATGTTGTGATGCCGTGTTGTATTTGCACATATCGGGCATATTGTGTGTATGATTGAAATGCTTGGTATGTGTGGGATCTGACTATCTAGTTGTTTATCTTTAGTAGCCTCTCTTACCGGGAAATGTCTCTTAGTGTTACCGCTGAGCCATGGTAGCTTGCTACTGCTCTGGAACACTTAGGCTGGCCGGCATGTGTCCTTCTTCGTTCCGGTGTCTGTCCCTTCGGGGAAATGTCACGCATTGAGTACCGGAGTCCTGTTAGCCCGCTACAGCCCGGTTTACCGGAGTCCTGCTAGCCCAGTGCTACAGCCCGGACCCACTTGCTGATGATCGACACGTTCGAAGCTGGGTCATGGATGCCTGTCCCTGTAAGTCTGTGCCACTTTGGGTTTACGACTAGTCATGTAAGCCCGGGCTCCTTATCATATGGATGCTAGCGACACTATCATATACGTGAGCCAAAAGGCGCAAACGGTCCCGGGCAAAGGTAAGGCAACACCCGTGGGGATACCGTGCGTGAGGTTGCAAAGTGATATGAGGTGTTACCGGCTAGATCGATGTGACATCGAGTCGGGGTCCTGACAGCGTTGGCATCAGAGCCGGACTGCCTGTAGGTTCTCCAAGCCAAACTGGTCAATGTTGAGTCTAGAAATTCTTTAGTTATATGTAGGGGAATTGTTTGTGGGTTAGAACGTAAGGCTCTTTTTACTCCTTTATCTTATGACATTCTGATCTGAGTCAGTCTATTCTTCCACCGGGGGTTAAGGAATTAGGATCTATTCTCTCTATCAGGTTCACGTGTTACTAATCAGTAGTACCTTACAGGTTTGATGGATACAAGCCTAGTTCAGTTCTTCTACCACGTTATGTTGTTAGGATGGTTTCAGAACTTTGATATGATGATGTTGAGTGTGTATGAAATCCTTTGTCAAATGTCTCAAAATCCTTCTTGAGCATTTACAGCTGTTATGCTGCCGAAATTTTGCTAGAAATTCTAATGCCTTTGCATTATGATTGTGCTTTCAGATGGCCACTCGCGACCTCAATCAAGTGGTTCGCCTGACTCGATGCTTAGATGTACCCGGCCATACTGCCATGTTGGTCAGGGTAATGACTGAGGCTGGATACCGTTGGTATCCTGAGTACACGATCGAAGAGCAATTCCGAGACTTTAATCAAAGCCAGTATCTCTGCACTGTCAGGATATTTCCATCTTATCCTGGGTCCACCAAGCCCCTTCACTGCTCCTATGGACTCGGGGTTACTATTGAGATGGCTGTGCAGGACGCCGCCTACTCTATGATGACCATCATGCGAGTCAGATCTGGACTATTTCGGGACTCTGATTTCCGGTATATGCCAGGATCACTTCCGGGAGCACAAGGGTATCTTCAGGCTATCTATGCTGACCCCACTCAGGAGGATTCACGGACTCGCACCACTGCTGAGATGCTCGAGGATAAGGACCGTGAAAATCGGGCCTTGAGGTTAGAGCTCTTCAATACCCGTGCTGACCACTGGGCCACATTGACTCGGTTCGCACCGGCGGTGCAAGCTGGATATTCGGATATGCGCGATCTCTATCCTGTGAGATCTGCTCTGCCAGACGTGATGGGTTGGCATGATGTAGGAGGCATCACCCCACCTCGCGGTCCCCGCAGGCCACCGTCTGTTGGTCCAAGACCTCATCCTAGTCCCTATGGTCCACAAGCTCCGCGAGATCGTCTGTTTCCGGATGATCATGTTGAGCTTCCAGGCTATGGAGGTGACTTCTACGAGGACTACTACGGATCGGTCTGAGTTAGTGGTAGTATCACTAGTTCGCACTATCTGTGTCGTCTATCGTCCCGCGTGACTCGTGGGATATGACCTAGTTTGTACTGTTTCCGGAGGTGTAGAAAAATAATGTATAGGAGCTTGGGATGCCTCCGATGAGATGTAATCCTCTTTTCACCGTAATAGTACTTTGTTTGGTCTTGTACTAAACCCTGTATGGTGTGTATGACGATGGAATAAAGAAGCAGTTTCTGTATCTACCATGTCATATGGATGATCATCTTGCATTTCGAGTTATTCCTTACATTTTGTATCCTATGTTGGAATTTTATCATCCTGACTAAATCATTGTCTTGTTTACCTAGGATGGTCAACACGCGCACTAACCCTGCTCCTCAAGAGCAGGCCGAAGGCAGTGAAGTCAGGGATGCAAATCTGCCTCATCCTCCTTCCCTAGCCGAGGTTATGATGGAAGCTGAGAGAAACAAGCGGGAGACCAACCGTTTGTTGGAGCGTATTGAACAGAACACAGCACACCATCAAAGGACTAACGTGGTGTCACTCAGTGATTTTATCAAATTACATCCACCCACGTTCCACCACTCCGCCGAGCCTCTCGACGCTGATGACTGGCTTCGCAGTATCTCTCACAAGCTGCGTTCCGCGCTAGTAGCTGAGGCTGACAAGGTCACCTTTGCTGCATATCATATTGAAGGCCCCGCCAGTCTATGGTGGGAGAATTATGGAGCTATGCGCCCAGCGGGCCATGTCACTACTTGGGCTGAATTCAGTGAGGCTTTCCGTGAACATCACATTCCGGAGGGTCTCATGGACAGTAAACGTGAGGAATTTTGCAATTTCACCCAAGGCCGACTCTCTGTGGATGCTTACAGCAGGGAGTTTGGTAACCTCGCACAATATGCAACTGAGGAAGTTTCTACTGATGCCAAGAAGCAAGCAAGGTTCCGTAAGGGACTTAGTCCTGAGCTTCGCCGCGACCTCCGTCTGCATGAGTGCACATCTTTTCAGAAACTTGTTAACAAAGCCATCAGTGCTGAAACTGGTCAGACTGATTATGACGCAACACGCAAGCATGGCCGTGACATGGGTTCCTCATCCGGTACTGGTCCTCAGAAGTGCCGCGTGTGGGTGCCCAACACCGCCCTGCCACCCAGGTTCACACCGAGGCCATCTTTCCAGGCGCCTCGCCCTGTTCAACAGTCTGCTCCAGCCAAGCCCTATGGGGGTCCAACCAACAATGCTCCTCCACGTACCAGTTCCGTGACTTGTTTCAAGTGTGGGGAATCTGGCCACTATATGCGTGAGTGTCCCCAGACCAACCCCAACCAATCTGCTAAAGCTGTTGGCCGTGGCAAGCCGACAGGAAAAGTGTTCCACGCCAAGCCGGCCACCGCTACACGTGGCCATGTCAACTTTATCTCAGCCGAGGAAGCTCAAGAGGATCCCAATGTCGTTCTTGGTACGCTTCTTGTTAATTGCCACCCGGCATCTGTTCTTTTCGATACAGGAGCCTCTCATTCTTTTATATCCGAAAATTATGCTCGTTTGCATAACATCGCATTCTGTAACATGCCAACCTCTATGGTAATTCAAACTTCGGGATCCAAATGGCAAACTTCTAGAGTAAGCCATGGAAATGAAATCCAAGTCGACACACTAGTTTTCCTCGCATCTTTGATAGCCCTTAAATCTTCAGATATTAATATCATTTTGGGTATGGACTGGATGTCAGCTCATCAAGCCAAAATTGATTGCTTCTCTAGGACTGTTCAACTCACCCATCCTTCGGGGAAGATAGTCAATGTCTTGACCCGAATAGCCAAGCGACAGTTATATTCTCTTAACGCCAGCCCTTTGCCAGACCTTGAGGACGTTCCGGTAGTCCGTGACTTCCCGGATGTCTTCCCAGAGGAATTGCCAGGTGTTCCACCTGACAAGGATGTTGAGTTCGTAATAGACCTCATTCCAGGAACCGTTCCGATTGCTAGAAGACCCTATAAGATGGCACCACTAGAACTAGCCGAGCTTAAGAAACAACTCGATGAGTCCTTGAAAAAGGGTTTCATCCGACCTAGCTCATCTCCGTGGGCTTGCCCCGTCCTCTTCGTCAAGAAGAAGGATGGTACGGACCGGATGGTTGTAGATTATCGACCTGTCAATTTGGTCACAATCAAGAACAAATATCCGCTCCCCAGGATCAACGACCTGTATGATCAGCTCGCTGGATCCTCAGTCTTCTCCAAGATGGATTTGAGGTTGGGCTACCATCAAATCAAAATCAGAAACGGGGACATCCCTAAAATGGCCTTTGTTACTCGTTATGGGCAATACGAGTACACCGTCATGTCCTTCGGATTAACCAACGCTCCAGCCACCTTTTCTCGGTTAATGAACTCAATCTTCATGGAGTATTTGGATAAATTCATCGTAGTTTATCTCGATGATATACTCATCTACTCTAAGAACGAGGAAGAACATGCCGAACATCTAAGGCTAGTGTTGAAGAAACTTCGAGAGCATCGCCTTTATGCCAAGTTTTCCAAATGTGAATTTTGGTTGTCAGAAGTGACCTATCTGGGTCATGTAATATCTGGTAAAGGTATTGCTGTTAACCCTGAGCGAGTTCAAGCTGTCCTTAACTGGACTCCACCTGAATCGGTCAAGCAAGTTCGGAGTTTTCTGGGCTTAGCGAGCTATTGTCGTCGCTTTGTCGAGAACTTCTCCAAAGTTGCCAAACCTCTAACCGAACTCCTCAAGAAAGATAAGAAGTTCGAATGGACTCCACAATGCGAGCACAGCTTGCAGGAACTGAAAAGACGCCTGACTTCTGCTCCCGTACTGGTACCGCCAGACTTCTCCAAGGACTTTGTTATCTACTGCGACGCCTCGCGACAAGGACTAGGTTGCATTCTCATGCAAGATCGACACGTAATTGCCTACGCTTCACGGCAATTGCACCCACATGAGGAGAATTATCCTACTCATGATCTAGAGCTTGCAGCCGTAGTCTATGCACTCAAGACCTGGCGACATTACCTCCTCGGTAACCGTTGCGAAATATTCACTAATCACCAAAGTCTGAAGTACATTTTCACCCAATCGGATTTGAATCTCAGGCAAAGACGTTGGGTTGAGTTGATCATAGACTTCGACTTAGGAATAACCTACACCCCAGGGAAAGCGAACGTCATGGCTGATGCGCTAAGTCGTAAATCTTATTGTAACAACCTGATGTTACAACAAAGTCAACGGCTTCTCCATGAGGAATTTCGGAAGCTTAACCTTCACATTGTTCCTCAAGGTTTTCTTTCCACCTTGGTGGCAAAACCTACCCTTACGGATCAGATCATCAAAGCACAGAAGGTAGATCCGGGAATCTCCCGCATCAAGAGAAACATCAAGAAAGGAATTGCGAATTGTTTCTCCATTAATGATCAAGGGGTCGTATACTTCGGGAATCGACTAGTGGTTCCCAAAGTGCGAAACCTGAGGCGATTGATCCTTAAGGAAGCTCATGAATCTCCTCTCACCATTCATCCCGGTAGTACTAAGATGTATCAGGACCTACGCCAGAGGTTCTGGTGGACTAGGATGAAGAGAGAAATTGCTCAGTATATTGCTAATTGCGACGTTTGTCGTCGTGTAAAAGCAGAGCATCAACGGCCTGCTGGCACCCTTCAACCCTTAGCTATTCCTGAATGGAAATGGGATAAAATTGGTATGGATTTCATTACCGGTTTTCCCAGGACCAAGAGAGGGAATAATGCTATTTTCGTCGTTGTCGATCGTCTTTCCAAAGTAGCCCATTTCCTACCTGTTCGTGAGAGTATAACCGCTAGTCAGCTGGCAGACTTATACATCTCCCGGATAGTGTCTCTCCATGGTGTTCCTTTGGAAATTAACTCGGATCGAGGAAGTATTTTCACCTCTCGATTTTGGGAAAGTTTCCAAAATGCTATGGGAACCCGCCTTTCTTTTAGCACCGCTTTCCACCCTCAGTCGAGTGGTCAAGTGGAACGCGTCAACCAGATTCTAGAAGACATGCTTCGAGCCTCTGTTATCTCATTCGGAATGGATTGGGAGAAGTGCCTTCCATTTGCCGAATTCTCTTACAACAACAGCTATCAATCTAGCTTGGGTAAAGCCCCTTTTGAAGTTCTCTATGGACGACGATGTCGAACACCCCTTAACTGGTCAGAGACCGGGGAGAGACAATTCTTTGGCCCGGATATGATTCAAGAAGCAGAAGAGCAAGTTCGCATCGTTCGTGAAAAGTTGAAAACAGCCCAATCCCGTCAAAAGAGTCAATATGACCGAAAACATAAGGCTATGACTTTCGAGGTTGATGAGAAGGCTTACCTTCGGGTTACCCCTCTGAAGGGAACCCATCGTTTCGGTATCAAAGGCAAATTGGCTCCTCGTTACATTGGACCTTTTCGCATTCTCGCCAAACGAGGAGAAGTTGCCTACCAATTGGAACTACCTCCGCACCTCTCCAGAGTCCACGATGTCTTCCACGTTTCTCAACTTAGGCGTTGCTTCTCGGATCCTATCCGTGGAGTGGACCACGAAACGCTTGATCTCCAAGATAATCTTACATATCGAGAGTACCCCATTCGTATCCTCGATCAGGCCGAGCGTACCACTCGACGTCATAATATCAAGTTTCTCAAAGTACAATGGTCGCACCATTCTGAGGATGAAGCAACTTGGGAAAGGGAGGATCGCCTTCGACTCGAGTATCCCGCCTTCTTCCCGGAGGAACCCAAATCTCGGGACGAGATTCTTTTGAGTGGGGGTGAGTTGTCACATCCTAGTTAGCCATGCATTAGAGTGTTGCATCATGTTTACTCTTTCATCAGAAACCTGAAATGGGGATGACAGAACCCCCAGTCCCCTCTGAAACCAATTAGGGTTTACTAAAAACTTTTTCAATGAACCTGAAATGCCCTTCTAAAATGCCCATAATTTTTGTCTTGGTTCAGAACCTCTGCCAAAAGTGGTGCACATTTTCCTTGGCCATCCTAGGGTTTTTGATTTAAATCATAAGTATTTGAATTTGGGCATTTAAAATTATATAAAATATTTAAATGCTCAAATAACTCCAAACTAAAATGTTTCATGTTGGAAATAATCCAACTATGGACCAGGAGTAGTTTGGTGATTTTTGGAGTTGTCTAAGTATTTTATTAAATTCAACAAAGTTGCAGAAGTATTAAAAAACAGAAAACAGAAAGAAAATAGAAAAGGCTTACCTGGCGCCCAGCACCCGGCCCACCTGCCAGCCCAGCCCAGCACCGCGCCAGCGAGCTGCTTGCCGGCCAGGCAGGCAGGAAGGTGCTCGACGGCGAGCACCGCATGGGTGCCACGCACCTGCTCGCCGCCTCGCCGCCTCCCTCGCCCGGCTAACGCCGTGAATCGGCCTCCCTCTCTCCCCCGAACCCCCCAGACACCCCCTCTCCTCTCCAGCTCCTCTCCCTCGCTCTCCCACGCCATGGCCGACGCCATCGCCGCCACCCCCTCGCCGTAGCCACGCCCTCCGTCAACCCCACGCCGTGCCACCGTGTCCAGGAGCTCCGCCGCCGTCCACTTCATCGAGCTAGCCGAGCCCCGTGTGCTCGAGCGGCCCGAGACCATCGCACCGACCTCGCCCGAGCTCGCCGTCGCCGGAGATCCCCTTCAATGCCGTCGCCGCCTCAGCTCGTTCCCGACCTCGCCGGTGGCCTCTACGGGAGCGCTGTGAGCCTAGCTACTCCTCCAACCCTCCCTCTCTCATTCCCGAGCCGTGTAGCCACCGCACGAGGATCACACGCCCGCACCGCCGCGGATCTCGTCGCCGACGTGCTTCCGGCCACCCTCCGGCCACAAGCTGGTGTCCATCTTACTCACCGAGTCCCGCAGCACCTAGCTAGCCACTCCCCGAGCCTCACCGACCCCTCTAGCACCAAGTTCTTCTTCGGCCGAACCCTGGTGGCCGCCAAAGTCGTCGCCGGCGCCAACTCCGGCCACCCCGACCCCAACGGACTCCACCAAGAGCTGCGGCTTGTCCTCAGCTCCACTCCGGTGGTCTCCGCGACCCATTTAGTGGCCGAAACGGCCAAAACCACTCCCGCCGCCGCGTCGGGCTCGCCGGCGGCTAAACACCGGCGCCGCTGGCATTGACTTTGACCACGGGTGGGCCCTGGTTGACTCCCCTGAGTCAATGACAGGTGGGGCCCAGCCCTGTTAATTAAACAGGTTTAGTTTTAATTAAACTTTAATTAAAATAATCACCCTGACATGCGGGACCCACTGTCAGGTTTGACCCTGACGTGTTCCGTTGACCTGCTGACGTCACACTGACGTCAGGCTGACGCAATAATGATTTTCTGGAATTTTTCTAATATAGGAAATTCCAGAATATAATTTAAACTTCAAAATTCATAACTTTTATTCCGTAACTCCAAATCAGACAAATTATATATGAAAAATGATCAGAAAAATCCAATCTATCCATCTGTACTATTTTCATGCATGACTAAACAAGTTAACTTGATGTTTAATGCAGAACAAGGAAAAACACTTTAAAGGGCCATGTTTGAGTTTGAAATTTGAATCTTTGATTCAAATTGGTTCAAACCCTTCTGGTCTTAGTTGCATTAGCCCAACACACTCATATTGCTATGTTTCATGCATGCATCATGTTGTTGCACATTGTTTGGTGATGGTTGTATATCGGTGTTCTTGCGGCAGGATCTGCCTCCGAGGAGTACCGTGATTACCCTAACGAAGAACCGTATCAGTGCATCGAATCATCAGGCAAGCAACCAACCATTTGATCATATCGATACAATCCCATGTTCTCGCTCCTGCTCTCTTTTACTGCATTAAGACAACGCGTTTCAAATTGCTGTGTGTTACGGTAGTTGAACCCATTTCCTCTGCATGACCTGTCATTGCCACAGTAACTAGATGAAACCCACTAGCATGTGTAGGAGTTGATTGAGCCATATATATGTGTTGTTCCTACCTTGCTATGCCTGCTATGCTTAGAGTCGTGTCAGGTCTGGTTCATCTGGGTGATGGGCTAGAGTGAAATGATTATGTCGGTAATGAGAGTGGTGTGGTGAACACGATTTGGTAAAGGTATCGATGAGAGGCCATGTAGGAGTACATGGTGGGTTGTTTCATTGAAGCCGACCTTAAGCACTGAGATCTGTATGTGTGATTTAAGAATCAACTACTACCATGCATTGGGCCCGAAGCCAATGGACCCTCTCGGCTTCTTATTCACCCTAGTTCTCCGTCCAGGAGTTGCAAGTAGTTTCTGGTGTTTGTAGCCTACTGGAGGCCGTGGACAGCGCTGACCGTAGGGGTGGGCTGTGATGCGGTAGGTACGTGGCAAGGTGTACCAAATACCCGTTAGGTATCTCGGGAACCCTGTTCACATTGTTCGGGGCCGTATGGGAAACCTCGGCCGGACTCCCTGCGGATGGAACCTGGATAGGCGATAAACCTGGACTGGAGGCTTAGGTGATTAGGTAGGTCGTGGCCGACACCCACGTTGGGCTTCCGCTTGAAGGTTGCCGAGTACATGTCGTGTAAACGACGGTAAGAGGTGAGAGCGTGTATGAAGAAGTACACCCCTGCAGGGTTATCATGATCTATTCGAATAGTCGCGTCCGCGGTAAAGGACTACTTGGTTGCCTATACAGTTCATAGACAAGTAAATGGAAACTGCTAAAAGCCTCAAGATAAGTGTGAGTGCCGAGGATGGCTTTTCCGTAGGGAGACGGAGGTGGATCCTCGGTAGCGTATTGAAGTGGTGAGTAATGGACTCGTGTGCGCAAAACCATTTCAAGTTGGAGTCTCGTAGGTTAGCCTAGCCAAGAGTCAAAGCTGGCTTGCTGCAATAACTCCACCAACCCTTCTTGATAATATGCATGTATGTAGGTTCTCATGTAAGTCTTGCTGAGTACCTTTGTACTCATGTTGCTATAATTTACATTTTACAGAAGACGCTGCAACCCCTTCTGATGGGTTCTACGTAGACGTTGACATCAACGAGTAGGCTAAAGGCCCAGGTGGTGATCCTGAGCTTGTGAAGGACCACGTAGTATAGCTAGGCTTTCCAAGCCTCTTTTATTTTACTAGTTGTCTGTACTCAGACAAGTTACTTCCGCTGCTGGTTTGTATGACTGTATGACTTGAATGTTGGGTCGTGAGACCCGTACCTTGTGTATGTTATGTATGGTTCTCTGAGCCTTAAATAAAGTACTTGTGTCGTAGAGTCATGTTGTGATGCCGTGTTGTATTTGCACATATCGGGCATATTGTGTGTATGATTGAAATGCTTGGTATGTGTGGGATCTGACTATCTAGTTGTTTATCTTTAGTAGCCTCTCTTACCGGGAAATGTCTCCTAGTGTTACCGCTGAGCCATGGTAGCTTGCTACTGCTCTGGAACACTTAGGCTGGCCGGCATGTGTCCTTCTTCGTTCCGGTGTCTGTCCCTTCGGGGAAATGTCACGCATTGAGTACCGGAGTCCTGTTAGCCCGCTACAGCCCGGTTTACCGGAGTCCTGCTAGCCCAGTGCTACAGCCCGGACCCACTTGCTGATGATCGACACGTTCGAAGCTGGGTCATGGATGCCTGTCCCTGTAAGTCTGTGCCACTTTGGGTTTATGACTAGTCATGTTAGCCCGGGCTCCTTATCATATGGATGCTAGCGACACTATCATATACGTGAGCCAAAAGGCGCAAACGGTCCCGGGCAAAGGTAAGGCAACACCCGTGGGGATACCGTGCGTGAGGTCGCAAAGTGATATGAGGTGTTACCGGCTAGATCGATGTGACATCGAGTCGGGGTCCTGACATAGCAATCCAAATTTCCAAATTAGTCGACATCATGTTAAAAAAAACACCCTCTCGGATAGAAAAGAGGATTCTAGGAACATATTGTGCACGTTTTAAAATCCTGTGTTAGGATAAGAAGGAACAAGTGTGGCGTCTCGCCGAGGTCACAGAAACCTGTAGGGTCCTCGCACTTTGGGCACTACAAATGAAACACACTAGATTCAGTAGGAAGAAAAATGCATCAACGGCGGCAACTGCCATCCTAGGATGATCTGCGACAAAGGGACTTGGATTTATTAGGGATGGACGAAGAATTTGTACCTGGTTCTCCATGAGAAAACCCTATGCAATCACCGAGAGGGGGTTTTCTCGAACAAGCAGACAAGGGAGAAGGGGATTCAGGCCGAAATATTGCCGCTTCGTTCGTCCAGCTTACTGCTAAAGCTGGAAAGGGGGGGGGGTTGTGATTTGACGACTCATTGGGCATTACTGCAACACTATGACTCGGGTGTGTCTACCGTGCAGTTGTGCACTCTAATTTGTGCATATGGCATGTGGACCCCGTTGCCGGATGCCCCACATATTAGCGAAAGGAAGTAGAAAGACAGGAGTAACTAGTTACACATAAATATATTTTTGACAGAGAGATACTCCCTTTGTAAAGAAATATACTAATCTTTTATATCACAACTTTATACATAAGAAATATCAAGGGGAATATGTATAACATATATAATTATAAAAAACAGAGTTGTTTTTAACATAGTATAGACGAGTTGGTGATGATGGTGTGCCTGCCATTCTGCTATATAGGCCATCCGATTTATATCAGACGGATAAGAAGGAAATTATGTCAATTTTGCAAAAAGGTACCCACACACCTCTCCACATTTTCAAACAAGGCCTTCCCTCGTTCATCCTTTTCTCTCACAAGATAAAATACTCATACAAATGCATCTTCACATTACGTGCAACGCACGGGCATTATGGGGGTTGAGCTAAGAATATAATACTCAAACAGGCTCATGGTTCTGGATTTTGGGTCGCGGGCTCACCCTGCATGTTTGGGGGCCCATGTGTTCTACCTCAGCGCTTTTCATATTGCAAGCGATCGGTACGGTGCTGGTTTTAGATGTTGTCCCAAGGCGAATATACAAAATTGAATAAAGCACGACAGCTGTTGGAATGAAATCGAACGATAGTTCCTAACCAAAAATGAGAGTTGCAATTCTATCAACGATATACCATGTGATAAATAATACTGTCGTACTAATTATACACACATGACACTTGTTTCACCATGCCAGATTATTACATCAAAATCTCTCGGAGGATAGATTAGTTCGGCAGTTGCGTGCTCCTATTGAAGAATTTCAAAGTTGATTTGGGCCAGCTCTCCTTGCCGAGAAAGTTCAATTTTGACATCATCCCCTACCGCAAGATATGATTTAGATTTGAACCTTGACCATCCTTTAGCATCAATGATCATGCGACCATCCTTTGTACTTACGGTATATTGAGCAGGTTCATTCACACCAAGGCTGCGCATGGTAAGAGAAACTTGGCCGCGATCGCCCGGATTGTTTAACGACTCCCTCGTTACTCTAGGAATTCTCTGTTTGCAAACAAGAAGACATACCCAAACAGTTAGATCAACACAGTGAATCACGTGAAACAACATGGAAAGAAAAAAGAACGAAGCACTTGGGCGGCCAATGCTTACCAAGAAGGTGGACAAGTCGGTTTTTGTAAGGACTTTGGTATATGAAGTGCATACTCCAACCCAGTCTATTGCCGGTGCAACTGCTCGTTCGGTTGCCGCTACACGGGCTGGAGCAGATGCAAGTGCAAGTGTTGGTGCAGGTGCCGAAGCCGCTGCTGCTGTCGGAGATGGTGCTCCTTGTAGAGCTGGTGCTGGTGTCGCGGTAGGTGCCGGTGTCGATGCCCGATCCTTCGGTAGATCAGCCTGATCTACTGGCGTGGTCGGTGCCTAATGCTCGACTGGATCAGACTGAGCTGCTGCCGCTGTCAGTGCTAGACCAACTGTCGGTGCTTGATCCGTTGCTGAAGGTGGTACCGATGTGCGAGACAGCGGCGATCGTGTCTGGTCTGCTATGATCAGCTTTCTAACTTGACTAGGATCCGTGACCATGATCAAGTTTTTTTCTTCATTTCTTTTAAATGCGAGAAGGACTAATTGTGGCGTTTTTGTTAAATAAAAAATGCAGTTCATCATAGGGATTCAGCTTGTACTCAGACAACAGACTTATCCAATTTTTTCTAGTAATATAAGTGATGGATAGTGCCTTTGTTACTGACACGACATAAGAAGTGAAACCTGCAAAAATATCCATCGTAGAGCAAACCAAATGGTTTAGTCTGTGATGAATGTCACATGGAAAAATCTGCATCGTAAAATTGCAGGAAAAGAAAGGAAACATGACATTAAATCAATAAGATTTAGACAGTAAATCAATAAGATTTACTTGATGTGACATGAGTGAATCCTTACCAGGAAATCACTATGTTGAAGTACTAAACAGAAGATTGATCGTCCAACTATGGGTGGCATGCAGGGGCCCCGCCTATTCCCACAAGCAGGACAGTCCAAAGGTCGTGACAAATCGTTTGGACCGAACATCTATGGGACTGGAAATCCTGGTGGGTACGATAAACCCTGTGATGCATACAAATATTGGAGTGTAACCATAATTGATAAACCGTCCTCACAAAAAAGATGATCTGGATACTTCAAAATATATAGACTGAATTGAGTGGACAGACATTAATGTAGACCGTTCTCAGGACTGACCACACACCAAAAGCGGCAGTACTAATAAACAATACAAGGTTCACAAACACAAATCAAGTACTGGACAATAGTATTTTCGGCGTTTTGGGAAAGGGGGTCCCCAGACTTGCCTGCCTACGGCCTGCGGCGTGGCTCGAGTGGTGGCCCAGTACGACCCATCTTCATTAGCGCAAGACTCAAGACCCTCGCGAGGGACCAAGCCTCGCGGGGAGGACGACACAAGACTTCCTCAGGAACGGCCTCGCCAGGCAGGCTCACGAGGAGGCAGAGAGATCAAGGCAGGGTACCTCGCGAGGTGCTCGTGACACAAGCCATGACAATTGAGACCAGGCGGGCGGTGGCCTGCGCAGTGTCCTTGTTACCTCTTTGGTGCAAAGGGGGAAAGCACAGGCGTGGAGTACCGAGGCATTAGGAAAAGGTTGCCATTTCAGTGCAACCAGACCAAGACCAGCAGAGCGGCAGGATGGAGGTCACCGTGGAGCCCAAGACGGCGTCATCGCCAGTGCCTTTGGCAGACGAAGACCAACTTTAGTCAGGATAACTTGTACTAGATATTCCCCTTTGAAATGGCCGTTGTTGGCGCCCTTCCCGCTCAATATTTGGGAAGAGGACCAGGGCCCCTGTAAATAGGGATAGCCACCACAGTAGAGAGGGCATCTGGATCCCATCTCATCAAGTGCTCATTAGACCGAGAGGCAATCGAACTCATCCAAGCAGTTCATCGCACCAGCTCAAGAACACCTCTCGCGAGGCAGTTCTTCCCTGTACTGTTCATCATCAGCCCCTGAGGCAATCCACCACACCACACACTAGAGTAGGGTATTACACCACAACGGTGGCCCGAACAAGTATAAATCTTGTGTCGCTCGTGTTGTTCATCGTTTAACTTAGATTCTCGTGAGGTGATTGGACGTGGAGTGGTAGGGGGGAGATCTTCGCATGCACCCCAGAGTTTGAACCTTAAGGGTCTGCCGGAACCCAACATCCGACATTTGGCGCACCAGGTAGGGGTGCGCCAGAATCTTTCTTCCGTTGTTCCGCGTTCGATCTCCCGTCGTGGCCATGGCTGACGCTCGCCAGGCTCGCGCCGAGCGTCGGGCTGCTCTCGCCACCCGAGTCACCTAGACGGCTCCTGTCAGCGGGTGCCCCCATCATTCCCCGTCGCCTCCCGCACCGCCACCCCGTCGCTGCATCCTTTGGTGTGGCGGGAAGGCCGCACCGCCACCCCGTCGCTGACTCTAGGTGGTTCATCGTCCCACACCCGTCACGCCCCACGGACGCGCATGTTGTGTTGCTCCTAGCGCGTGAGCTCCCGCACTACCGTCCCGTCGACGACCTCTACGAGGAGTGGCTCGCACGCATCACCGAGCTCATCAGCGCCGCAGGGGGCTCCCCTGCGCCGTCCCTCTCGTTGCCTCGCCCTCTGTCCTACGCTGGAGGCGCCGATCAGGAGGCGCCTCCTCCACCTCCTCCCCAGGATGGCGCCCTGGCTCCAAGGCGCGCGGCTCCAGGACGAGATCCACCGCGTCCAACACCTGCGCGACAAGAAAGGAGCTGCCAAGAAATCCCTCGTCCCCAAGAAGGTACACGCGTGCTCCCAGCACCGGTGCGCCATGATCGCATCCCTGCGCCAGCACGTCAAGACCCTGCACTGCTTCAGGCAGCGGCGTGCGGGAATCCCCAGGAGCAAGCCCTGCATCAACAGAGCGCTCAGGTGGCCACTTCAGGCTGTCGCGCCTTCACCATCGAGCTACGCAGTGTCGCCTAGCCAGGTAAGTTCAGACCTGACCTGCCTCCTCACTACGACGGCACTGCCGACCCCACGGAGTTCCTACAGCTTTATGAGCTGGGCATCGAAGCCGCCAACGGGGACAAAAAGGTCATGGCGAACTGGTTTCCCATGGCACTCAAGGATGGTGCCCGCACCGGGCTCCTGAACCTGCCCCCTGGCAAGATCTCCTCCTGGAACGAGATGTGCACTCGCTTCATCACCAACTTTCAGGGCACTTGCGACCGTCCGCCGACTGTGGGTGACCTGCGCCGCATCAAGCAGCAGCCCGGAGATACCTTGTAGAAGTACATCTAGCGCTTCAACAACGCTCGCCTCAAGAATCCCAGGGTAACCGACAAGGCCATCATCTCGGCGTTCTCTGATGGCGTCCGTGATGTCAAGATGAAGGAGGAGCTGGCAATCCACGAAGATCTTTGCATGTATTTGGAGTTGTTCAACCTGGCGACCAAGTGCGCCAGGGCTGAGGAGGGACGCCTTTCCCTTCTCGAGCTCCCGGCTGTAGATCCATAAGAGAAGAAAACCATGGCCAAGGACGCGAAGCGCAAGGGAGCAGCTGTGCTCGCAGCAGAGCCGGACATGAAGCGCGACAGGGATCAGGCGGAGTCGTCCAAGGGCAACAGGTACTGTGTGTACCATGATCTCCATACCCACAACAGCAACGAATGCCAAGAGATCAGGGTCGTGTGAGAAGGCCGTGTCGATAGACGCCCCGAGCGCAACAATTGGGGCTACGACCGAGGCGGAGGAAGAGGTGGAGGACGATGGGACGACCGTGGCCCTCGCCAAGGGTGGCGTGACCGGCCTCGCGAGGACCGCTGGTAGGACCAGCCTCGCGAGGGGGCTTGGAGGGACCAGCCTCATGAGGATTGCCCACAAGGCAACGCAGGACTTCCCCCTCTACCACCGCCGCCAAGAAGGAATGACGACCATCACCAGGACGAGGGGGTTGGGGGCTTCCAGGAGGCGCGTGCAATCGCTTGAATCTTGGGCGGTGCCCAGGCCCCGGCCTCTCAGCGCATCTTCAAGCAGTTTGCTCGCGAAGTGAATGCAGTCCTCCCCAAGCTTGAGGCCACGCGCCCCCTCAGGTTGTATGCGTGCGCCATCACATTCAGCTCAGCGGATCAACTCAAGTGTGTGGCAACGGCCGGTGTCCTCCCGATGCTCTGCTCCCCAGTCACCAGCAATGTGCAAGTTACCAGGACCCTCATTGACAGTGGAGCAGGGCTCAACTTCCTGTCCGTCGAGACGTTCAACAATCTTCAAGTGCCATACGATCAGCTTCAACCAACCAAGCCCTTCTCAGGAGTCACTGATGGTTCCACTGTCCCGATAGGGCAGGTCCGCCTCCCTGTCAGCTTTGGGCAGCAGAAGAACTACCGTACCGAGCTCATCGACTTCGACCTCGCCCACATTCGCCTGCCATACAATGCCATCCTCGGGTACCCCGCTCTGGCCAAGTTCATGGCAGTGACTCACCATGGTTACAATGTCCTCAAGATGCCAGGAAGTGGCGGAGTCATCACGGTCCCCTATGAAGAGAAGGATGCAGTGTGCTCTCTCGAGTGCGCTTTCCAAGCTGCGTCAATCGACGACCCAGACAACAAGAGTGGAAACCTTCCTGAAGCAACCCCCAAGAAGAAGAAGACGTCACCTGGCTCAAGGCCTTAGGAGGCAGGCACCTCCGGAGGCGCTGCATCCGGACATGCACCCATCCAAGGGGCGCCACCCTCCGACACATAGGGCGGCGTGCCCAACGCCCACCTCGGGCAAGGCTCGGGGGCTCTCTCCTATCGTGCCGGCCACATGTCAGGGCGGGGCTGTACACGCCCCGGGGGCTCCTCCCATGTACCAGTGGAAGCACCATGCTCCATGTTGGCTGACGACACTGCCGAGGAGCAGCTATGCCCATACACATACGGAAGCGCTATGCTCCACGCTGGTGATAAACAACTGAGGGCAGCTCACGGCTGTATCAACCTCAGGGAGCCCAGAGCTCAGTGTCCGGCCTCGTCGCAATGCCTTCCCTCGGGAGCGCCGTGCGAGGGGGCTGGGCATGGGGGCTGTGCCCGGGCCACGCTCGAGCACACGCCACCCAGCCAGGTCCCTCGGACCTGGTCATCGCACGCCCCTCCCCGAGAGGAGCCAAGGTATGAAGACCCGTTTGAGCGTCAAGCGAGACTCCTAAGCATGGCGACTCAGGAGCCTAACTGGTCACATAACCCCTCACTCCTTAGTTCCGAAAGGCTAACAGCGGTCGAGGTATGCGCGGGGTTGGGCCCTGCCGACGTAGAACGGCATATCCTCTCTTCCACCCCCTCCATATTTGCTATTTGCGTGTCAAGGGGGACTCCTGAGCATCGCGACTCAGGAGCCTAACTTGCCACGTAGCCCCTCACTCCTTAGTCACGTCCTGGTGATCCTGTCGGGGCTAACGGCGGCTGAGGTATGCGCGGGGCCAGGCCCTGCTGACGTAGAACACAAGCAAATAGGAAGGAAACCTCAAAATCTAGAAAATCCAGAAGCAAATATTACAAACCATAGATTTTTCTCATAGTACCAGACACAAATTTAAATGCCTCCACGAGGCATGGTGCTTGTTGCAGGAATGAAAGCAGAAAAAAGGGCCACGAGAAGATCACCCCTGGGCCGCGCCACCGCTCGCGGTGGAGTCGCGCTTGTCAGCTCCATCCCCCAGGGCCACGGAGCCGGCAGCGCCTCTCTTGGGCGCGGTGTTGAAGGCGCGGAACTTCGCCAGCAAGGCCTCCACTCTACCATTGACGGCCTCAGCGGCAGCGGCGGAGCGCTTGGCGTCTACGGGCTCCAGCAGGTCATCAAGGTTGGCGTCAGGGTTGTGGAGGTAGACGTGGTTGAGGATCCGCGTCAGTGCTACGGAGGAAAGGACGCGAGCCTCGACTTCAGCCATGGGGCCAATGCCAATCACGACCTCCTCAAGCGCCTCGACGAGGAAGGGAACCTGCTTAGTGGGGCCTTCCTTAGCTCCGGCCAGCGGCTTCTCCAGGCCCCCGTCGTAAAGCTTCTTCAGCGCCGTACGAGCCCTCTCCTCATAGTGCGCGAAGGCCGCACAGTCCTCGGCCAAGACCTCCGCCTTGGCATCCATCTCATCCCTCTCCGTATTCAGCGCCTACTCCAGCATCTTCAGCCGGTCACGGTCGGCTGAGAGTTCGGTGTCGCAGTCCTTGACAGCAGCCTCCCGGGCCTTCATCTCCTTCTCCTTCACCTGGCGGTCGCGAATCTCCTTGGCGAGCTCATCGAGCAGCCCTTGCAACTCGCCCTCCAGCGTCTTGCAGTGGCCCTTGACAGTGGAAGCATCCTTCAATGCCGTGTCGCAAGCGGATAAGGCCTGGGAGGTGGCTTGCTTCTCCTCCTTGGAAGCTGACACAGCCTGGCTCAGCGCCGCTCGAATGGAGGCATCAGAGCGAACCCAGCTGGAGACCAACTCCAGGCGCCCAGCCACCAGGCGGGGGTCCGTGCTCCGGAGATCCTCCCGCAGCTGACTTAGCTCGTCGACGGCACGGTCCAAGGCGACGGAGGAAGCAGAGGAGACGGGAGCCGGTGGAGTAGGAGGAGAAGACGGCAGTGTGATCACAACTTGGGAGGCAGGGATCTCCTGAGCCTTGGCAACTTCAGCGACAACATCAAGCATGGGCGCCTCCAGAGTCAACAGGGCCACGGGGGCTCACTCCTCGCTGGAGCATCCCTGTCGGCCTCGCGAGGACGCTCGGGCAGGGGACATGCAGGCCCCGCTGCCTCCCTTCCTTGCGAGTGAAGACGTGGCCACGGCTGATGAGCCCATTCTAGGTGGGGTTGCCGTGTCTCCCTTCAGCCTCTTCGCCGCAGGTAGCATCCTACCCAATGAAAGATGTCAGGCATCGACGGTAAAAGACAGGAGCAAGGCGGAGTTCGAATACTTACTGGTTTACTGCCGCGGGATCCCACGGACCCCGGCTAAGCTTGAAGCCCGAAAGCCTCTTGTGGGGCTCAGCCTCGGCAGGCCCAGCCATGGAAGAAGGCGCACCTGAAGGGCTAGAGCTGACTTCGGCTGACGCGAGGGCAGGGGTAGACCCTCGGGAGATCATCCCAGACCTGTCCTTCCTCGGCACCAAGGGCGGGTCCTCCCCCCCTCGCCTGGCGCCGGCCTCGTCATCATCAGGCATGGAGCGGAGGGCGCTGGACCTGCGCCAGGGGGAAGTCTCCCCCGTGCCCTCGAAGGTCGCCTCTGAGTCACGCTCCTCATCCTCTTCGTCGTCTTCCTCCTCTCCCCCGCCGGAGTCGTCAGAGGACAAGTTCACAGTCGCTGTCACCGCCTGGCCCTTAGGGTCCTGCGCTAGCAATAGAACGACCCCGTCGAAGGAGGGCATGCTGCCCACCACCCATTCCCAGTCGTCACGAAGGAACAAGGGGACCAGAGCATCCACCGGGCCTGCCACGTCCTCTCCGACCAAGAAGCGGAGAGCTGCGGACAGATCCTCGTCATTCAGGGCATCCAAACTCAGGTGGAGGACGACGTCCGCATCCTCAAGCCTCCACAGCGGGCGTGAGCGCGCCTGAAGAGGGGCCACCCGGTGCGACAGGAACTCCCTCAGGAGCGAGGCCCCAGTCAGCTTCGCCGCCCTAAGATTTCTTGGCCTCAGGTTGGCGTTCATCTTCTCCAGCACCTGCTTCGCCCGCCAGTCGTCAAGCTTCGCGCGGGACCATGCCTCAATAGCCTCAGGCTGCTCTGTGGGCACCTCTAGCTGGGGGTTGTGGCACCTGGCGTCCACCATGACCCACTTGCTCCGGAAGCCGTCGGCCCTCTTCCCGGCCTTAGAGATGGCATTGGACTTGGAGTAAGAGATAAAGCCCGTGCACACCGAGATATTGCCGCCGGTGACCCGGAGCGGGAAGAAGTGATGCAGCAAGGCCACGAAGGGCATCACCCCGACGTGCGCCTCACATTAGTAGGTGAAGATCGACAAAGAAGAATGGAGTTGGGATGGATATGCAAAGCGTGCAACTGATATTGTCAAAGGACGGCAAGGAAGAAATCAGAGAAGGGAGGAACGAGACCAGCGTTAACGACGCTCATAAAGAGGGGGGAGAAGGTGCTCCCCTTGTCCTCCGGCCGGGCGGAGCCAAGCCGGAGCGTAGTCTCCCCCATCTCGTTGCTCTGCGCCGCCGCCATCTGGCGTGTGAGGGCGAGATTCTTCTCCGTCACATTGGGGGAGACCAGAGCCGGCGAGTAGCAGGCTGATGCGGCTCCAGCAGGGGTCTTGCGAGGTGCCATTGCTCGCCGAAGGGGAAAGGCTGCGGCGAATCTGGAGATTTCGGAAGCAGGAGGGCGAAGAGCAAGAAGGGGATCTGAAGCAAGGCGAATGAGAGTAATGAAAGTAAGGCTAACCCCAGGCCAGCCTTTTGTCAGTCGAGCAGTTGCCGAGGCAGCATGGGGAAGCGGAGGCGCCCACGTCCAATAAACTGCCACGCGGTGCCCAAGGCTGCAGGCTAATGGGCCCCGTGGCGCTCCGCACTTGCCCTTTCGCTTCTCCGCTAAGCCAAGCCTGAGCGTGCCTTGGGCCCGGGGGCTACTGTCGGCGTTCTGGGAACGGGGGTCCCTAGACTTGCCTGCCTGCGGCGTGGCTCGAGTGGTGGCCCAGTACGGCCCATCTTCATCAGCGCAAGACTCAAGACCCTCGCAAGGGGCCAAGCCTCGCGGGGCGGAAGACACAAGACTTCCTCAGGAACGGCCTCACCAGGCAGGCTCACGAGGAGGCAGAGAGATCAAGGCAGGGTACCTCGCAAGGTGCTCGGGACTCAAGCCGTGACGATCAAGACCAGGCGGGAGCTAGGCGGGCACCAGCCTGCGCAGTGTCCTTGTTTCCTCTTTGGTGCAAAGGGGGAAAGCATAGGCGTGGAGTACCGAGGCATCAGGCAAAGGTTGCCATTTCAGTGTAACGAGACCAAGACCAGCAGAGCGGCAGGATGGAGGTCACTATGGAGCCCAAGACGGCGTCATCGCCAGTGCCTTTGGTAGCCGAAGACCAACTTTAGTCAGGATAACTTGTACTAGATGTTCCCCTTTGAAATGGCCGTTGTTGGCGCCCTTCCCGCTCAATATTTGGGAAGAGGACCAGGGCCTCTATAAATAGGGATAGCCACTATAGTAGAGAGGGCATCTGGATCCCATCTCATCAAGTGCTCATTAGACCGAGAGGTGATCGAACTCATCCAAGCAGTTCATCGCACCAGCTCAAGAACACCTCTCGCGAGCCAGTTCTTCCCTGTACTGTTCATCATCATCCCCTGAGGCAATCCACCACACCACACACTGGAGTAGGGTATTACACCAGAACAATGGCCCGAACAGGTATAAATCTTGTGTCCCTCATGTTGTTCATCGTTTAGCTTAGATTCTCGTGAGGCGATTGGACGTGGAGTGGTAGGGGGAAGATCTTCGCGCGCACCCCAGAGTTCGAACCTTAAGGGTCTGCCGGAACCCAACATCCGACAAGTACTTACTACGGACAAGCAAAGTTGCACTAATTAAACTCTGCAGACTATTTCTTCCCACCGACCTATGGGATGAACCCCGCATAATAGACTAGGCCATGGACTTCGTGAGAGATGTCTACATGCACCATCACCATCTCATCAACCTTGGAGAACTTAACAGAGTGGTCTTTCCAATCATAAGCATGATGATGAAGACATGCCACATCAGATTTGTTGGGAAGCTTCACAAGAACCACACCCTTCGTAATCGAAGGCACAACCAGGAAATTGTTATGATCAAGTACAACCTCGAGAACACGCCTGACAAGAATGCTACAGGAGAACACTAGTTCAGGACACGTGGCGACAAGGACACAACATCTGGATAGTTTAGCAGTAGAACTCATCCTTAGGTCTTCCAGTTCACATGACATGACTTTGAGAACTTCATCTCCACCGCGGACCTGGTTCTAATTCAAACAGAAACCATATTTTATTACTACCTCCATTAAGAAATATAAGATGATTTTCGATATTATACTCCATATATGACTACATATACGCACAGAAATAAGTGAAAAAAGACACTAGAACATGTCTTCAAAGGCATGAGAGTAGAGGGATTACTTGCAATATCCATAACTCAAGTTACTGAGGCAAATATACCCTCTTCAAAGGTAGCATTGATTTCATAAAGTACTCCCTCCGTCCCAAAATTCTTGTCTTAGATTTGTCTAGATACAGATGTATCAAGTCACATTTTAGTATTAGATACATCCATATCTAGACAAATCTAAAACAAGAAATTTGGGACAGAGGGAGTAGTTGAAAGTAATCTATAAGAAATCAATGTCAACCTCTAGCATGTTTTGGTCAAAAGAGGAATTTAGAACCGTCATTTGGCACACAAAAATCACATGCAAGATCACCCATAAAGTTGTACTACTAGTACTAGTACTGCATGTTAGATGAAAAAACACGATCAAGATCGAGAAAAAGATCGTCAAGAAGAGATATTACCTGGACTTGCTTAATGAGGGATCCCGGAGAGGGGGGCCTGGACAGGGCGATGGCTTTGAGCTTGTCTACGGTAGTCTCGGTGGGGTGCTTGCGCTTCTTCGTACCATGAGCCTCGATGGTTTTGGCCAGAGCCATAGACATCACGTCGGCCGGTGCTCCAGCGTCCATCCAAGAGAGGAAGCTGAGAGAGAAAAGTGAAATAAGGAACGAGATGAGGGAGAAGCGAAGCGAGTGGGGGTTTTCTTTAAGAGAGGGAGCTGAGAGAGAAGAGTGAAATGATGGTTGCTTCGTCCGTCCAACTTACTGCTGGAAAGGAGGGGGTTTTGTGATTTGACGGCTCATTGGGCATTATTGCGGTGCTTCAATCAGGGTAGTATACCGTCACTCTACTACGGAGTAATTTAGTGCATGGCTGGTGGACCCAGATGCTGGTTGTCCCACACGTCAGCGAAAGTGACAAATTTAGTGCATGGCTGGAGGAGGATCTGCACGGTAGAGCGTGTCCACTATTTTTCTGAAGAAAAAATGATTACAACAAGCGTTTCCACTCTTACGATGGAGGAGTGCGAAACATGGCAGCCACTTGAACATACACAGTGCTCCTACTACTAGGCATGTGTAGTGGTTCATACGTCAGTACTACATAATCTTGTTGCTAGTGTAGTAAGATATGATGATAACAAATGACGTTGTGCGCATGTCAACTATATGAACAGTAATGTAGTAACATAGTACCGCTTTTTCGACTGTCCGGTCGAGAATGAACGATGAGATCAATGTTAACAGAACTAGGTCTACAACGCACGGGGAGTACGGTGCTATAGTACTCCACGGAACATTAACCATATGAAGCACGAATAGTGTTAGGCAGGGTGTATGAAGGGTGCATGGGATGGGAGCAAAAGTTCCCTTCTTGACCCACTTTTGGGTGTTTGGCAGAGTGCATGAAGGGTGCATGAGTCCACACTAGTAGGTTAACACAAATACACAAAGAGGAAACAACTATATTGAGATGAGAATGCAACCAAACACACCCACACGCTTTGTGCTATAGTGACTGATCTACACCATCTGAGTTTGATCCAACGGAGCCGCCCACAGAGCCCGCTCCCGGTCGACGGGATCCAGCTCGTCAAAGACGGCGTCCAATGGCACGAATGGATTTCGGTGACGGAGCCCTGAAAGGATTCGCCCGGCAACGGCGACGGCAGCCTGCAACCCCTCCTTGTCCACCTCCTCCCGCACCATCGCGCGGAGACGGCTCAACTCCTTGGAGATATAGGTGAAGAAGGAGACCAGGTCAGGAAGCCGCAGCTCATTGAAGTCGACCGGGTGGTTGAACGGGTCTAGCCCGATGGCTGACATGGTCGTGCTGGCATGAAAGTAGGCATCGCGCAGCCGCAACACGTGCGTGGCAACTTGGTTCACCAAGTGGCTGAGGAGCTCCTGGACGTCGTCACGATCGACCTGCTCGCGCTCCAGCCGGCTCCCCTAACGGCCTATCGTATCTCCCGCTTTCTGCAGCAACGCCGCCGACGCCTCGAGTATCTTTGTGGTGGACACCTACCGCTTTTGAAGCTCTATGAACTCCCGCACATAAAGGAGGAGCATGGCACTCCTCTCCTCCTTGAGCCCACGGAGCTCCACGTCCTTGGCACTGAGCTTCGCATCCTTGGCCTGGAGCTCCTGTGTCAGGCGCCTCACCTCAGACTCCGTGATCTGCTGCGCCGCCATGGCACCAGGTAGAAGCAATGGGGAGAGGAAGCAAAAGGAGCGAAATGGCTGAAACGCAATGCAATCTAAGGGAAGGCGGAGGAAACCAGCCGAGGAGCGGGGAATCTTTTGGTTTTCACCATGGTAAAACACCAGTCAATGACTTGTCACATCAGGGAGCAGTTGGTTTTATAGGCAGAGTCATCGTGACTAATTGCTGCCGCTACTACTCCCGTTAATCAAAAAAATAAAAATCCTACCGCGCCTGCTCCCGTCAATCAAAAAATTAAAAATCCTGCCGCGCCCAAACACCAGAGTAACGCCGCGGTGATATTTAAATTTACCTGCTGAGAAGTAGATAAAAAAAGGGGTGAAAAAACAAATGTGGCGGCGGCCTAGCTAATCGGTCGAACTAGCCCAACTAGCTAGCCACCCTACTTCACTGATGTACTCGGCGGGAAAGGTGGTCTTTCGTGATTTGACGACTCATTTACTTGCTTCGGCGCTACGACCGAGGAGGACCCAGAAAACATGCGCTAGGGTGTCCCACTTCAGGAAGAATATATGCGTGCACCACCCGGGAGGACCCCAAAACCGCGCGGTAGGGTGTGCCATGTCTCAGCACGGAGGAAAAGTGTGCATGTAAAAATATACTGTACCAGACATAGTACCTATGGTTCGACCTCAGGACCCAGTCAGTAGGTCGAAAACACCCCACTAGCCACATAGCTTCATCATGCTAACGTGGCACGGAGGATATGTGTGGTTAGCTCCGTCTCGACCAGCCACAACATCTCTTGTTCTAGGTGATTCTTCTATTTTCCAAGCTTTTTTTAGTTGTAATAACACCATGGCAAGCTAGCGCCGCTCTTCGTGTGTGCCTATGCAAAGGTTAGACGATGAAGAGAAGAGAGAGATAGTAGACCTGGGACCCACCAGTAAGTGAGTCAACGGTCATGCACGTGTTGACGAGGCACTCCCTCTACTCTACTCAACGTAATACTGTATAAAATCAATTTATGGGACAAAGCCAACAACCTTGTTGTTTCAGGCTATTGACTTACGATTTGTAGTCCAGGTTGCCAGTTCGAATCTCATCTTTCAGATTTTTTAGTTTTAGGTCCAAATTTTATTAATGACAAGTGGGACCCCCGTGTGGTGTTCTGATATTTTAGTGTAGGATGGTTTTTTTGAACAAACACTTTGCGCGGTTAGACAAGTAACATCACGAGTTACACGTATTTTGCAAGTTTACAAACAAAAATGACAGTGGCATAGAATATCACATCCACCCCGCAACTTAGATGCTATGGTGATACGAGTTTTTACACCGTTGGAAGTGAGATCCAATGGCTTGGGAGTAGTCTTTGTAATTATGCGCAATTTCCAAACTCTCCAAAGGTTTTTTGCAAATAAAACATTCAGGCCTCGTGTGTGCCGCTGCATCTTGGATCCAACAGCTCCCTGTTGCTCATATTAGGTGCTCCACGTAGCTTAATTACCCACTACGATGATATGAGCATCTAGGTCGTATGATCAGTGATCAAATGGTACACGCGTAGTACTTGTACTTTCTGCGCACTTCCCAAGCTCTCTCAGCCATATATTGTAAAAAAAATTCAAACCTCCTACTATGGGTCGTTAGATCTCCGTGAACTCATATCACCATAGAATCTACGGTGCGGGAGCACCTCATATTCTCCCATGCAAGAAAACATAAGGTGCTCCCGCAGCTTGGATGATACGGTGATACGAGCTTCGAGGTTGTTTGATCTGAGATCCAATGGCATCTGAGTAGTCTTTGTGCTTGTAAGCAGTGGCCGAACTCTTTTGGGGCTTTTCTGCAAAAAAACATTCGAACCACCGAGGAGGTGTTGGGTCACAAATCCAACGGCTCCGAAGAGCTTGTATCCCCAAAGCATCTAAGGTGTGGTAGCACATGATATTCTCACATACAGGAGAATATGATGTCCTCCTTCATCTTAGATGCTACGGTGATACGAGCTTCGAGGTCATTGGATATGGGATCCAAGGGCATCTGAGTAGTTTTTGTACAAATTGTGTGCAATTCTCAAACTCATCAAGGTTTCCTTAAAAATATTAGGACATCATGTGAGCTGCTATATCTCAGATCTACAAGCTCCAAGCAACTCGTATCAGCATATAGCATCTAAGGTATGGGGGCACATGATATTCTCCCGGGGAGGAGGGTTGGGGGTGCACAACCAATCGGTGGTTGGGAGGGTGGGGACAAATATAATCTAAATAACCCTAAATAGAGCTTCACAATATTATCTAAGGTCGAGGGGTTGACCCCCAACAATCATATCTCCACCTAAACACAACATTTGCATGTACTATAGTACTATACTTAATATTCATGTTTCAGTTTCATGTTCATTTTAAATATTGAACTGAGGACCATGCATGTCTTACATTTTACTCCCTTCGTTCCTAAATATTAGTCTATTTCGAGATTTCAAATGGACTGGCACATACAGATGTATATAGACATATTTTAGAGTGTAGATTCACTCATTTTGCTCCATATGTAGTCACCTGTTGAAATCTCTAAAATACTAATATTTAGGAATAGGAGGAGTATTTTTGAATTCATGTCATACATGCAAGGTTTGGAAAAATAGATGCACTATACTTATTGGGTTGTTGTTGTGTTCGTGTGCGTGTGTCTGTGTGTGTGTGTGTGGTCATATGCTTAATACATACAAGTTTTCTCACCTCCATATTGTTCATCTTTTAAATTTGAATTTGCATTGAAAAACTTACTAGGGATACCATGAAATGTGAAATCCACGTTGAGATCACTATATCACAAACTCATTCTAATTCAACAACTCATCATAAATCAATTACCACGTTGAGATTAGTATTTGCAAGGAAAATACGGGCATTGTAATACACATAGATTCGTTCGGCAATTTAAAAGGTTCCTTTCGTATTCTCGAATGGTAGGACGCAACGACGTAGCAGCCAGACATTGGCTCATGTTGATCCTAAAAAAATAAAAAAATAAAAAAACCGGGCTCGTGTCCTTCTGGTGACATGCGTGGTACGCACATTCGGCAACCCCAACCAGTCGAGCCTGAGCGTTTCATGTCCCCGGTCCATAATGACTACCAATGAACAACGGAAGGATGCCCTAGTAACTAGACAACGTTACCTACCATGCCGAGCACGGTTCAATTCCCTCGGTCGCCGCTCGCTAAGGTCACCCATCAACTACATTGCCTAGTATTACTACTACTACACCAGGATGAGCACAGAATTGAGCCTGTTTGTTCGTGCCTAGTACTTGAGTTAATATATCAGGCAATGCACTGGTGCGGAGGGATTATCCTTTTACTCTGCATATATAACTTGTCTGAAGTCTAACTAAGCAAAATGTTTGACCAAATCCTTTCTTAAAAAATACAACAGGATAGATGTATGGCTTGAACATTTATTGCATGATGCAGGTTATGATATTGTTTCGAATCCTGGATCTTAAATTTAAGAAAATCCAAAACTGACCATAAATTCTTGAAACTGAGCATGTTCACGTGATATGGCACAAATATTACTTCGTAAATTTTTTCTTCAATTTGGGACAAGCTGCTTATGACAAGTTGCACAAATGAAGAGCCAAGGTATTTTGGAACAAAGACCTATCACGTTAAGGTGAACGCTTTCACTATTGAAACCATGGGCATTTACGTGCCGCCACGAGTCTCGCTTCTCATCGGCAGGTGCTGTCCGAGCAAGCGTGTGAGTCGACGGGAGGTGTGCGAGCAGACCGCTGCACCGGCTGACAGGGAGGCGTGCGAGCAGACCGCTGTGCAGGCTCACCGGGAGGCGGGGACTTTGACCAGGCTCCGCCGCCCGCCTTCGTCCCAACTGCTCCCACTTTTAATGTCGAAGGTGCCGCAGTTTAAAATCAACCCCGCACTACCCGGTATCGCTACAATCTTCTCTCTTCCTCTCTGATTCTCCTGTTGTCTACCTCCAACTAGCCTGACCTAAATCTATGCCATGCCGCATCACGATGGTCTACCCCTTAGTCTTCTAATTTCCTGAGCAAGACACCCAGCCGGAGTCTCAAGAACATAAGGCGCTTTGGGATGAGCTTGAAATGGCCTTGCGGGAAGACGTCGTGCTTGTCCCCCCTCCCATTCCGGCTCCCGTCGCCCCGACTGCGCCAGCGCCTATCCCCGTGGCATTGATGGGCTGGGAGCCACACATTGTTGCCGAGCATGATGTCACGGGGATCCACGAGGCCCCCGCCGACTTTCACGCGCCTGTGCACCTGCCAGCACATGCGCCTACGTGTGCGCTGACGCGCACACCCGTGCCGGTGCCCATGCACCTGCCAGCGCATGCGCCTGCACATGCACTGACGTGCGTGCCCGTGCCGGTGCCCATGCACACGAATGTCTCTGTTGCGCCGCTGAGAGGGCATGTCCCCGTGCGGGTGCCAATGCCCCCTCAGCGGCATAGATGGCCGCCGTCGACCGCTTCCTTGCACAAACGCCCATCGCCTCCTCCTGCCAGTTGACTCGCTCCGAAGTCCAGAACATTTTGGCCTTCCTTGAAGCTAGGCCAACGTCCAGGAGTACGCCAACAACGGCGCAAGACGCCGCCATCGCCGTCTGTCAGTGGCCCGACGACACACAGAGCATAGCAGAGGAGCCGCTTCCCACCGCAAGATGCCGCCGCCGCCGCCGCCGCGTAATCTAAATTTGACATGAAAAACATTCGGATTGCCATGCTTAAAATCCAAATGTTTTTTATTTCCGTTTATTTTATATCGATCGTCGTATAATTTAAAGTCGGAGTCAGACTGAACGAAATCTATGGTTTGATCGATTGAATGTTCTGCTAGAGCCGTATCAAATTAAATATAAAACATCATCAAGCCACATGTATTCCTTGTCATCCAATGACCTAGACTCCTTCAATGTCGAGCGCTCAACACATTTAGCTTGCAGTTAATTTCATGCCAAAAATAGTGCTAATCACATAATAACACGCAAATTGTTGGAGTAATGGGCCATGAGTAGCCTAACCCGAGTCCCTAAGCCTTTCAAGACTTTGGGCCGGCTTCGCCCCAAAGGACTCTAGAGTGAAGCGCCGCCTTCCGGCGGCCGGCTGGCTCAACGGCCGGCTGGCCGAACACGGCCGATCACCAGCAGACGGCACCAAGACAGGCCGACTCCTAGCAGATGACATCCGTAGAGGCCGGCTTCTAGCAGGCGGCCACCCGGCGCCCTCAGAGTCTGTGCCCCTCATCAAGAGGACAAGACAGGGTGAGGCTATAGTGTAGCCCCTCACCCTCGAATCCTGGGCTTGGCGTGGCTACAGTGCCCCATACCGGTGGAGATCTTCGCACGACGCGGCACTGTTGCAACTTCCCCCTTGACGTCATTCCTGATAGGCGGAGCCCTGTTCCCACGACGGCCTATCGGTACGGCATGCAGGCGGCATGCCCTACCAGGCAGTGAGAGCCCGGAAGACGGATGAAGCCAGACCAGTCGGACCTAAGGGAGGCCGGCTTCCAGCAGGCGGCCAGTCCTCCCTCGAGGCCCGTGCACCATTGTCCAGATGGGGCGTCGTGTGGCTACAGTGATCTCCCACCAGGCGGCGGGACTGTAGCCACGCTCCCCTGACCAAACCTGCATTATTAGCATCACGGCTACAGTGATCACCCACCAACCAGACCCGCCAGTGGCAGGGGCGGCCTGTCGGCTCCGTTCCAGACCAGTCGGTGGCGCCCACCAGGCAGCGGGCCCCAGCTGCCGTTGGAGAAGCTGGCGACCAGAGACAATGACAGCCGGGTCCAGCACCTGGCCAGATTACCAATGTACCCCTGGGGGTAGGCATATATAAACCCCCAGGGCACCCATGCAAAGGGTTCCCAGCCTATTAGAACTAGACTCACATCTAGAGGAAGAAGAGAGCTAGCCCTGCCTCCTTCTATCTCTATCATACAGCTCAAGGAGCACATCTGTACTCACTAGTGCCTTAGTTATCATGCGGAGACCCCGCAGAGCAGGACTAGGGTTGTTATCTTCTAGGAGAGCCCCGAACCTGGGTAAAGTGTGCCGGCATTCGTGTCTACGCCTCATCCCGCTTCCAAGCACCGGTGACGTTCTACTCGCTCCCACCATGATAAGCCATCCTTTGGCATATGTCGCTCCCAGCCCCCGACATTTGGAGCCCACCATGGGGCGAGGTGCATCGTCATCCGGAGACCTGTTCTGGACGGGAACCTTGTTCCTTCCTGCCGAGCGCAGCCAGCCCAGCACGCCCGACGGTGTCAGCCACGACGCGCTGCACGGCACAGAGATCGCCTGCGCGGCGAGATGCCTTGCTGACCTTGTTGGTGATATCCGCCTCTCCGACGAGCCTGCATCCGACGTGGGCACCGACTGCCCCAAGAGCCGCCTCGTCAGCCTCCTCGACCAGCTCCATGTCACCAGCGGGCCAGCTGTGGACTTAGAGTCTGTTGGCTCCACCGACCCGATGATCGTTGACTCCGACAAGGCGTCGCTTGATGTGTTCCCTACCAACGTGGTGCTCTACGATGAGCCGCCTCCTCGCGAGCACAGCAGCGGGAGCACCATCAGGGAGGTGCTTGTCATCAAAAGTGGCAAGCATTCAGACGGAGGTGTTCGAGACCCACTCGATGTGGCACTGTGGGACTTGTCAACGCCCATCCCAGAAGACGCACACGGTGAGACGCTGGAGGCACGCCGCAACCAGCTCGTCGAAAGCGCCAACCGACTGGCCAGCATGCGACGCCTCTCCGAAGCCTACCGATGCGAGATGGACCAAGCCGTCGGCGGCACGCCGGCTCCTGAGGGGCCTAGCCGCATCGACTCGATCTGGCAGCATGGCGTGACCATCGCCAGCACATTCAGGATGGATCGCCCCGTCTACACCACGCCTACGGAGAACATCCGAGCTGCCCGGGCAGCGACAAATGAGCTGGAAAAGTACGAGGGCGATGAGCGTTGCCACATGACGGAGCGCGTCCAGCAGCTCCTTGATGCGGTCACCGAGCAGCATGAAGCCAGCTGCTGCGCTGAAGCGCCCGTCCAGCGGAATGACGAACCGCCCTATCGCCAGGATCATGGCGCGACATCCTGGACGCCGGCTGGTGGCATCCGTGGTAGAAGAGGCAATGAGCCGGCTACCAGCCGCAGTCAGACTCACCTCTCCATCGAGTGTGACGCAGACGGCCGCCCCTGAGCTGTGGAGTGACAAGGCGACCCGCCTCCTCCTCCGCCGCGTGGAGAAAGGCATCCCACTCCGCCGCCTGTCACGCACCCGACGCTCAGCGACCGCCTTGGCCGCTGAGAAGAAGTCGGAGAGAAGGACGCCCGCCATCGGACTGACCACCTCACCCGATCCTTGGCGCTAGAGGAAGAAGACGCATTGGGCCCGCCCTATTTCGGCCCGTGAATCCAAGATGAGCCTTTCCCTTGAGGGTTCACGCTCCCAAGAGATAAGCCCAAGTACATCGGCTCCCTGAAGTCGGAGGACTGGCTGGTCGACTACTCCACGGCCGTCAGGATAGCGAACGGCAACAAGCGCGTTGCCATGAAGTACGTCCCACTCATGCTTCAAGGCACAGACCGGACGTGGCTTAATAGCCTGAAACCCCGCAGCATCAACAGCTGGGTTTATTTCACCGAAGCCTTCATCTGCAACTTCACCAGCATGTACAAGCGGCCTCCCAAGCCCCGTCAGCTCTCCTTGTGGTCCAAGGGCCCAGCAAATCGACTCGCGACTATCTCACGCGCTGGGCCGAGCTCCGCAACTCCTGCAAAGACGTGCACGAGGTGCAGGCCGTCGAATACTTCACCGTCGGGTGCCGAGAGGGCACCCTCCTCAAGCACCGACTTCTCTGTGATGAGCCTGCGACTCTCGATGAACTGCTAATCATCGTTGACAAACACGCCACGGCCGACTCCTCCATGAAGGCGGAGATCCTAGTCGATGCATCCGGCAAGGTAGCCCCTCAGGCTCCACGGACTCCGGCTGGCGACACCAGTCGGCGACAGCAACCAAGCGACCACAAGCGCAAGGCCACACAGCCGGCTTCGACCAGCCGGTAGGTGGCGACAGTCCAGGACCAGCAGCCAGAAGGGCAGCCTCCGCCCAAGCGTTAGAAAGGCGGCAAGCCCAATTGGTTGCCCACCTTCTCATATGAGCAAACTCTTGACGCCCCCTGCAAGTTCCACAGTGGTGCGAAGCCGTCCAAGCACACCACTCGGAAGTGCCATTGGCTCACCAGAATCGCCAAGGGAGATGGATTCCTGCCTCCTATGCCTACCGGCCCGCCGCCTCCTCCACCCCAGAAGCCGGCGGCTCGGCCAGTCGGTGCCATACAAGATGAGTATCCAGAGGAGCACGGAGCCTACATGGTGTTCACCAGTGTGGCCGACGACAGGCGCAGTAGATGGCAGCAGTAGTAAGAAGTACATGCGATGGCGTCGGACACCCCAGAGTTCATGCACTGGTCTGAGAAGCCCATCAGTTGGAGCAGGTCTGACCACCCAGAGGTGATGCCCTCTCCTGGTTCTTATGCCCTGGTTTTAGATACCACCTTCGCGACCGAGAGGTGGGCATCACGTTTCTCTTGAGTCCTAATAGATGGCGGCAGCAACATCAATATCCTATACCGTGACACGATGGAGAAGTTGGGAATCAAGCAGAAGCAGCTTCACCCCAGTCGGACTGTATTCCACGGCATAGTCCCTGGCCTTTCCTGCTCACCAATCGGCAAGACCCAGATCGATGTTCTCTTCGGAGACAAAAATCACTTCTGCCGAGAGCCAGTCTGGTTGGAGGTGGTGGACCTTGAGAGCCCCTACCATGCGCTACTTGGTTGGCCTGCTATGGCCAAGTTCATGGCGGTCCCCCACTATGCTTACCTCAAGATGAAGATGCCGACTACCATGGGAATCCTGACCATAGTCGGAGACTACAAGAAGTCGTTCGCCTACGCTGCAGACAGCAGCCGGCTGGCCGAGTCCCTTGTGATTGCAGCTGAAAAGCGGCTCCTTGACCGGGTTGTGGGAATGGCAGGCAAGCAGCCGAAAATGTCACCCAATCCCAAGGAGTCGGAAGTTGAGGGCTCGTTCAAGCCGGCAAAGGAAACGAAGAAGATACCCTTGGACCCGGAGCACCCTCAGAGGCACGCTGTCATAGGTGCAAACCTTGACAACAAATAGGAAAGCGAGCTCATCGATATCCTCCGTGAGAATTGGGACATCTTTGCATGGTATCCCAAAGACATGCTGGGTGTTCCGACGGATTTCGTCGAGCACAAGTTACATGTCCGACCTAACGCCAAGCCGGTCAGGCAGCCCTTGCGCCGCCTGTCAGAAGAAAAGAGAAGAGTTGTTGGGGAAGAGATAGCCCGGCTTCTAGCAGGCGGCTTTATCATGGAAGTATTCTTCCTAGAATGGTTGGCCAACCCAGTTCTTGTGCTGAAGAAGAATAAGCAGTGGCACATGTGTAATGATTATACCAGCATCAACAAAGCTTTCCCCAAACATCCCTTTCTTTACCAAGAATTGATCAAATGATAGACTCCACAGTCGGATGCGAGGTATTGAATTTTCTGGATGCATACTCAGGGTACCATCAGATCAAGCTGAACCCGGCCGACAGGCTGAAGACCGCCTTCATCACACCATTCGGAGCCTTCTGCTACCTGACCATGACGTTCGGCTTGAGGAATGCCGGTGCCACGTTTCAGCGTTACATGGACGATGTGGTGGTGAAGACGGAGAAGCGTGGCATGCAGCTGGAAGACCTCAAGGAGACATTTGAGAACCTGCACTGATTTCGGATCAAGCTCAACCCAGAGAAATGCGTCTTTGGAGTACCAGCCGGCCAGTTTCTTGGCTTTCTGGTCTCAAAGCGCGGCATAGAGTGCAACCATGTGAAGATCAAGGTCATCGAGAAGATGGAAGTGCCCATCCGACTGCAGGATGTGCAGAAGTTCACCGGCTGCCTGGCATCCATCAGCTGTTTCATCAGTCGGCTGGGCGAGAAGGCTCTTACCCTGTACTAGCTCATGAAGAAAACCACTTTTTTCGAGTGGAACGACAAGGCGGACGAAGCTTTTCTCCAGCTCAAGAAGATGATGACCGCCCTGCCTATCCTGGCGGCTCCGACTGATAAAGAGCCCATGCTCCTCTACATCGCCGCCACCAGTCGGGTGGTAAGCACGGTCATAGTGGTGGCATGCAAGGAGGAGGGCAGAGCACTGCCGGTCCAGAGGCCGGTGTATTACCTGAGTGAAGTGATGTCCGCCTCCAAGCAGAACTACCCCCACTATCAGAAGATGTGCTATGGTGTGCACCTTTGCTGCCAAGAAGCTTAATCCTTACTTTCAAGAGCACCCAATTATTGTTGTCTGCACTACTCCGCTTGCTGAGATCATTGGAAGCCAAGACACTTCAGGCCGAGTGGCCAAATGGGCCATAGAGCTGGCCCCCTACACCATCTAGTACCAGCCTCGCACTGCCATCAAATCACAAGCGTTGGCCGACTTCCTTGTCGACTGGGCCGAGTCCCAGTACCTGCCGCCATCGCCAGACTCCACCCATTGGCGGATGCACTTTGATGGTTCAAAGATGCGTACCGGTCTGGGAGTCGGCATCGTCCTCACCTCTCCCAAAGGCGATAAGCTCAGATATGTGCTGCAAATCCACTTTGCCGCCTCCAACAATGTAGCTGAATACGAAGCACTCATACACAGGCTCCGGCTTGTCAAGGAACTTGGCATTCACCGGATCTTGTGCTATGGTGACTCCGACTGGGACGCCAAGGATGCAAATATGGCAAGTTACCGCTTCCTCATGCAGCAACTCAGTGGATACTTTGATGGGTGTGAGTTCTTCCATGTGTAGTGAAATGACAACGAGCAAGCAGATGGCCTGGCATGGATCGGCTCCATCGGGCAAGCAATACCAGCCGACGTTGCTCTACAACGCCTCCTCAAGCCGTCTGTCAAGCCGTCGCCAGAATCAGACTCCATCTTCGTGCCGGCCCTGCCTGAAGCAGTCAGATCCGACTTGAGGGTCCCAGAAGCTGGCACGGGGACTTCGGCAGGTGGCCCGGGGACTACAGCAGTCGCACCCGACCCGGGGACTTCAAAGCCCGGCCTGGGGACTGCAGCAGTCGGCTCGGGGACTTCTCCAACTCAACAAGCAGTAGCCAACTCCAACCCTCCGCCTCCCGGCCCAAACGCCCTTGTGCATATTGCAGTCGTGGCAATCGAAGAAATAGCAGCATCATCATGGGCTCAACCCAACCTCAACTTTCTGGTGAACAAAGAGCTGCAGACTGACGAGATCCTAGCCCGACATGTACAACGGCAGGCAGCAGCGTATACCATCGTCAATAGAGAACTGGTGCGGTGCAGTGTCACAGGTGTGTACCAGCGCTGCATGGAGCCGGACCAGGGCCAAGCAATCCTCAAGGATATCCACCAAGGCGAATGTGGTCACCACGCGGCTTCAAGATCACTTGTTACCAAAGCTTTCCACCATGGTTTCTTCTGGCTGACTGCTCTAGAAGACGCCAAAGAGTTGGTCCAAAAGTGAAAAGGGTGCCAGAAGTTCCGCTCCAAGCCAAACTTGCCGGCTTCTATGCTCAAGAAAATTCCCATTTCCTGTCCCTTTGCCGTCTGGGAGCTGGACATGGTGGGGCCATTCAAGACGGCTCGAGGCGGCATGACTCATTTGCTTGTCATCGTGGACAAGTTCACCAAGTGGATAGAAGCAAAGCCGATCAAGAAGCTGAATGGGCCGACTGCCATGACTTTCATCACCGACATCACCACTCGGTACGGCATACCACACAGCATCATTAGCGACAATGGCACAAACTTCGCCAAAGGAGCCTTGGCTCGTTTCTGCGCGACGCAGGGCATTCGACTGGACTTAGCATTCGTTGCCCATCCACAGTCAGATGGCCAAGTGGAGCAAGCAAACGGCCTCATTCTGTCCGGCATCAAGCCCTGACTGGTCGAGCCTCTAGAGTGTTCGGCCGGCTGCTGGTTCGAGGAGCTGCTGGCCGTCCTCTAGAGCTTGCGCACAACTCTGAACAAATCAACCGGCATCACGCCCTTCTTCCTCATCTACGGCGCCGAAGCCGTCATCCCGATGGACATAGAATTTGACTCCCCACGAGTCACCATGTACACCAAGGCGGAGGCCAAAGAAGCACGAGAAGACGGCGTCGATCTGCTAGAAGAGAGCCGGCTGTTGGCACTCAGCCGGTCCGCCATCTACCAGCAGAGTATGCGCCGATACTACAATCGCAAGGTCAAGCCGAGATCCTTCCAAGAGGGAGACCTTGTGCTCCGGCTGATACAGCAAACAGCCGGCCAACACAAGCTCTCGGCACCTTGGGAAGACCCTTTCATCGTCAGCAAAGTGCTGGGCAACGGTTCCTACTACCTGATCGACGCTCAGAAGCCCAGAGCACGCAAGAGAGATGACTCAGACAAGGAGACGGAGAGGCCATGGAATGCAAACCTCCTTTGAAGATTTTACAGTTAAAAGCAGTATGTATCACACTACCTTTTGTATTAAGTACAAAGACTCCGGATCCCCCGAGAAGAGCTCGGGGACTACCATCTTTTATCTATATGATAAGTGTTATGCCTATGAATGTGTTGTTTTATTATTCCGCCTGGCACTGGGTTCGACCAGTCGACCCAGAGGCTCGCTGCCTTCCACTATGTGTTGTTTCCTGCAGTCAGACAAGTAGTGTATCGGCACCAAAAAACTTCTCCTGTCAGAAGCCGCAGCTCACAGAGCGACTGTACAATGGAGAGGGGTTGCAAAGTGGTGCCCACACGAAAATTGACTAAGGAAAAATGCGCACATAGCCGGGGCCGGCATCCCACCTCTTCAACCGGCTGCCGAGCAGCCGGCCGGCCGGCTTCTTCTCACCTTGCCAACACTCCAAACGGCTAAGTACTTGCCCTCCTGCAAATGGCTAAGTACTCGACCCAGCCGCAGTCTGCAGAGCGGCTGTTTGGCTGACAAGAGGCTAGCCAAGGGAGGCTAGCCAAGGGAGGCTAGCCAAGAGGCCAGCATTCAACAGAGTTAAAATACACCCCACGGGTGGAATTGTGCAAATTTAAACAAAGTTTGTCGAGACTGATAAACAGGGAAAATAAAGGCAACAACCTAAGGTGCAACAGAGGGTTCAGGCTGGACGGTGGAGTCGGTGGCACCAGTTGGAGCGGAGGATTCCGGCTGGACAGCGGGGTCGGCGGCACCGGTTGGAGTAGCGGACGGCTAGACGGCAGAGTCAGCAGCGCCGGTTGGTGGAACGGACGGCTGGTCGGTCTCTGCCTGATCGCCTCCAGCAGCAGTTGGCACACTTGAGCACGGATCATTGCTCGAGGCGCGGTCAGGATGAGGCTGGCTGTCCGATCCGACCTCCGGCGCGTCCTCCTCGCTTTCCTCGTCCTCCGTGTCTTCCCCTTCATCGCTGGAGTCAATCACCTCGGCCGAGTCCTTGCTGTCCTCCGGATTCAGCCCGAACCACTGAGGTGGCGCCTCGGCGCGGTCATCAACCGGCTCCGAGACGAAGACGCTGGTGTCAGTGTAGTCGGCGATCGTTGCCGCCGTCCTGACAAGGTCGCCCTCCACCACCACCAGTTCCTCCTGCGCCTCCAACCGAAACGTGGTTAGTTGGGCTAGATCTAGCCCAGAGTACCACACCTTGATGAATTCCAGAGCCCGGCACGCTCCAGCCCGGGCCGAGGAGTCCTTCCAGGCCTCTAGGCGACCGGCCGCCACCTCCAGCTAGTCGGCAGTCCGACTGGGAGTGCGCGGAGCCGGCACGCCTGGCCAAAGGGAGGAGATTGCCTGGGCCCCGACGCGTTGAAGACGGTGCAACATCTGGTGAGTCGGACAAAGGCGGGCCTGGATGCTGAGGAGCTGCTCGTTGAGGGTCCAGGGGGCGTCGGCGGCAATCTGCATGCCTTCTGCCCTCCGCTCCTGGCGATAAGCCTCAATGGCCTGGCTCACGGCGACGGAGTGGCCTGGGAAGATGTTTATTGGGTGAAGGGCAAGGAAGCCAGAGGTTAGAAGCATGCAGTCGGCCTGAATAGAGGCCGGCGGCTCGAAGAAAGAAAAAAAAAGAAGCTTACCGTCGACCATGTCAACGACGCTACCGAAGCCGGCAGTCAGCTGCGCCTCCTTGTCGGCCTAGGTGGAGTGTTCGGTCTCAAACTCAGCGAGGAGGTCGGTCTCCTTCGTCTCCGCCTCCTTCTGAGCCGTCTTGAGACGCTCCGTCTGCTCCGCCAGCTGTGTGACCAGTCGGTCATGCTCCTCGGCCAACTTGCCGCACTCTGCATCGTTGGCACGTAGCGCGGTGTTGGCTTGACCCAGTTGCTACTGCAACGCAGCATTCGCCTCTGCAAAGAGAGAAGAAGAAAGGACGTCAACATTCAACAAGGAAGGGATGCAGTTGCCGGGGAGATCCGGCCCGATTGCTCAACAGTCGGCCCGAATCTCGGGGACTACAGCCCGCGGGTGCGCTATCGCGCCCCCGCAGAGAAAGAACTTATCAATGATCAACCAAAGATATACAGTGGCCGGGGAGATCAGGCCTGACTGCTCGGCAGTTGGCCCGAATCTCGGGGACTACAGCCCGTGGGTGCGCGAGCGCGCCCCCGTGGAGAAAGAAAACCAAGACTTACTCCGGCTCTCCGACAAGTTGGCGGTCTGCTTCTCCAGCTCCCAGACTCCAGAGTTGAAGGTGGCCGTGCGGAGGTTGTGGTAATCCTGCAATAGGGATGTCAGACGGAGTCAACACTTAGCACTCGCAAGTTAAAATTCTGGACCGCCTGCTTAGCGCCCCCACCAAGAAATAAAAGATCAAAAATAAAGAAGAGAGAAGCATACTCGAATGGCTACTCGCGAGTTCAGGAACGCCTCGTTGCAGCACTTGAGGGCGTCGGCTTTAGCCCGGAGCTTGGCCTGGATGTCTAGGGCCGCCTGGTTCAAGGCTCCTATCCCGCCTCCGCGCACCCAGCCGGAGGACGCGACGCGGGTGGCCTCAGTGTCTGGGACCGACGAGCTCGCGACGCCAGCCTCCAGCGGCCGCGGTGCCGAGACCACCTTCGCAAGACGACGGTGCACGGGTGTGCGGGCCTCAGGAGTTGAGACCATCAACACCTCGTTCCCGGCTGGTGGCACCGGCGGGGCCGCCGGCTGCCTGACTTGCGCTTCGCTGGTCGGCGGTGGCGGAGGCACGACAACGTCCGGCATGGCAATGTCGCCACCCTCCCTCTCCATGACCGGCTGCTCGGCACCGGCTCCCCAAGTCGTCACCACGAACTGTGGCAGAGGTGGCGCGGGATTCAGGGGAGCCACAAGCAGTAGCTCCCGGCGGCCGCGGCTTTCGCGAGTCGCTCCTTCGCCGTGGAATCAGCTTCCGCCTCCGCCAACTTCTTCAATGCGGACGCCTATGCCCTGTCAGCCTTCGCCTTCTCCAGGCAGGCGGCTTCCTGCTCCTCGCGCACCTCCTACGCGTTTCTCTCCTGTGCCTCCTGGAGGTCGGCAGCCGGATCGATTCACCGGGTGGTGGTGGAGGTCTCCGTAGACCTGATGACTGAGGCGGCGGCCGATTTGTTGAGAGTAAGCGGGGCCCTGAGATAAGAAAGCAAGGAAAAGAAATTTTTCGTCCGGATTGGCAAGAAAGAGAAAGCATAAGAGAAAATACTTACGCCGACACCATGGGTGGAGCCTTCAGCTGCCTCTGGAACTTGGCCACCTTCACCGCGGCCTCTTTCCGCCTAGTCACGGCGGCCGGATTCTTGGGCTTCTTTGGCAAGCTACCGAACAGGGCGGCGCCCTTTTTCCGCTTGTGCTTGCCGCCTCGAGCAGACGGCCCAGTGGAGGGGCCCGCGCCTGTGTTAGCAGCGCCCCGGGCGGGGCGCGGCTTGTCTTCTTCTTCGTCGTCGTCGGGCCAGGTCTCCATGCCGCCCCTTCCTCAGAGCCGCCTGCTCCATCACCGCCGCCTACGGCGTCGTCCTCCAAGGCAGTCGCCCCCAAGTCGGGGTCGTCCTCGTCGCTCACCTCCCGGTCCATCTGGTAGTCACCACCCGGCCCCATGATGGCGGCCGTCGTCTAAGACATGTAGATGTGTGCTCCAAAGAAGGACCACTTCATACCAAGACCCAGGAAAGAGCTAAATGGGGGAAGCTAAGAGACTTACGGCAGGCGGTGGTTTGTCGCGGGAGTATGGCCGCTTCCCGAACCACCAGGACCCCTCCGACACCTTGAGGTCGGAGATCTCGTTCAGCATCCAGGCCACCTCGGCAGTCGACATCTCCTTTGTGCACATCCGGCTCGGGTCGCGGTGCCCGCTCATCCGACAGATCAGATGAGGACGGCCTTGGAGCGGGAGAACCCGACGCTCGATAAAGGCAATCAGCAGGTCGGACGCCATGAGATCTCCTCCCGCGGCGGCACCCACACCTTGATGAAGGCTGCGTTGGGCATCCAGTGCGTGGCCCGGAGGAAGGTGAGGTGGTCCTCGATCACCACCGAGGCGTCCCAATAGTCTCCTCTCTTCTCGCATGCCATGGCGCCAGAGCGGAGTTGCATGGGGAGGAGAGGCTCGTCGACGGCGAGCTGCAGCGACGCTACAGCGGGCACGGAGCAGCAGCAGGAGAGAGAGGAAGAAGCAAGAGTGGGGAGGAGGGCGCGCGTGCTCCGCTGCTCCACTGCCTCCCGCTACTTATAGCCCTCGGGCTGCGAAGCCGAGGGGGCGGGACGTGGGATCGTGGGATTAACTGCGCCCACGACCCCACGACCCCCCGATTACTACGAAGAGTAACTGAGCAGTAACTCCCACAGGGATCGCAACCGCCCGCCTCAGCCGCAGCGGATCCGCCCACGTGCCGAGGCCCGATGGTGGCGGGCCCGGCCCACTGTCACATCCCATCAAGAGCGTGGGGTGGCAGGCTGGCCAGGCTGACGTGCGCCATGTGGCATGCTCGTGGCGGCCGGCAGGCCTAGGGAAGCTTAGCAGGCATGCCATCTACTTCCCGCCTTGGCGTTCGAAATCGGCGGGCGATCCCACCTTGTCAAATTGGCTCCGGCAGCCGGCACGTCACAAGGCGGACCAAGGGTTTGATCGGAGCGCGGCGAGGGAGGAAACTGTTGAGGCTTCATGGCCTGTCAGCCGTGACATCTCACCAGCTTCGGGGACTACTGTCGGAGTAATGGGCCACGGGTAGACTAACCCGGGTCCCTGTGCCTTTTAAGACTTTGGGCCGGCTTTGCCCCAAAGGACTCCAGAGTGTAGCGCCGGCATCCGATGGCCGGATGGCTCAACTACCGGCTGCCTGAAAACGGCTGAGCACTATCAGACGGCACCAAGACAGGCCGACTCCTAGCAGACGGCCTCCATAGAGGCCGGCTTCTAGCAGGCGGCCACCCGGCACCCTCAGAGTCTGCGCCCCTCATCAAGAGGACAAGATAGGGTGAGGCTACAGTGTAGCCCTCACCCCCGAATCCTGGGCTTGGCATGGCTACAATGCCCGGTATCGGCGGAGATCTTCGCACGACGCGACACTGTTGCCACTTCCCCCTTGACGTCATTCCTGATAGGCAAAGCCCTGTTCCCACGACGGCCTATCGGTACGGCAAGCAGGCGGCGGGCCTTACCAGGCAGTGAGAGCCTGAAAGACGGCAGAAGCCAAACCAGCCGGACCCAAGGGAGGCCGACTTCCAGTAGGCGGCCAGTTCCTCCCTCGAGGCCCGTGCACGATTAACCAGATGGGGCATGGTGTGGCTACAGTGATCTCCTACCAGGCGGAGGGACCATAGCCACGCTCCCCTGACCAAACCTGTGTCATTAGCATCACGGCTACAGTGAACAGCCTCCAACCAGACCCGCCAGCGGCGGGGGCAGCTTGTCGGCTCCATACCAGACTAGTCGGCGGGGCCCACCAGGCGGCGGGCCCCAGCTGTCGGCGGAGAAGTCGGTGACCAGAGACACTGACAGCTGGGTCCAGCATCCAGCCAGATTACCAATGTACACCTGGGGGGTAGGCCTATATAAACCCCCCAGGGCACCCATGCAAAGGGTTCCCAACCTGTTAGAACTAGACTCACATCTAGAGAAAGAAGAGAGCTAGCCCTGCCTCCTTCTACCTCTAGCATACAGCTCAAGGAGAACATCTGTACTCACTAGTGCCTTAGTGATCATGCGGAGACCCCGCAGAGCAGGACTAGGGGTGTTATCTCCTAGGAGAGCCCCGAACCTGGGTAAAGTGCGCCGGCGTTCATGTCTACGCCTCATCCCGCTTCCAAGCACTGGTGACGTTCTACTCGCTCCCACCATGATAAGCCATCTTTTGGCATATGTCGCTCCCAACACCTGACACAAATAATGTCCTACTTAACCGCATGCACTTAATATACTCCCTCTGTTCCTAAATATAAGTCTTTCTAGATATTTTAACTAGTGACCACATACAGAGTAAAATGAGTGAACCTACATTTTAAAATATGTCTATTTACATCCGTTTGTGGAAGTCCATTGGAAATCTCTAAAAAGACTTACATTTAGGAACGGAGGGAGTACTTCCAAATTAACATGCATTGCACGTACACACTAACTAGTGCTGCTAGTACGTGAAACTGGTGCCGTAACTTGCGAACGTGTCCAGATATGGTCAACGGCAACATTGCCAGCGAGTTCTTCGTGTTTGCCCGTGCGTCTAAATGCAGAAGGGGAGGAGAGAGAGAGAGAGAGAGCACACATGGAACCCACCAGTAAGTGAAGGCGAATAGCACTAAAAATAATATTACATGTTATCCATTAAATAGGCTGTGGTAATATAAAAACATTATGTGAACAAAGGGGGGCACAACAAACATTGATGTTCTACGTATGTTGCCTATTGACGTGCGGCTTGAAGGCCCTGGTCGCATGTTCGATCCTCGTCCTTTATTTTTTAATTTTTATATGGCTGCAAATTTGTTTCATGACATGTGGGCCCCTCGTTGTGTAGTTTGTAACACTTTAATTTGTGGGTCGAAATTTGTTCCATTCCAAGTGGACTATCAGTGCGTAGTTTTGTAGCTTATTTATAATAATTAAAGAGAACAACAGAGTTTTTTGCAATAATACCATGGTGCAACGTTGAAGGCGAGAAAGGACGTGCTAGAGAGCAATGACCGAGCCACAGGGAAATCAACTAGGGGAGTTGCGGGGGTTGCAACGGTGTTTGGAGTAGTTGTGGGCAGAATGCTACGAAAATATAATCTAAACCGACCGGAATAAATGCCTATACAAATTAATCCAAGGTTGGAGTGCCCCTCGCAATGTAAATAGCTCTGGCTTTGCGAGGGATGGAGAGATAACTTCAATGCGTGGAAGATACGGTGTGAGAAAGCGAGGTCAATTGAGAGACATATAGATAGAGAGACAAAGTGAGTGTGGTCCGACATTCATTGAACAGATATATATGCTCTGGAGAGATATTGTCTGATTGAGCTTTTGGCAAGGGTGAGGGATGTAAGATAGAGCTTGAGAGATGGTCCAGTCATAGACGTGTAGATATATTTTGTGCGTGGGAGGAAGCAAGGTCAATCAATCACATAGGGTCGTCGTGCGATCGAAAGAGTGAGATGGGTTGGAGAGAGTGACCTAGATAGACAATGTGCGTGAGAGAGTATACAATGTGAATAGGTCCAATTGGGCTCAAACATGGTGATATATCGTTTTTGTCCGAGAAAGAGCAAGGTCAATCGAGACATACAAAGAGAGAGAGAGGGATATATATATATATAGAGAGAGAGAGAGATTGAGTGAGCGTGGCCCTCCATGAGGTCGAAAGAGTGGGGGCGGCTTGGATGGACTGACATAGATAGAGAATCTGCGTGAGAGAGTATAGAGTGTGTTGATCGAGGCCCGAATAGGGAGATATATCATTTGTGTGTGAAAGAAAACGAGGTTAAATGAGACTCAGATAAAGAGAGCGAGATTGAGCGAGTGTGGACCGCCGTGTGAAAGAAAGAGTGAGACAGTCTCGAGGGAGTGACCTAGATAGACAACGTGCGTGCGTGCGCATGAGGTGTTGGAGGGGTAGATAGGCAATGCATGTATTTAGCGCGAGAGGGTGAGAGGGAGAGGGAGAGAGAGAGAGCTCGTCATGGGGTGCAATGGCGGGTGTGTGAGGTAAATACATTTGGTAACAGAGTGGAAAAAGGGGTTGTGTAGTTGAGAGAGTTGGATATCGAAACATGGAAAGAAAAAATGAACATGTGTTGGAAACCGATAGCTTCCTAAGGTGGTTAGGAGAGGAAGATTGACCGATACAGGAAGTATGTAGCATGTGTGCGGAGGGGGGGGGGGCTAAAAACAACCTATGAATGTAGATATACGAGACTTAATATCGATGTTTCAATTCGGTGCACATTGTAAGATTTGAACTGAGGACCATGCATATGGGTAATTATTTCGAATTCGTGCCATACTAGGTTTCGAGAAGTTGACATTGACTCGATTTGTTGTGCTATTTTGTAGGTCATATGTTTGAATCTATCCAAAAGTTTTCTCAGTACCTTGGTGTTCATCATATACATATGAATTTGTATTAAAAAAGTAGCATGGATATAGTGAAATGCGAAATCCATGTTAGAATTGAAGATCACTACGTGACCCACACTCTAATTCAAATAACTAATTATGTTACACACACTAATCCACGTTAGCGTGGATATCGTTTCAATTTTTTTCAAATAACTCCTCATAAATTAATTTATAGTACTCCCTCTGTTCACTTTTATAAGACCTTGAAGACACTTCAGACAATGTGCAAAACAGCTCATTCTAAGTTGTCTGAAAGGACTTACAAAAGTGTACGGAGGGAGTATCTCATTTCGAATGACTAACTATTGCAAGGAAAACACGGGCATGGTAATACATACAGATTCGTTTGCAAATGAAAGAAGATTCGTTTGATTTCTCAAATGTAGGCGCACCAGGAAGACTAGGATCGAGTCGTGGTGGTCACGTGTGTCGGACGGATGCTTAGCACCCAGCCACCCACCTCCTCCCTCCTCCCCCAAAAAAGGACGATGACAAAATAAGTTCGCGCTTCCACATTTTGAATTGAAATATCTGGCGGCCCCAACTCCAGCCCTGCAAAATCTCCCTTCTCCACCGTCCCCTTCCGCACCCAGATTGCTCAAATCCCTAATTTGCCGCCAACCCAAGCAAAGCTCGAATCGCCCCTCGTCTCGTCTCTTTCCCCACCTCTGTGCCAGACGACGATGACGAAGACGACGGTCGCTCTTCACCACCACACTGGAGCTAGCTCATCTATGCCCTCATCCACCGAACCGGGTGGTCCACCAACAACGTCGGCCGCCGCAACCGACGTGCCTCATAGACACCGACTTCCACCACATCAGGTGCGCTTCACCGATGCCGCCTCCTAGCTCACCGGGGCTACTTCACCGAGCACATCATCACACGTCCGCCCCCCGAGGCCGTCGGGGCTTCACCAACGGTCTCGTCCACCGCATCATAGTGCTCCGCTGCCACTCAAGATCTGCATCGTGTGCGGCCAACCAACGCTAGCGCATCACCCTCGACGGCTCTGAAGTGACCCGCACTCTAGCTAGGCGAGCATGCCCAAACGCCGGCCCGAACTAGGTATCCACACATCACTCCCTTGTGCACTGTTTCGATGATGTTTGGATATCCTTTCACTGCTCTCTTAGCTTACACGCCAATGCAACTCTAACTTTAACTCTTATTTCTTCTGGAGATATCATCTGAAACAAGCAAATCCATTTTTAGCGAAGCATGATGGTGCTACGGGATCTGGTACACATCCTGCACACCCGTATAACCTTGTAAGTATCTGTCCTCCGATACAACATCAAGGTCGATTCCTCTTATTTGATCAACCGTCATTTCAAAAATGCAGAGGGGGATGCAAGGAGAACAATGCCCAGCACATCCAAGCAAGTGGTAACATGGACTTGTACATGGAACATCCCAAGCGCAAGCAGAGCTGCAGCGTGCCTGTACAACGAGCTAGCGTAAGTCCCTGCATTTCATTTAATTCGTACTGGCATTCGTGTATGATTTGTGTGCAGTGGCGGATCCACGAATTCAAGTTACGAGGGGCGAACATTTAACTTAAAAAATACGAAGGCACTTGCACTCCAGATATCAACATAACTTGAGAAATGTGAAGCTACATGCACTTTGAAAACCAGCTAATGATCCAAAGTACTTCAGATTATAAACACTAAATGATGCAAGCACCAAAAACACAAAATGCAACATGGTGTACAAGGACTACAAACATGGTCTGTACCTGTTTGAATTATTCGTTCTCTGGCTGAAAATATCGAAGTGTAATTGCACCTATAACCAGTGCGCAAACTGAAAAGTATTTATGCTATGTTGTCATGATATGGGGACTTTCTGGTAGATGGCCTCGACGTTTCCTCAAGCTATGAAAATGCACTATAATTTGCTAGTCATCAATGCCTGCAAATCTCTATGTCTCTCTCAACATAGCAGATCATCATTAGACACTAAATCCTTCAATGGGAGCTTGCAAAATGCTTGCATTAGATCCCTCATTAGACACTATATGTTCATCATCAGGAGCATGTAAAATGTTTGCATCAAATCCTTCATTAGTAGTCTGTTCGTTAGACACTTCAGGCTCAAGAACAACATGAGCTTGTACGTTTGCACTGGAAACTTGATTAGATACATCAGATTCAGTCAGTTCAGTATTGATTGAGGGAGTTATAAAATAAGTAGAAATTGGTTTCATTTTCTCATAGATTCCCTACATACAAGCAGTTTTACAACACCGTTAGGTTTAACTATTGGCCAGAAATTGAAGAGTTGAATTAGATATAATCAGGGATGTGGTGTACCTGCTTGTTGCGCATGCTACTCTTGCAAGCTGCGATTGTCCGTTTGCGCAAGCTCGATGCCATGCCCGTGCTGCCGCCGCTGCCTCCCACACAGGCTACACCCAGGGTTGGATCTTCATCTTCTTGTCCTTCCGTTCGCCTGAAGCTCGGCGACCGCCCTCCAACGAGGGCGCGAGGAAGTGCTGCATCCGTCTGTCCAGCGGCGGCTAGGTTAGGAGCGAACCAGACTGGAGGCTAGAGCGAATGAATTGGGATTTTTCCTGCTGTCGATCGATATGGGAAGAGCTCATTTGGGCCGCGAGCCTGCTATAGGGCCTGCCTTGCACTTATGTTATTGGCCCATCCAAATTGAAAAAAATTTCTTCATTTTTTTACATTGCCTGCTCGTGCGTTGGGACGAACAAAACTAGCTTGGGCCAACCTAGATGACTCAAACTACATGCACACTTTCCAGCCACCCGAGGTGGCCGCCCATACCAGCCCCTATGGTGGCATCACCCCTTTTTGCGTGTATGATTGGGGTAGTGAAAAATATTCCAGTGGCGCTTTTGATTTACCCACATAATGGTTGAATTTCTTGTTTCTATGAACTGAGTTCGCCAATAATGTGAAGGATGCCAGTCTTTTCATCCTATTGTAGATTGCTTAGACCTCGATATGCCAAAAGTAATCGCATGAAATATACAGTAAAAGCCAGTGTGATGTGTGTGGCTACAATCTGACTACACGTCCTCATATAACATATCAAGGACGCACCATCTTACCAGATTAACCATTCGACTTAACAATGCAGTGTGGGAAGAAAGAAGTATGGGGACTGCGTATCCAAGCAAATGATGCCATGGAATCCTTCGTACAACCTCGTAAGCGAAAAAGAAGTTGCAGTGTGCCTGTACAAAGAACTAGCGTAAGTTCAGTTACCTGCTTCTCGGAATTTTAGTTATACACTTATTGCAAAATTGTTCAATTATGTTGCTTGGCTTAATTTGGTTTGCTACTGATTACATAATGCCACAGCCTGTTAATCCTATTATAGACCGCACCTATCTATGTGTTTGATACATACTGTTAAGAATTACCTGTTTGCCTGAACTTAAATAGCTACTTGTTTGTTTAACTGCTTTGCTGCTGCAACAACGGGTTAGAACGATGTTAATAACTACTTTTCTGCATCCAATTGAAACTCTTTAATTCCTTGTTTGTTTAACTGGTTTACTGTTATAACTCCCAGTTGAGATGTTTTGCTCACTTCAACTTTTCTGAATCCAATCAGAACTTTAATGGCAAAACAGGTTAGCCCGAGATCAAAGAGTGAGGTCCCCATGGACGGTGTATCATCACACAGTAGTGGCACCGGCCCAATCGTGCATTATGAATTGCCAACTGTTGATGCTCTAGTGGCTAAACTAGTGGTAGAAAGAGATTCTGCTTCTGCACTTAGAGATGAAGTTGACATGTTGAGGAAGCAAACAACACAACCACAAGCAGTACTCAAGAGAACCATTAAATATTTGGTGGATTTCAAAACGAAGCAAGCTGAGACTGACCACATTGTTAAGGTCCTGAAGGAAAAAAGGAAATTAAATTCCCACTTACTAAATCATAGGTGAAATGTTCTTTCCATCGTTGAATAACCTTTGTGTTGTTTGTTCATGTAACCAATCAAACCATTTGTTTCAGAGATCATGTAATATTTTTTTTTGTTTTTCGGTTTATAATTTTATTTGAGCACAAGTCTATATTAATTGATAAGACTCGGAGACATTTCATTTTGATTGCTGTGCCAGACCTACAAATATGCCAATCGGGCTGAATGTGCATTCAGCAATAATAGTAGTATAGATGGACCATAAGTGGCACGCATCGGAAAGGGCCAAGATGCTGTAGTAGCTTGGCTAAAAAAAGAATGCTGTTGTAGAAAAAAGGTATAGCGGCCTGGCTTATTATGTTAGTTGATATTATTGATCCATATACTCTATAAGTGTTTATATGTCTGTTAGTTCTGTACATTCTTCGTTGATTGACTCGGTATTTGAATCTTGATACATCGCTTGTGTACATATCTAAATGGGAATACACATTATGCTGCGTGTGACATTTGAGTTGGACATGAAGCGTTCCAAATATTCGAATTCACCTTAAACTGGATTCTAGCTTCTGAATTTGACTATCGGCATTTGTAAACCATATTCATATATGATAGTGGGATACATCTTTGTCGTCCTTTTGAACATATATAGAAACACATAGAATGGTTTATAAAGATTCGTATATGAATACAAAATGGATTCGAATTTAGTTGCCAGGGTAAACGTGGATGCTTATTGTCCCAAAATTAGAAAGAAGCGGCAAAATGTCCACTCCCACGTCGGCTGCCTGAAGCCAAGTGTTTGGTAGATGGAAATTCCTGTCTACCCATTACACGAACAATCCATCGGCCCAATTTCCACAGCTCTAAATAGGGGTAGGTTAGTAACTTCAATTAGACGTGACACAACCGCCTCTGAGCCCATTCCGACACGGTGTGCGCCAAACATGGGCGGCAAAACACATTTGATTCAAGATCGTCCGAAAGACCTCTGTTTCTCCCTCCATTTCCCCATTCATACACGGTGGGCGGTAAAACAAACACAACTCGGCCGAAATCGATGTAGGCAAATATTTTCAATAGGGTTAGGTTTGTAACTTCACTCAGAGGTGACACAACCGCCCTACCTGTCAGCCCCGTACATACACCGTGGGCGCCAACCATGGGCACCAACCACCCTCTCCTCGCCCGAAATCGCTCTGGGCAAATATTGGCGAGATGCGAGATTACCGTCCTATCCCCAACCGACGAGACGTCCAAATTTTAAATGGGCGTGGGCGCCAACCATGGGCACCAACCACCCTCTCCTCGCCCGAAATCGCTCTGGGCAAATATTGGCGAGATGCGAGATTACCGTCCTATCCCCAACCGACGAGACGTCCAAATTTTAAATGGGGGCTAAGTTCGTAACTTTCCCATATTTCAGAGAGGCGCATCCCAAAAACGTTGTTCCCTATACCTCTCCCTCCATTTTCCCATTCATACACTGCCCACGCAAGAACACCATCCCCACACCAGCCTCCGTCGGCCACCCCATCCATCGTCGTCGTCCTCCACCCCATCCATCGCCGCCGTCCTCCACCACATCCAACACCACCATCCTCCACCATGCCGGAGCGCCTACCAAGACCGCTTCGTCCACTGCTAGAGATGGACGTTTCTCATCCACGGCGACAGACTAATAGCCTTGCATCGCATCCTCTTGCTTCATCGGTGCCGTTGTCCTCTTTGTCGGGGCCGCTCACATGACCTTCTCTACTACTGCAACGGGACTTATCCGCCGATGCACCCGTCTACCGTCGTAGATCTGCTTCAACGCCACAGAAAGCCATCGCACCCTCGATGCCTACACGACGCTGCAAGAGAGGTGGTACTTCCTATCTCCTCAACTTTTTGATCTCAACCAGAAAATAGATCTTAACTGGGTTACTCTACTTTCTTTTCAGATCTTAGAATTTAGTTCTTAGTTTGAAGCAAACAATGGATACTAAATATCATTTCTCCGGTTTGCAGCTTCAAATCTGCCATGGCACAGTCATAATACGGTTTAATTGATCATGCTTAGGGTTTAATTGATCATGTTGGTTCTGGTTGTTTCTTTAATACAAAACGGAGGGGAAACCCTCTTTTGCTAAAAAAATATGCTTAGAGTTTCCCCCTTTTATGATCACTATACGATCAGAATATGTGCTTCATGTCATAATAGCACTGCTCCACCCATCAAGCTAAACAAGCTTAGTTGTTCAAATACGAATATGATATTATTAAAACAGAGTCGTTTAATTGGTCAGCTAAATGTTCCTAAATTAGTTTCGAAAATGCATGTTCACCACTCGGGTGTGTATCTCTTAAGGGCGCCGACGGTGGGCCGGCCCACCTTGGGATTTTGGGTCGTCCCAGGCCCCGATTCCCCTCTGTTCTGCTGCGCGCTTCCGATCTCTACTCGCCCCAGCCACCTGCCTCGCCGGCGACTTGCCGTCCCGGACGGCATGACTCTAGGAGGAGATGCCGGACTAACAGGAGGTCAAGAGCCGCTCACCCAACAGCGTCACCGCTGCCCGGGCGTTCCACCGTGCCTACCTTCCCAGTCCTTTCAGGGCTCAAGCGTGCAACACCCACTAATCCAACCCGATTTATCCTGAGATACGTCCTCAACACTCAGCAGCCACTCCTCATCACCCATTTTCTAATTGATTCATTACTCATCAGGCAGGACTATCATTAGGGTTTGTTGTGTGCTCAGTGTTACCAACACTTAATGGTTCAAATGTATTTCAGTAATCTTTTGTACCTGTAAAGTTCACAGGGTTTTCAAAATTCCGGCCCTCGGAACAGACACTAGTCATTTTGGAATGTTGGTCGTAGTGACATTGTCCCAGATTACTACTGCAAGCCAGGTTTATTGACAATTTTATTTGTCTTTCTTAATCATTTGATATAATATCGAATTATTCACGTCGATTAGTTGCAAACAATAAGTGCTAGTGTCGGTGTCAAAACCGGCGGATCTCGGGTAGGGGGTCTCGAACTGTGCGTCTAGGCGGATGGTAACAGGAGACAAGGGACACGATGTTTTACCCAGGTTCGGCCCTCTTGATGGAGGTAAAACCCTACGTCCTGCTTGATTAATATTGATGATGTGTGTTATAAGAGTAGATCTACCACGAGATCAAGGAGGCTAAACCCTAGAAGCTAGCCTATGGTATGATTGTTATTCGTCCTACGGACTAAACCCATCCGGTTTATATAGACACCGAGGGCTAGGGTTGCACAGAGTCGGTTACAATGGTAGGAAATCTACATATCCGTATCGCCAAGCATGCCTTCCATGCCAAGGAAAGTCCCATCCGGACACGGGACGAAGTCTTCAATCTTGTATCTTCATAGTCTAGGAGTTCGGCCGATGATGATAGTTCGGCTATCCGGACACCCCCTAGTCCAGGACTCCCTCTGTAGCCCCTGAACCAGGCTTCAATGACGATGAGTCCGGCGCGCATAATGTCTTCGGCATTGCAAGGCGGGTTCCCCCTCCGAATAATTTATAGAAGATTGTGAACACCAGGATAGTGTCCGGCTCTGCAAAACAAATTCCACGTACCACCGTAGAGAGAATAATATTACACAAGTTCAATCTGCTGACGTATTTTGTGGCGTGATGTCACACCACTACCAAGCCTTTACTAGAATTGTTTTTATTGTACCACCTTAGCGCTTTTAGCGAAGCGGTTTCCTCGGCACGTCTTGTTGAAGCAGAGATCGTGTTCCCCTTATTCCGGGATTCCCATCAATACGGACGTGGGTAACCCAACCACGCCATTGATTGCGGCGCTTGGGAGATAAGAGTGTTTTATCAGGCCAGTGGGGACACATGTTTTTGTCCGCCCATATAAGGGGATAAAGATCCAACCCTTTTACCTGCGCCTTCTTCCTCCTTGGCTTATCCATCTCCGCGAACTCAAGCTCCAGCGCCCAAGTCCGCACATCTCACCTCAACCTTCTCCAACTATGTCCGGAGCGGGAGGCAAGCGGATGGCCTCCTCTGTCACGGAGGGGCACATCCAGAAGCTGCACAGCATCGGATATTTGTCCAGCAACATTGCGCACCGGCTCCCCAACGAGGGAGAGCTCATCCCCACCCCCAGGCCCCATGAGAGGGTAGTATTTCTTCCCCATTTCCTCCGCGGACTGGGCTTCCCACTCCATCCCTTTGTTCGGGGGCTCATGTTCTACTACGGCCTGGGTTTCCATGATCTGGCCCCGAATTTCATCCTCAACATCTCAGCATTCATCGTCGTGTGTGAGGCCTTCCTCTACATCCAGCCCCACTTCGGCTTGTGGCTCAAGACCTTCAGTATCAAGCTGAAGGTTGTGAAGGGCAGTCAAGCGGAGTGCGGAGGCGCCATGGTGGGCAGGATGTCCCACGTTACTTGGCTTGAGGGCACTTTCGTGGAAACCATTAAGGGGTGGCAATCGGGGTGGTTCTACATCATCGAGCCGCGTGACCCGGAATGGGCAGCGGCCCCTGAATTCAGATCTGGCATCCCCACACGGCTCACCTCCTGGAAAGAGAGCGGCCGGTCATGGGGTGATTCGGAGGAGCTGACCGGACTCCAAGCCTGCATCCAAAAGCTAGTGGACAAGAAGCTCAAGCTTGTCAACATAGTCCAGGTCATGCTCATTCGCCGGATTCTCCCGTGCCAACGACGGGGCTTCAATATGTGGGAGTTCGATCCGGCGCAGCACCAGACTTTGAGCGGGCTCTTCGACACTACATACGAAGATGTCTGGAGGGTGTTGTTTAAGGGTGCCGAGGCCCCTGCATCCGCTACCGAAGATCGCAGATTCAGCTCGCAGCATCCAGCTGACGAGGTAAGCGATTTTGCCCTTTATGGGATGCTTGTTTTCCATAGTTTGACTCTATGCGGGATCTAAACTCCCTCTCCTTTGACAGGACTGGCTGGAGAAGGCCGAACAGACTATTTGTCCGGCCCCATTACCAGAGGACCCAGCGGACGCCCGCTTAACGGGGCTGCTGGCTCCGGCACCCCATGTGGTGCCGGAGAAGAAGGCCAAGAAGAAGGCCACAGGCACTCGAAAGAGTTCCCGTTTTCAGGTGTTACCGGATGATGACTCCGAGGCAGACTCCTCCCACAAAGGCGAGGAGGAGAAGAAGAAAGCCTCTCCCCCAGCGGGGGGAGGGAAGAAAAGGAAGGCCTCCCCAACGAGGGAGGCCGAAGGGTCCAAGAAGGGAAGGACTCTTCCCCCGGACTGCTCTACCAACGCCGGCGATGACGACGAGGATTGGCCCCCAAGGGCCAAGCCCCTGGCGAGATCTTAAGTATCCGGACTCCTGAATAACTTCATGATTTTTCTTTTTGCCACATGGTGTCTTTCTAATGCCGCATACAACCCTGCAGTCCGCCCAAGGATGATCTTCCCGCTTCGTCGAGCGGGTCCTTGGGTGCATCAGATATGGATTCCCTTCCGACCGCCTCCACCCCCCGTGATGCGGACGATGCCGAGGTGGGATCCCGGGAAGGGACCTACCAGGAGGAGGAGGCCCCGGAGGTGTCGCAGAACAACCTCCCGGACTTTACACCGGACTCGGCCCCGGAACCCATAGTGGCTCCGGAGTCCGGCGGGCGGCCCCTTCGTAAGAAGGGCAAGACCGTGACGCGCAGCCTCCGTCCAACCGGAGGCGCCGGATAGCTTGCTGGAGGCGCTCAATGGCGCCTCCATCAAAGAGGAACACCGCACTGTTATGAGTGCGGTGATTCAGAAGGTTCAGCTCGCCAAGAGCGGGCTTACCGAAGCCTGCAGCAGCCTTCAAACAGGCTTTGAGGTAAGAATTTCGATATATGTAAAATAGTACCGCATAGACAGTAGCCCCTGATGCTCGGTTCGGTGTTCGGAAAGAAAAGCCGGACTGAGGATCTAAAAAGATATACGCAGGAGTCATAAAAAATATGTCAATATGGGATTGCAGGCTGTGCTGCTGACCTCTGCCGCACTGACTGCGGAGGTCAATACTTTGAAGCAAAGCCTCGAGCGGTCCGAGAACGAGCTCGGCCGTGCCAAGAAGCAGCTCGAGGACAATGAAGGTGAGTAACACCTTATTAAAAATGTACCTTGCAGAAAAGGATTTTGGTTGCAAGAAGAATGACAAGGATAACATGGGTATTGCAGGGGCCACAAGCGAGGTGGCGACCCTGAAGGAGGCGGTGTCCACGGCCGAACGTAATGCGGCTGCGGAATGCCCCGAGCGAGAGAGGCAGGAGGCGCGGGTGGCGGAGGTACGGCAAGAGCTCCAGGCTCTCGTGGAAAAACACGAGAGTTTGGAGCGTGACTCGAAGACTCGAGAGTCCGAGCTTGCAACGGCTCTTGAGAGTGCCAAAGCCGCTAAGGCAGAAGCCTATAAGGCCCTCCAAGAAGTCGAGGCGTTGAAGAAAATAGCGGCGGGTAAGACATTTTTCATGCAAAGTAAGCATGTGAGTGTGAATTACCTATCACTTACCCGAATTCGAAGCTCTCCAGGAGCGTTCGCAGATCTGCCCCGCAGCGTGTCCGATGCTGCCGCTTTCTACAGGGCCGAGGAGGGGAGCTCGACGGAGAAGGTCTGCTGGTCTCAGTATGCTGAGGCCGGACATCCGGTGCCCCTTAGCGACCAGCTGAAGCAGCTGGTCGAGCTCCACAAGGTGGCTGAACAGGCCATGAAGGGCCTCATAGTTCGGCTATGGCCTAAGGAGGCCATGCCTGGGAGCTACTTCGGCCTGGTGCGGCGGCTGGTGGATGTCCATGGGTTGATGTCATCAAGCACTCCGCCTATATTGAAGGTGCCCGTCGGGCCCTTGCCCGCGCAAAGGTGCACTGGGGCAGGATGGATGCTCAAAAGCTTGTGACGGACGGGCCACCGTAGGGCAAGGAGCATCGCACGCCCGAGATGTATTATAAGAGTGTCCTGAAGGGTGCCCGCATTATTGCGGGTGAGTGCTCCAAAGATGTAATATTTGAGTAGACTCGCATTTTGTTATCCTGTGCGCTAAAAACTTAGTTCATATGCGCTAAGCAACGCTTGTTAATTTAAAATATTACCTTCTGTGCGGCTATTTATCAAATCTGAGAGATGGCAAGTCGTCGGCTGCAGCCCCCATGCCACGAGTGTTGGGGTGTTTGGGATAAATTTGAGCACTCTTGTTCCCATTTTTGGTTCCATCTAGGGAGGCGCTCAACACAACGAACAAGGCAACCGGACTTATAATGCTTGAACACTCTCACTTAGCCATAGAATTCTATAATTTTAAATTTCAGCGAAGCCCCTAGTATTCGGAAGGCCGAATTTGGGGCGCTATCCATGCCTGGGCCGGACAAAGCCGGCTCCTCGCTCTAAGCGGCATAAGTCTTTAGGGACTCGCAAAAAACCTCTCGAACAGCGACCAGCTCTCGCCTCATCATGACGGTCAGTTTTAGCTTTCTCCACTGAGGCGCTCGCCCAGCTCAACTGGGGCGCAATCGCAGTGGTTCTCCCAGTGCTACCTTAGCCGATACAACGGAACGTAAGGTACCAAAACATGGGAGCCGGGCAAACCCAACTATTGACCCAAGACATGATTCGGAGCCGATGCATATAATGCTATAAGTTCGGGGTGCCGCACTTGTGAAAGTGTTCGGACTTATCACACCATGATGCGGGAAACATAAGACCCTGGTGTATTTAGCCGTACCAAAATGTACGGATGCAAAATGTCATAAATGAACATATGTATAAGAAAGAAATGCAATTGGAAGCAAAAAGGTGCTGCATTACTTATTCAAGAAAAACTGCTGTGAATGCAGAACGATACAAATGGTGCGATAAGCAAGGGATGGGACTATTAAACATGCCCCCCTCCAGGGGTAGGCTGCGGAATGGTGTATAAAACAGATTTAATGCTCGTAATGGAGACCACCTGGATATTCGTTGTAGCCTTTCTCCTTCCCTGGCTGTTGCATCGTGAGTTCGGCAGGTCTGCTGCCGGACAGGGCCTCTGACGAACGGAGTCCTGTGGGTAAAAATAAAAAGGAAAAAAACGACACACTTGAGAGCCCCTGGTGTGGTTGAGCCGCATTCTGGGCCTATCGTGGTCGTGCCCCTCTCCCCATGCCCATGGTATCTCCAAAGCGTAATGGTGTACGCGAAGGACCTGTCTTGACGTTTTGCAGGGGCTGGGGTTGGGGCCACACTGGTACGCGTGCTCGGAATGTGCCAGGTGATCTTGTTGTAGGTTACTCCGGGCGCGTTTAGCCGTGTCCGGTCGCTTAACGGCTGGACTCGAGAATTGCCTTAAGAAGTTGCATTGTACTTCTGCCGCGAGAGCCGCTGTATGTTCCTCCGTTCGGAGAGAGTGTTCAGTGTTTCCGTTGACCGTGATGACTCCTCGAGGGCCTGGCATCTTGAGCTTGAGGTATGCGTAGTGTGGCACCGCGTTGAACTTTGCAAACGCGGTACGTCCGAGCAGAGCATGATAGCCGCTGCGGAACGGAACTATGTCGAAGATTAACTCCTCGCTTTGGAAGTTATCCGGGGATCCGAAGACCACTTCCTGTGTAACTGAACCTGTACAATTGGCTTCTACACCTGGTATGATGCCTTTAAAGGTCGTCTTGGTAGGTTTAATCCTTGAGGGGTCTATGCCCATTTTGCACACTGTATCCTGATAAAGCAGATTCAGGCTGCTACCGCCGTCCATCAGGACTCTGGTGAGGTGAAATCCATCGACGATTGGGTCTAAAACCAATGCGGCGAATCCGCCGTGGCGGATGCTGGTGGGGTGGTCCCTTCGGTCAAAAGTGATCGGGCAGGAGGACCATGGATTGAACTTCGGGGCAACTGGCTCCATCGCGTATACATCCTTGAGTGCACGCTTCCGCTCCCTTTTGGGTATGTGTGTTGCGTATATCATGTTCACCGTTCGCACCTGTGGGGGGAAACCCTTCTGTCCTCTATGGTTCGGCAGTCGGGTCTCTTCCTCGTCATCGCTATGCAGCCCCTTGTCATTGTTTTCGGCAATTAACTTGACTGCCTGCTTGAATACCCAACAGTCCCTGTTGGTGTGGTTGGCTAGCTTTTCAGGGGTGCCGTGTATCTGGCATGAGCGGTCGAGTATTTGGTCCAAATTGGATGGACCTGGAGTAGTTCTTTTGAATGGATTTTTCTGCTGACCGGGTTTAGAGCCTCTGAATCCGGCATTGACTGTCGTATCTTCACTATTATCATCGTTAATGCGGCGTTTGTTTTTGTTGCGACGCGACCTGCCATTACGGTCCTTGATATCCGGACTGCCAGAATTTTTGCTGAGGTTGTTGCTGCGTGCTAGCCAGCTGTCCTCACCCGCGTAGAAGCGGGTCATGAGTGATGTGAGGGCTGCCATGGATTTCGGCTTTTCCTGTCCCAGGTGCCGGGCAAGCCACTCGTCGTGGATGTTATGTTTGAAGGCCGCGAGGGCCTCCGCATCTGGACAGTTGACGATTTGGTTTTTCTTGGTTAAGAACCGTGTCCAGAATTGTCTGGCCGATTCGTCTGGCTGCTGAATTATATGGCTTAGGTCTATAGTGTCTGGTGGTCGCACATACGTGCCTTGGAAGTTATCGAGGAATGCGGCTTCCAGGTCTTCCCAACTCCCAATTGACTCTGCTGGCAAGCTGTTAAGCCAATGCCGGGCTGGTCCTTTAAGCTTGAGTGGGAGATATTTGATGGCGTGAAGATCATCACCGTGGGCCATGTGGATGTGAAGGAGATAGTCTTTGATCCAAACCGCGGGGTCTGTTGTGCCATCATAAGATTCAATATTCACGGGTTTAAACCCTTCGGGGATTTGATGATCCATTACTTCATCTGTGAAGCATAGTGGGTGTGCGGCGCCTCTGTACTGGGCGATATCACGACGGAGCTCAAAACAGCTTTGTCTATTTTGTTCGGCCCGGCCGGACTTAATATGTCCCGCGCGATGGTTGTCGTCACGTATCATGGGCCGCCCACGCGATCCATAGATCGATCTTGATTGTCTTGCCTTATCCTCCAATATATCTCGCAAGTCCGGAGCGTTCCCCTGTGGCCTTGTGCTTTTCAAGCGATGCCGGGGTACGGTTCTAGTGAAGGGCCTAGAGGCCTCTCTGTCGCGACCACGGGGTGGTCGGTCAGCCGTATTGTCTGCTGGTGATGCAGGTTCATATGCCTCCTCCTCTAATCGGGGGAGCAGCTTGCGTTTAGGGTAGATTTTGGAGGGGCGTTCGAGCTCATGCTCTTCGGCCGCAAGGACTTCAGTCCATCTGTCGGCTAGTAGATCTTGATCATCTCTAAGCTGTTGCTGCTTTTTCTTGAGGCTGTTTGTCGTGGCCATAAGCCTGCGTTTAAAACGCTCTTGTTCGACGGGATCCTTAGGCACGACGAATTCGTCGTCGTCGAGGCTTTCCTCGTCTCCGGAGGGAGGCATATAATCCTCTACCTCTTCTTCTGCCGCTCTCTCATGAGGGCTGGTGTCTCCGTCCTCCTGTGCTGAATCTTGCTGGAGTGGGTTGTCTTCGGCACTGTCTGGGGTGTTATTATCTCCAGTGCCAGAATCTTCATTCTTGTTGTGGCGGGATTTAGAGCGGCGCCGCTGACGCCGGCGCTTGGGCTGTTTCTTGGAGGGGTCTTCCTTCGCTGTTTCTTCGCCATTCCCATCCTTTGGGATATCCACCATGTATATGTCATATGATGAGGTGGCTTTCCAGTGCCCGGTAGGTGCTGGTTCTTGGTCGTCTCCGACATCGTCGTCCATACCGTCGATGTCTTCAGAGTCGTAGTCTAGCATGTCAGTTAGATCGTCGACAGTGTCTACTAAGTGGGTGGTGGGTGGGCTTTGAATTTCTTCGTCGTCCGCATCCCAACCGTCCTGACCGTAGTCCCGCCAGGGCTCTACTGATAACGAGAGATACTTTAGCGAACTCAAGATGTCGCCGAAAGGTGAGTGTTGAAAGATGTCCGCAGCAGTGAACTCCACGATCGGCGCCCAACCGGATTCGATCGGAGGGGGCGCGGGAGGCTCGGACTCCGGCGAGGAGTCCGGCACCTCGGAGTCACGGGCTTCATGAGGGACAAGATCAGTGTTCGGCTCTATCGCCATAGAGGTTGCAGCCCCCGAGGCGGTGTCTAGCCATCCGTCCTCGAACTGCGCAGCCGGCTCCAAATTGAAGATCGGAGCGGACTCGAGTGCGGCCTCCGGGATACTTTCTGGCTGCAGAGCTAAATCATGCTCGTCGTGACAGTGCGGCACGCTCGGCTGTGGCTCGAATCCATCGAGGATCAAGTTCCAGCGGATTTCAGCCGTGAAGTTCAAACTTCCAAATCTAACCTGACGGCCAGGGGCGTAGCTTTTGATCTTCTCCAGATGGCCAAGCGAATTGGCCCGCAGTGCAAAGCCGCCGAATACGAAGAACTGTCCGGGGAGGAAGGTCTCACCCTGGACTGCGTCGTTGTTGATGATCGAAGAAGCCATCAAGCCTATCGGTGACGACACAGAGGAACTCTCAATGAAAGCACCAATGTCGGTGTCAAAACCGACGGATCTCGGGTAGGGGGTCCCGAACTGTGTGTTTAGGCGGATGGTAACAGGAGACAAGGGACACGATGTTTTACCCAGGTTCGGGCCCTCTTGATGGAGGTAAAACCCTACGTCCTGCTTGATTAATATTGATGATGTGTGTTACAAGAGTAGATCTACCACGAGATCAAGGAGGCTAAACCCTAGAAGCTAGCCTATGGTATGATTGTTATTCGTCCTACGGACTAAAGCCATCCGGTTTATATAGACACCGGAGAGGGCTAGGGTTACACAGAGTCGGTTACAATGGTAGGAGATCTACATATCCGTATCGCCAAGCTTGCCTTCCACGCTAAGGAAAGTCCCATCCGGACATGGGACGAAGTCTTCAATCTTGTATCTTCATAGTCTAGGAGTCCGGCCGATGATGATAGTTCGGCTATCCGGACACCCCCTAGTCCAGGACTCCCTCAGCTAGACAAACTGCTTGATTCAGATTTTGGACGCTCTCTTACTGCAGTTACAATTCTGCATACTTGTCCTAGTAAGCTCACAAGTAAATGAGTGATTCACTACATCTATGCTTGCCTTGTCACATTTGTTGTCAATATTATTTTAGGGTGGACCACCCTGTTTCTGAATACTGGAACCGTAGACATGAGTGAATAGTATTTCTCTATGTGATCTCTTCCATCATGTGTGGGCAACGAACACTGCATTGTACAGAAAGAAAGTGTCATTTCCAGCTTTTACATAGGCTTCGATCTTTTACATTGAATACAATCTGCCTACTTTCTTTGTGTCCCACTACCAACACTCCACCCTTGAAGCTAAACATTATGCCAGTCATAATTCCTTAGTTTATTTGTTCAAATACGAATTTCATATGATTCTATTGTTCCTACTTCAGTTTTGAAATGTGTGTCTGCCTGTTATAGAGACATAAGGGGTTTGTATTTCTATGTGTGGTCTGGTCAGCACGGTTGGGGGGTGAACTTTGCATATGCAGGGGTTTATAGGAAGACACTCTCCGAGTTGAATCCGCAATTCATTCCATAGATAATCTGACTACTTTTTATGTTTTCATGAATCTCGGATTCTAAACAACATCATAATGATTATGACCTTGCGCGCATGAAAAGAATAAAGCAGAAGAATGCCATGGTTGTCAAACTTGGCATTAAGGGACTGAAATCAAGTCTGGATGCAATGCAATGCAAATGCTCTCCACCTACAGATTCATGCTCAGAATATGATCCTAATAGTGATTCTGAGCTAGAGGGAGACCTAAGTCAATGTAGCTCCCTAGTGGAGGAGTCAGAGGAAGATCTTATTCACCCATCAAGGTGCTTGCTCTAACTTTCCAAGTTTACATTGGTCGCACATATCTTGCAACTGATGCTTTGCATTGCTTCTACTTTGTTGAACTACCATTAGCTTAGTTTACACATCGTGTATGTGAATACGCCCTGCCTATCCATTTTCAGTACATATTCCATCTGTCATCATACCATATTTATCCATTCAAATGATGTTCTTATGTATCAGATGTTCAAAAGGAAAAGGGCGATTGCTGATCGTGGAGGAGCACAAGCAAAGTATTTGGAAATGGTAGTGGCACCTGACAAATCAAATAGCCCATTAGGTGTAGTTTCAATATCACCTGACCCACAAAACACCCCAACTCTAGCAGACTCTAGCCCTACTACACTGGTCATTTCTGATGCCCCAACTCAGCAGACCCAACTGCAGCAAACAGTATGATTATGCCAGTTGACAAAGCACCAGCTCTACGATGCAAAACCCCCATTCCAGCAAAGAGTACACCAAATCCAGTTGCCAAATCCCTTTTCGAACCAGAGAGATCCCCAACTGCAGCAAATAGGACCCCTATTCCATTTCTTCCCGGTTTAGAAGACGAAGCTTATATTGTTGTCAGGAAGTTTGTGCGCATCTTTCCTTCATGGAAAGATTATACCGCAGACACAGAACAATTTCCAGTCTTCCTTCGCAACTTATGTGTAAGTAATGTAATAATGTTATTCATGGTCGTTACTGCATATGTTTCTGCTGACAGAAGACACAAGATTTCATTCTTTTAAATAGGCGAGGAGCAAACTGGATTGTGAAGACGAGCAAGGGTTGGTTGCACTTTTCAAGCAGTCGTTGATGAAGTATCGTTCCTACCTCAGGCAAGCGCACTTCGATGGCAAGCCTCTAAATGAAATTTCTGTAAAGTCTCCAGTGCTACATTTATCCGATGGTGACTGGAATAGACTTGTTACACATTGGTCTCGGCTGCAGCGTAAGGTACTGTCTATGATATCACATCCCAATTTGAACTACATTTCTGCATTTGCCTTAACGTCTCACTTGTATGTAAACTGTTAGCAGAAGAAAATTCATTCTCAAGGGACCACAGAATCTCGCAACTATACTGCACACTGCATTGCTCTTGTGAGTACTGATACATCTCCAACGTATCTATAATTTTTGATTGTTCCATGCTATTATATTACCCCTTTTGGATGTTTATGGGCTTTACTTTACACATTTATATCATTTTTGGGACTAACCTACTAACCGGAGGCCTAGCCCGTATTGCTGCTTTTTCGCCTATTTCAGTATTTCGAAGAAAAGGAATATCAAACAGAGTCCAAACGGAATCAAACATTTGGGAGCGTGCTTTTTGGAACGAACGTGATCTGGAGAGCTGGGAGTGCAAGTCAAGAAGCTCCCGAGGACCCCACGAGATAGGGGTCCACCCCTGTAGGGCGCGCCCCCTGTCTCGTGGGCCCCTCGGGCGTCCACCGACGTACTTCTTCCTCCTATATATACCTACGGACCCCGAAAACAACCAGGAGCACCACGAAACACAATTTCCACCACTGTAACCTTCTGTATCCGTGAGATCCCATCTTGGAGCCTTCGCCGGCACTCTGCCGGAGGGGAATCGACCATGGAGGGCCTCTACATCAACATCCTTGCCCCTCCGATGAGTTGTGAGTAGTTTACCATAGACCTACGGGTCCATAGTTATTAGCTAGATGGCTTCTTCTCTCTTTTTGGATCTCAATACAATGTTCTCCCCCTCTCTTGTGGAGATCTATTCGATGTAATCTCTTTTTGCGGTGTGTCTGTCGAGATCCGATGAATGGTGGGTTTATGATCAAGTTTATCTATGAATGATATTTGAATCTTCTCTGAATTCTTTTATGTATGATTGAGTTATCTTTGCAAGTCTCTTCGAATTGTCAGTTTGGTTTGGCCTACTAGATTGGTCTTTCTTGCCATGGGAGAAGTGCTTAGCTTTGGGTTCAATCTTGCGGTGTTCTTACCCAGTGACAGAAAGGGTTGCAAGACACGTATTGTATTGTTGCCATCGAGGATAACAAGATGGGGTTTACATCATATTGCATGAGTTTATCCCTCTACATCATGTCATCTTGCTTAATGCGTTACTCTGTTCTTATGAACTTAATACTCTAGATGCAGGCAGGAGGCGGTCGATGTGTGGACTAATAGTAGTAGATGCAGGCAGGAGTCGGTCTACTTCTTATGGACGTGATGCCTATATACATGATCATGGCTAGATAATCTCATAACTATGCGCTTTTCTATCAATTGCTCAACAGTAATTTGTTCACCCACCGTAATACTTATGCTATCTTGAGAGAAGCCTCTAGTGAAACCTATGGCCCCCGGGTCTATCTCTTATCATATTTGCTTTCAATCTACTTTTATTTGCATATTTACTTTTTGCATCTATATTGTAAAATACCAAAAATATATTTATCTTATCATACTATCTCTATCAGATCTCACTTTCGCAAGTGGCTGTGAAGGGATTGACAACCCCTTTATTGTGTTGGTTGCGAGTTCTCATTTTGTTTGTGTAGGTGCGTGGGACTTTTGAGGAGCCTCCTACTGGATTGATACCTTGGTTCTCAAAACTGAGGGAAATACTTACGCTACACTTCCTGCATCACCCTCTCCTCTTTGGGGAAAACCAATGCTAGCTCAAGACGTAGCAAGAAGGATTTCTGGCGCCGTTGCCGGCGAGCTCTTCGCTCAAGTCAAGACATACCAAGTACCCATCACAAACCCGTCTCCCTCGCATTTACATTGTTTTCCTCTCGTTTTCCTCTCCCCCACTTCACCCTTGCCGTTTTATTCGCCATCTCTTTCCCAATCTCCTCCTCTCTTTTTCTCTCGCTTTCTTCCTCCTTGCTTTTGTTCACCGCTATGTCTGAAATTGGGGAGATTATCATCGATATGGACAATAATGATAACACGGAAAATCCCGAGGCTCCGACCGATGAACCCCTTATTTTTCATACCAAAAAGTTTTGAATCGGTAGTGGTAACATCATTGGGAAAGGTGTTATTCAAGATTTCTTTACTTGTGTCGGTGCTTTACCTTCCATGGGTTGTTCTATTCTTCATAGAACTAGTAGTCTTGCGGATGCTATCGCTATGCTAGTAGTTGAACTTGAAAGACAATTTATGCATATGCATCCTTGCATACAAAGAATTTTCCTAGAATTCTCTAATATTGAGCATTCTTCTGTTAAGCGCGCTGTTACTATCTTTTTGGCTCATGAGTTTAGATTTATCATAAGAGAGGCCAAAGAAATCTTTGCACACTATAGGGTGGACGCCGGTCGTCCTCCCATAGAAGCGGTCCTCTATGATCAAGAGGAATTTAGACGTTTTCAATCTTCTCACTATGTCGCTTTTAATGAAAACCTTAGAAAAAAGGTTGCTACCAATGTCTTGGTTGATTGCATTAACGAACTTAATAATGAGTTTGGTCTTCGAAACAATGAGCTAGGATACTCTCTTGAGTATAGGCTCACAAGGTTTTGCCAAAAGAATGCTTTTAGTGATGAAATAGTTGTGCACTATGAAGGGCCAAAGGAGGAACCCGTTCCTCCTGTGATTGATCTTGGGGACCTTTGTCCCACTAAATTTAGCCCTTTTGATTACTTTTTCTTGCCTCAAAGAAAACTTGCTGCCAAACGTAGAGAATATGAGATGAGCTTTCAAGATCTATCTTATTATTATGGCACTCGTTAGATCTATCTTCGCTTTTATGCCTAGCTAGGGGCGTTAAACGATAGCGCTAGTTGGGAGGCAACCCAATTTTTCTTTATGTTTTTTGTTTTTGCTCCTGTTTAGGAATAAATCTTGCATATACTCTCTGTTTAGATGTGTTTTTATCTTTTAGTTAGTGTTTGTGCCAAGTAGAACCTATAGGATAACCTGCGATGATAGTTGATTTGATTCTGCTGAAAAACAGAAACTTTGCGCTCACGAGAAAAAACTCAATAAATCACAGAAACGTGATTTTGTATTGATTCTTTTTTCTGCTGATAAATAAACAAATTGTCCAGTATGTACTGTTTTGGTAGGAGTTTTAGAGTTCCAGAAGTTCGCGTTAGTTACAGATTGCTACAGACTTTTCTGTTTTTGACAGATTCTATTTTTCGTGTGTTGTTTGCTTATTTCAATGCATCTATGGCTAGTAAATTAGTTTATAAACCATAAGGAAGTTGTAATACAGTACGTTAAACACCAAAATAAATAAAGAATGAGTTCATGGCAGTACCTTATGTGGTGGTTTTGTTTTCTTTCACTAACGGAGCTTATAAGATTTCCTGTTGAGTTTTGTGTTGTGAAGTTTTCAAGTTTTGGGTAAAGCTTTTATGGATTATGGAATAAGGAGTGGCAAGAGACTAAGCTTGGGGATGCCCATGGCACACCAAGATATTCAAGGATAGCCAAAAGCCTAAGCTTGGGGATGCCCCAGGAAGGCATCCCCTCTTTCGTCCTCAGTCATTGGTAACTTTACTTGGAACTATATTTTTATTCGCCACATGATATGTGTTTTGCTTGGAGCGTCGTGTATTATATTAGTGTTTGATTTTTAGTTTACCACAATCATCCTTGCTGTACACACCTTTTGGGAGAAGCCTATTTTATTAGAATTTGCTAGAATACTCTATGTGCTTCACTTATATCTTTTGAGCTTGATAGTTTATGCTCTAGTGCTTCACTTATATCTTTTAGAGCAAGGTGGTGGAATAATTTTTAAGAAATTGCTAGTCTCTCATGCTTCACTTATATTATTTTGAGAGTCTTTTAGAACAGCATGGTATTTGCTATGGTTACAAAGTTGGTCTTAGAATGATGAGCATCCAAGTTGGGTATAATAAAAACTATCATAGAAAAAGAATTGGATGCTATGATCAACTTGATGCTTGATAATTGTTTTAAGATATAAAGGTAGTAATGTTAGGGTCATGCTAGTGGGTAATTACGAAATTTAGAAATACTTTTGTTGAAGTTGGCAAGTCCCGTAACATGCACGTATGGTAAAAGTTGTGTGACAAATTTGTTGCATGGGGTGCTCTTTTGAGTGTCTTCCTTATGAGTGGCAGTCGGGGACGAGCGATGGAATTTTTTCCTACCAATATATTCCTCTTGGGGCATGCGTAGTAATACTTTGCTTCGAGGGTGAAGTAGACTTTTGCAATAAGTATATGAGTTCTTTTTTGACTAATGCGAGTCCATGGACATATGCACATTTATCCTTTTACTTTGCTAGCCTTTATTATTACCGCGCAACTCTCGCCGGTATTGAACCCTTTATTTACCTTCCTCAAAACAGACACCATACCTACCTATTATGGCATCTCCATAGCCATTCCGAGATATATTGCCATGCAACTTTCCACCGTTCCGTTTATTATGACACGTTTCATCATTGTCATATTGCTCTTTGCATGATCATGTAGTTGACATCGTATTTGTGGCAAAGCCACCTTCATAATCTTCATACATGTCGCTCTTGATTCATTGCATATCCCGGTACACCGCCGGAGGCATTCACATAGAGTCATATCTTGTTCTAGCTTTGAGTTGTAATTCTTGAGTTGTAAATCCATAAAAGTGTGATGATCTTCATTATTAGAGCATTGTCCTAGTGAGGAAAGGATGATGAAGGCTATGATTCCCCCACAAGTCAGGATGAGACTTCGGACTTTACAAAAAGAAAAAAAATGAGAAAAGAAAAAAATTGAGAAAGGCCAAAATGAGAAGAAAAAAAAAGACGCCAAAGAAAAGAAAAAAAAGAGAAAAAAAGAAAAAAAGAGAGAGAAAAATAATAAAATGAGAGAAAAAGAGGGAAGGGACAATTGCTACTATCTCTTTTTCCACACTTGTGCTTCAAAATAGCACCATGATCTTCATGATAGAGAGTCTCATATGTTGTCACTTTCATATACTAGTGGGAATTTTTCATTATAGAACTTGGCTTGTATATTTCAATGATGGGCTTCCTCAAAGTACCCTAGGTCTTCGCGAGCAAGCCAGTTGGATGCACACCCACTTAGTTTATTTCGTTGAGCTTTCATATATTTATAGCTCTAGTGCATCCGTTGCATGGCAATCCCTACTCACTCACATTGATATCTATTAATGGGCATCTCCGTATAGCCCGTTAGTACGCCTAGTTGATGTGAGACCATCTTCTCCCTTTTTGTCCTCACAACCACCATATACCACCATAGTGCTATGTCCATGGCTTGCGCTCATGTATTGCGTAAGAGTTGAAAAAGCTGAAGCGCGTTAAAAAGTATGAAACAATTGCTCAGCTCGTCATCGGGGTTGTACATGATGGGAGTATTTTGTGTAGTGAAAATGAAGCATGGCCTAACTATATGATTTTGTAGGGATAGGCTTTCTTTGGCTATGCTATTTTGATAGGACATGATTATTTGTTAGTATGCTTTGAAGCATTATTATTTTTATGTTTTATAAGCTTTTATTTTGAATCATTTGGATCTGAACATTCATACCAAATGAAAGAAAATTACATTATGAATTATGCTAGGTAGCATTCCACATCAAAAATTTCTTTTTTATCATTTACCTACTCGAGGACGAGCAGGAGTTAAGCTTGGGGATGCTTGATACGTCTCCAACGTATCTATATTTTTGATTGTTCCATGCTATTATATTACCCCTTTTGGATGTTTATGGGCTTTACTTTACACATTTATATCATTTTTGGGACTAACCTACTAACCAGAGGCCCAGCCCCTATTGCTGTTTTTTTGCCTATTTCAGTATTTCGAAGAAAAAGAATATCAAACGGAGTCCAAACGGAATGAAACCTTCGGGAGCGTGATTTTTGGAACGAACGTGATCCGGAGAGCTTGGAGTGCAAGTCAAGAAGCTCCCGAGGACCCCACGAGATAGGGGGCTGCGCCCCCCCTGTAGGGCGCGCCCCCTGTCCCGTGGGCCCCTAGGGCGTCCACCGACGTACTTCTTCCTCCTATATATACCTACGAACCCCGAAAACAACCAGGAGCACCACGAAACACAATTTCCACCACCGTAACCTTCTGTATCCGCGAGATCCCATCTTGGAGCCTTTGCCAACACTCTGCCGGAGGGGGAATCGACCATGGAGGGCCTCTACATCAACATCCTTGCCCCTCCGATGAGTTGTGAGTAGTTTACCACAGGCCTACGGGTCCATAGTTATTAGCTAGATGGCTTCTTCTCTCTTTTTGGATCTCAATACAATGTTCCCCCCCTCTCTTGTGGAGATCTATTCAATGTAATCTCTTTTTGCGGTGTGTTTGTCGAGATCCGATGAATTGTGGGTTTATGATCAAATTTATCTATGAATAATATTTGAATCTTCTCTGAATTCTTTTATGTATCATTGAGTTATCTTTCCAAGTCTCTTTGAATTATCAGTTTGGTTTGCCCTACTAGATTGGTCTTTCTTGCCATGGGAGAAGTGCTTAGCTTTGGGTGTTCTTACCCAGTGACAGAAAGGGTTGCAAGACACGTATTGTATTGTTGCCATCGAGGATAACAAGATGGGGTTTACATCATATTGCATGAGTTTATCCCTCTACATCATGTCATCTTGCTTAATGCGTTACTCTGTTCTTATGAACTTAGTACTCTAGATGCAGGCATGAGTCGGTCGATGTGTGGAGTAATAGTAGTAGATGCAGGAAGGAGTCGGTCTACTTGTTATGGACGTGATGCCTATATACATGATCATGCCTAGATAATCTCATAACTATGCGCTTTTCTATCAATTGCTCGACAGTAATTTGTTCACCCACCGTAATACTTATGCTATCTTGAGAGAAGCCTCTAGTGAAACCTATGGCCCGCGGGTCTATCTCTTATCATATTTGCTTTCAATCTGCTTTTATTTGTATCATTACTTTTTGCATCTATATTATAAAATACCAAAAATATATTTATCTTATCATACTATCTCTATCAGATCTCACTTTTGCAAGTGGCCGTGAAGGGATTGACTACCCCTTTATTGCGTTGGTTGCGAGTTCTCTGTTTGTTTGTGTAGGTGCGTGGGACTTTTGAGGAGCTTCCTACTGGATTGATACCTTGGTTCTCAAAACTGAGGGAAATACTTACGCTACACTTGCTGCATCACCCTCTCCTCTTCGGGGAAAACCAACGCTAGCTTAAGATGTAGCAAGTACCTCTTGCCCTGTATGACCATACTTACTGTCATAGTTGTTTGATTACGTAGCATCACTTAACATGTTAGCCTCATTATCATCCATTTGGTGGACATTAAGATCCGTATGGACTCTTATATAAATTTTTGTTGGCTATACCGAACAATAATGGGACCAACCCAAATATCTTGTTCTGATTTTTGTTGCCTCGAGCCCCTCTTATGTAATGCCACTTGTAAATCGCACTATTAAAAGTAAGGAGACGTTAAACCAATATTGTTTTCAATGTAATGCCTCCAGTAACATGAATCAATGGCACTGTTTTTCATGTCCTGCTAAATTTCCCATTAAGATAAGTTGCTTATTTTTGTTAGAAATGCAATTGTTCTGGTCCGCCTACTCTCCTATTCCCAAATACCAACTCCTTAGTAGCTATTAATGTAATGTAGCTGGTAAAATCAAGCAATGGCACCATTAAAGTAATGTCGTATTTAATAGATGTCATATTTAATCTTAATGCCCACACTACTATCTAGAAATGCTACTGCATTAGAAATTGCTACTGTCCTTGTAGGATCGCCGTTCAGATAAGGAACATGCTTCTTCTCATTTGATGTATGTTTCATCACTTTTTAGTCACCCTTCTTTCCAACTTTTTGTGCAAACAAAGATATACATTTCACGCTTAATCTTAGTTGAACTGCACAAATGATATCCAAATTATATTTGAACATTCCACAAGCTTCACAACCAACCTTGATGTTGCTCAATTTTATTGCAACTAATGAAGAAGAAGCTGCTAGCTCATGGGACATTGCTTCATTTTAGGTGAACTGCACAAAAAGGTCCCATGAATTGAATCATACATGTTGGTGACTGGTCTCATCCATTCTACGATGGCGTTGACTGTACATATGGTTCCTGAGGGAGTCCTGGATTAGGGGTATCCGGACAGCGGACTATATACATCGTCCGGACTATTGAAGCGTGAAGATACAAGACTCAAGACTCCGGCCCGTGTCCGGATGGGACTCCTTTGCGTGGAAGACAAGCTTGGCGATCCGGATATTGTATTTCCTTCCTTGTAACCGACTCCATGTAAACCCTAGCTCTCTCCGATGTCTATATAAACCGGAGAGGATGGTCCTTAGAAGGCTGATCACAATTACAATCATACCATCATAGGCTAGCTCCTAGGGTTTAGCCTCTACGATCTCATATCTTCAATATTAATCAAGCAGGAAGTAGGGTTTTACCTCTATCGAGAGGGCCCGAACCTGGGTAAACATTGTGTCCCTTGCTTCCTGTTACCACCAGCCTAAGACGCACAGATTGGGACCCCCTACCCGAGATCCGCCGGTTTTGACACCGACATTGGTGCTTTCATTGAGAGTTCCTCTGTGTCGTCGCTTTGAGGCTTGATGGCGCCTTCGATCGTCAGCAACACGGCCCAGGGTGAGACTTTTCTCCCCGGACAGATCTTTGTGTTCGGCGGCTTCGCACTGCGGGCCAATTCGCTTGGCCATCTGGAGCAGATCGGTAGATACGCCCCCTGCCATCAGGTCAGGTTCGGAAACCTGAACTACACGGATGATATCCGCGGATACTTGATCTTCGACGGAATCTGGCCTGTGCCGAGAGCGCCGGACAGTCACGACGAGCACGGCCTAAACCTGCTGTCGAACAATGCTCGGAATATCACCCCTGCAGTAGCCCCGGATCTAAATCCGGAGCAGGTTGCGTTGCCTACGGACGGAGGGGTGGACCCCGCCCCGCAGGCTGCATACTCATCGACGTTGGGGCCGAACACGGGCCTCACCTCAGTGGAGGCCTGTAACCCCGGGCCCCCGGACTCGTATACGGTTGCTGGTCCTGGTCCGCATACCCTCGAGCCAGCCGAGCCAGGTTGGGCTCCGGTAAAGGAGTTTACCGCTGCGGACATCTTCCAGCACTCGCCCTTTGGCGACACGCTGAACTCATTAAAGTCTCTCTCTTTGTCAAGAGGCTCTGGGCCGAACTATGTCCGGCCTGAGTGGGAAGAAGGCGATGAAGGAATTCGTTGCCCACCCACCACCCACTTCATTGCCATGATCGATGATTTAACTGACGTTCTTGACTTCGACTCCTAAGACATCGATGGTATGGACGACGATGCAGGAGAAGCTTCAGAATCTCTGGGGCGTGGGGCTACTACCTCGTCACACAATATATACATGCTGGATAAGCCCAAGAAGGACGACAACGATAATCTGGAAGATAAAACACCCGGGCAAAAGCCAAAACGGCGGTGCAGACGCCACTCAAAGTCCAGCAACAGTAAAAATAGCGACAACAGCGCGAGAAGGATCAACATCCCAGTAAACCCCGAAGGCAATAACAACCACATGGACCCAGCGATGGAGCAGGACGAGCCAGGTCACGCCAACCGAGTTCGGAGCAAATACCCGATCACAATGATCTGGAGGGACGAGCTCATGAAACCGCCCCAAGACAGGAACACAGTCCAGACGATGATGCATTCACCATTCCGGACGAGCACGCGGAACGAGACAACCTCCACCGAAAGCTTATGGCCACGACAAGAAGACTAAAGAAGCAGAAGCAACGGATCAAAGCCGCACAAGAAATGCTCAGTCGCAGATGGAATAAAGTGCTAGACACTAAAGAAAGATATGGCGACGATTGCCATACAAAAAGCTATCCAAAACGCAAACTACTACCAGAATTTGACGATGATGTCGTTCCACCAAAGAACAATACGACCAGGAGACCAGACGTACCGCTTCACAACCGCAACAGAACAGCTACTGATGCCGCACACGATCTACGTGAGCACTTGGATAAGAAAGCCGGTGCAGCTAGGTCCATCTATGGATCTAAAGGACACACCCTGGTGAGGGACTATGGTCACCCAAACGCTCATACAAGCCATATACCAGTTCGGAATAAACACCGGACACAACAACAGCCGACTGCATGCCACAGCGCGCCCAGATACAGAGGGGCTGCTCACCCCCTGTGCTTCACCGAAGAAGTACTGGACCATGAATTCCCACAAGGCTTTAAACCTGTGAACATAGAGGCATATGACGGAACAACAGACCCAGGGGTCTGGATCGAGGACTTTATCCTGCATATTCACATGGCTCATGGGGATGACCTCCACGCCATCAAATACCTTCCCCTCAAGCTGAAGGGACCAGCTCGACACTGGTTGAAAAGCCTCCCCGAAAATTCAATCGGGAGCTGGGAGGAACTCGTGGACGCTTTCAGGGCCAACTTTCAAGGGACTTATGTCCGGCCTCTGGATGCAGACGATCTAAGTCACATAATCCAACAGCCTGGAGAGTCCGCCGGCAAGCTTTGGAACAGATTCCTCACTAAGAAGAATCAAATTGTCGATTGTCCGGATGCCAAAGCCTTAGCAGCATTCAAACACAGCATCCACGACGAGTGGCTCGCCCGGCACCTCGGCCAAGAAAATCCAAGGACAATGGCAGCCTTAACAGGCCTTATGAACCGCTTTTGCGCGGGTGAAGATAGCTAGCTAGCCCGTAAAGGCACCAACGACCCCAACACATCCGAAATAAGGGATGGCAACGGGAAGCCACGGCGTAATAAACACGAACGCCAAAACAAGGAAGAGAGCCCGGACAACACAACGGTCAATGCCGAGTTCAGGGGCTCTCGATCTGATTAGAAAAAGAAGACATTTAAAGGCAGTAAAGAGGGACCGTCTGATCTGAACAGAGTCCTGGACAGACTATGCCAAATTCATGGCACCCCCAAGAAACCTGCGAACCACACGCATAGAGAATGTTGGGTCTTCAAGCAGGCCGGCAAATTAAATGCTGAACACAAGGGGAGGGAAACAGCAAGTGAAGACGAGGATGAACCTCGCCAGGGGAACACTAGGGGACAGAAAAGATTCCCGCCAGAGGTTAAAATAGTAAACATGATCCACGCGACTCACACATTCACAAGAAGGCACGAACGCACGCTCCGAGACGCGCACGATGTAGAGCCCATCGTACCCACACCTGACTACTGGATGTCTCATCCGATCACTTTCGATCACATGGATGGCCGAACTAGTATTCGGCATGGAGGATCAGAGGCCTTGGTGCTTGACCCAATAATCGACGGGTACCGTCTCACCCGTGTCCTCATGGACAGCAGCAGTAGTCTCAATTTAATATACAAGGACATTGTCCGCAGAATGGGGATAAACCCATCCAGAATTAGCCAAAGCAACACCACCTTTGAAGGGGTGATACCAGGTGTTGAAGCCTACGGCAGGGGCTCCGTCGTGCTGGAAGTAACATTCGGCTCCCCAAGCAACTCCAGAAGCGAAGAACTACCCTTCACCATCGCACCCTTCCAAAGCGGCTATCACACATTGCTTGGAAGAACGGCCTTCGCCCGCTTCGACGCATTGCCGCACTATGGCTACCTTACACTCAAGATGCCCAGTCCACGTGGCATCATCACCGTTAGTAGAATCACATAGCGCTCTTCACGCGCAGAGGAACACGCGACATTCCTGGCGGCCAAACTGTAAGCAGCCTCCAATATCAAAAAAACATGACTGGTCATTACGACCACAGAAACGGTTAGACGAGTCCGGCAGCCCGGATAAAATTGAACCAGGGCACCGTATATGTAATCCCATAGCGGATACCAGGGGCTATAAATATTTAATGCAGCCCCACATCTGGCTCAACCTTACTAGCAGGCCAACATCTTACACTTTTATTATCCATCGCATACTTACGTTGTACTCTCTTACGAGTTTTCTTTTTTCCACAGACAACGTTCGTGCGATACCCTTCCAGGATACGGCACAACGGAGACAAAGGCGCAGACATGCAACAGGGCCCCGTTCAATAGGTTTCTTTTTAGATTAAGCCCATGTGTAAACCTTTTCTACTGCCTCTTATTGTTTAACCATCCCATGGGTTCCATACACACAGAGGATACTGCCGTTATTGGCATTTCACCACGACAGATTAATCGCACGTACCTGGAAATTTAGGGTTTATAATAGGCTTTTTTTAGCCTGTTTTCTTTTACAAAGACCGAATACCTTTGGGAGTGTTCGGCGTCACGAGTTTGGCCTTATATGCATCAGCTCCGAATCATGTCTTTGGTCAAATGTTGGGTTCGCCTGGCTCCTGGGTTTGCCGCCTTACATTCTGTTATTATCGGCTAAGACGGCCAAAGGAGAACTACTACGATTGTGCCCTGGTTATTCCAGATGAGCACCTCAGTAGAGGAAGCCGAAAACTGACTATCATGATACAGCGAGAGACTGTTCAACCACTAGAAGACTCACCGGAATCTCTAGGATTCCTCCGCATTAACGAAGGGCCGTTTCCTGGCCATGTACACAAGCGCCCGTATTCGGATGCACGCGAATGACCCAGGGGCTACATAGTAGCCCCACCGTTAGACCCCCATGGCTAAGCGGAAGTGTTACAGCTATATAGTCTGGTTGCCTAGTTCAACGTGCGATCACCTCCTTAATGGACCAAGACGTTGGATCAAGTGTGATTAAGCATATTTTTCGCGAACACCCCCGCATTGTATGCGTGGGGACTGAAGCCAATGACTGCTAACTTTCGGATTACTCATATTTATATAAAAATGGTCGCAAAGGGTACACAATCATACTTCCGGGCAAAAAGTATAAATATAGCCTCATAATCAAAATATAAATTGTTTTTTACAATGATTCGACTTATCAGTCGAACAAGACATTCTTCGAGCACTGCGCCTCTATTAGGCGGGCACCTTTTGTGACCTGCGCCAAGTAGTGCTCGGCCGGATATTGGCCTCGCACCGGATCCTGGGTCGCTATAATGGTGGCCTCCATATCCGTCCAATAGGCTTTAACGCGGGCAAGAGCCATTTGTGCACCCTCTATGCACGCCGACCTCCTCATGGCGTCAATCCGAGACACGGCCCCAAGGAATTGCTGCACCAAACCAAAGTAGATGTCCGGCTTACGCCCCTTCAGCCAAAGATGGTCTATTACAGACCGCATTGCAAGCCCGGATAGCCTGTGACGCTCCGGCACAGCAGCCACCTTCTCATTTAGCAGCAGCGGGCGAGTGGGAGCATTGAATTGCGACCAAAAAAGCTTCTCCACTTCCTTATCACCTTGACCCTCGAAGAACTTGACAGCGTCAGCTGTACTATTCACAAAGTCCGCATATGCGTCGGCAGGACTCCAGCGTCCAGCCAGGGAAGCATACTTCGGATCCAAAAACTTCATACGCAGTAAGTAGGAGCCCCCAGCCATGATTTTGTCGGCCTGTTGGAGGTCCTCCCGCATACCCCGGATCTCAGTCCGCATCTCTTTGGCGGCATTAAGTGCCTTGTCCAGCTCGGCCGAACTAGCCTTATTCTCCTTTTCAAGAGCACATACCGGTCAGCGGCATTTTCCAACTCCCCAGCCATTTCGGCTATCTTTTCCTCGCTTCGGCGATGAGCAGCCTGTTCGGCTCTCAATTCTTCGGCCGTCTTTAGGGCAGCCACATTGCTAGCCCGAGCTTGTTCCTTGGCCTGAGCAAGTTCCGCATCAGGGCCTCCACGGCAGCAGCACCATCTGCAGTACAAACACATTGCATTAATATTATGCCCCTCTCGCATTTTCCTATACAACATAATAAGGGAAACAGAGCTCATACCATGTGACTCTTCCAGCCATTTGTTCACCAGCATGATATCGGCATCAATAGATCCGATCTGCCTCCTTAGTTCGGCAAGTTCAACAGTCTGGTCGGCTGCCGGATCCTTAGATACCTGCGCACATGTATGGCGCAACCATTACTATGTGATCCCCCATTTTCCGCCTATGGCGGGCAACCAGAGTCTCAGGGGCTACTATCCATAGGGATCACACCTAGCGCGTGCTTCACAACCAAAAAATAGTGCATTTTTCACTACATACCTCAAAGCCTTTGAGCAGGCTTGTAAATGCGTCATTCAAACCGCTTGTAGCGGATGGAATCTTCGTGAGCACCGTTCTCATTAAAGAGCGGTGCTCCTCCGAGAGCGCGGCTCACTCCAGAAGGCCTGTCAGTACATCCGGCCGGACATCGAACTATGTCGGACCCTTCTCATCGCCCCCCTGTGGGAGCCAAACGCTCTGGGCTCAGGGCGACTGACGTGTTAGCTTCCGGCTTTGGCATATCCGGACTCCTCCGTGACGACACCTCAGTGTCGCCCGCTTCATGAGGCGGAGAGGTGGGTGGGGTCTCACTCTCCATCATCTCCGGAGTAAGATCCCCCAAAGACGAACTCTGTTGAGAAGAGCTGCTCGCCGAACTGCAAAAGACGAAGTCCCGGTTATGGATCTCGGAGAAACACCATACCTTCGAATTAATGATTAACTTACAACTCGGTGGAGGGCTGGCCCGTTGGTGGGCACGATGTAGTGAGGGTGACCGTCGCGGTAGAGCCCCCTGGTGATACCTTCTTCCCTTGCTTGGGCATCTCCACCTCCAAGTCTTCAGAGGCGGCCCTCTTCATCCCGCGCGGGGAGGAGGGTTTAGCCTTCCCTTCCCGACTATCCTCCTCAGGGGAGGTAACGACTCCCCCGGTTTGGATGCGTCGTGTGTGAAGTTTGGCTTCACCGCCCTTTCCTTCGCCTTTCCCTGAGGGGATTTTGCTGAGCACCCGGCCAAGCATCTTGGCAACGGTTGGACTAGGCGAGCCTTCCGGAAGTGGCACCGGACACCTGATTCTCTCCGCCTTGTTGAGCCATTCCTGGCCATGGAGGGTTTTTCAGAATAATAGTTATGATAAATATAAACGAAGTTTCCGGCTTTAAGGTTACTTACTTAGGCATCTAGGCGATTGCAGCTTAGGCCCGCATCCTCGATGGTGTCCGGACGCTTTACTTGTGGTCCGAAGAATAATTTACACATCCCTTCGAGCTTCAGGCCTAAGAAGTGCTTAATAGTCCGCGGACCCTCCGGATTAAACTCCCACATCCGGAGAGGCCAACTTTTGCACGACAACATCCGTCGGATTAACATCACTTGAATTATGCTGACAAGATTTATGTCCCTCTCAATGAGCTCCCGGATGCGATTTTGCAGTACTCGTAGATCACCAGCAGGCCCCCAATTCCGTCCTACGTCGGTCCAAGACGCCAACTGTGACGGAGGGCCCGAGCGGAACTCGGGGGCGGCTACCCACTTTGTGCCTCTGGGAGCTGTAACATAAAACCACCTCCGTTGCCATACATCAGATACTTCCGAGAAAGAACCCTCTGGCCATGGGGCATCGGCATTCCTGCTTATTATGGCACCGCCGCCCTCTGCATGTTGCCCCTCGATCATCTTCAGCTTCACATTGAAGGTCTTGAGCCATAAGCCGAAGTGTGGGGTGACGTGGAGAAAAGCCTCGCACGCAATAATGAACGACGAAATATGGAGGATGGCGTCTGGAGCCAGATCATGAAAATCAAACCCATAGTAGAACATGAGCCCCCTCACAAAGGGGTCGAGGGTGAGTCCCAGGCCTCGAAGGAAGTGAGGGACGAACACAACAATCTCATTGGGCTCCGGCGTAGGGATAACTTGCCCTGGAGCAGGAAGCCTGTGCTGGATATCGGCGGTCAGGTATCCGACCTCCCTAAGCTTTGTAATGTCCTCCTCTTGGATCGAGGAGGCCACCCATCGGCCTTTTGCATTGGATCCGGACATATTGGAGGATCTGGGGTGTTGTAGCTTGGGTCTTGGGTGTTAGAACTCGAGGTGCGAGAAGGAGAAAGGGAGGTGGAAAAGAGGCGTAGGCCTCGACCCGTTTATAAAGGGGATGAATATCAAGAGTCCTCAGCGTGACCGCTTGAGACTTATCTAAAATACACAGAGTCATACCAACGGTCGTCGTGGGGTCACACATGACCATATTGATGAAAGATCCCGTAATAAGAGGAACACGATCTCTGCTTTGGCAGGACGTGCCAATAAAACCGCCTCGCGACGTGAGTCGAGGTGGGGCAAGAAACGCCGGTTCGTGTTGGACCAGGCCATGATGCAAGGGCACGACGTACAAAGATTGTTAGCAGAACGGATTTATGCTATGTTCCCTACAATGGTATGTGAAGATCATCTCCCAGAACCAGACAATATTCGTCGTAGCAGATACATTGGGGTATTCGGAGATGGAACCCGCCTTGCAATGCCGAAGACAGGACTGCGCGCCGGACTCACTGTCATTGAAGCCTGGTTCAGGGGCTACTAAGGGAGTCCTGGATTAGGAGGTATCCGGACAGCCGGACTATATACATCGTCCGAACTATTGAAGCGTGAAGATACAAGACTCAAGACTCGGGCCCGTGTCCGGATGGGACTCTCCTTTGCGTGGAAGACAAGCTTGGCGATCCGGATATTGTATTTCCTTCCTTGTAACCGACTCCATGTAAACCCTAGCTCTCTCTGGTGTCTATATAAACCGGAGAGGATGGTCCTTAGAAGGCCGACCACAATTACAATCATACCATCATAGGCTAGCTCCTAGGGTTTAGCCTCTACGATCTCGTGGTAGATCTACTCTTGTACTACTCATATCTTCAATATTAATCAAGCAGGAAGTAGGGTTTTACCTCCAACGAGAGGGCCCGAACCTGGGTAAACATTGTGTCCCTTGCTTCTTGTTACCATCAGCCTAAGATGCACAGATCGGGACCCCGTACCCGAGATCCGCCGGTTTTGACACCGACAGTTCCCATCACGAGGTATGTTCCTTTTTGGTCCGACGGTTTGCCAAAGATCATGCATGTTGAGTCTGCTCTTGTGCTACTGTTTTGACATTGCCATGATAAAGCAATAATTTTATTATTTCGCACCTTAATCTAGTGGCACTATTAATTTGAGGCAATGTTTTGGCACAACTAGTGCCACTGCTTTTTTTTATATATCGAAAGAAGGGGTTTCCTCCGATTTCATTTAAGAAACCCAACCATAGAGAACCATTATTCGACAACATCTTAGTGTAAACGGGCAGTTATGCAACTACTACTAGAATGGACTGAGTACTAGCAGGAGACAAGTTCACCACATAAGCTAGGCAGGTAGGGGGACGCAGCACCAGCTCGATCAAGTTTGGATTACAACCCAAATGCTACCACAGAAACATCAGGGGGGAGATAGGGACTGAAATAGCTAGTTTTAGCATCCCAGTCTAACCACCCTCGGCCTCCATCCTTGCGCCGCAAGGTACACCTCGCTTGCCACCTGCTCGATCCTAGTGTCACTGAAAAAATGAAGTAATAATAAAGTTAAAAAAGAGCGAGTTTCCTCTCTATCGTTTCATTTCCAATGTAGATAAAGAAAGTGCTTCTCTTTGTTAGTATATGTTTCATCAACTAGTCCAACTGTTAATGTTTAAGTGTTTCTGCAAACTGGAGTGCTTAATTTTAGTTGATCTGCACAAAAATAGAGATTGGAATGTCTCAAGGCCCCTCCTTGTACTACCATTGTACACTGATGTTCATCATTGGCAGAAGGTGTATCGGGGAGAATTGGGTCGAGTATGAGGCCTACCGTATGAGACGTCGCAGGGCCCATCTCTCTCTCGCAGCATGGCATACTATGATACTATCGCAATATTTTCTTCTATTTATTAGTGTATGTTTGATCAACTAGTGCCACTATAATGTAATCAAAAATTTTCATTACCTGTGCAAACATGGTTATTCAGCTGCATTTTGGTGGAACGGCAGAAATGTACGATGGAATCAGCATATGCACAATGCGAGGTGTGCCAAGTAAAAATTACCGACACCAACCATGCTCCATCTAAGCATTGACATTCACCACCACCCGTGGATGTGTGGCGCTCCCTGTGGACGGATCTTTCTTGGCAGCAAATCCTCTAACCAAATATTAGTAGCTTATATTGGCACTTTTCTAGGGAGTACTCTTTTCTGAAAGATGCACCAATCTATTTTTCTTTATTTGTACACAGTGTCACAACTTTGTTTTTTGGTCCAAAGCTATTTTAGGGTGATTTTCATAGTACTTAGAGACTGATAGTAAGCATGACCTTCATTAACCGTCAAACTGATTATAAGCATGAGCAGATGGAAGATTAGGTTAGTGCTAAGCCGGTGGAGTCTTCATTGACTGAACCCAACTACAAGAGGAGAAAAGCAGTTGGCCCAATGACGCTTCCCCGCCATCCTCTCCCTCACCATTCACATTGTCTCACGGGGCGGCTGTCTGCCATCGAGGAATAGAAGGGGACTGCCCCCCCCCCCCCAACCCAATTGTTGGGCAGGTTGTGGATTGTCAAGAGGAGCTTAGGGTTGTCAGTATTTGCAGGTTGTGAATTGTGTTTTGTGTTGTGTATTTTGAGAGTACTTTCAGATATGAATGTCTTTTGAATTTCAGATTTGCAGTATTGAGCATATGAAGTATTTTTTGAATTCTAGATATCTATTTTTAGCACTTTAAAAATAGATAGTTTCATATAAAAGTGCAGACAATGTGATTCTCAAAGAAGAAACTGCAAGTATCAGTTTCTGATAAGAAACTGCAAGTTTCACTTTCTAATAAGAAACTGCAAGTTTCAGAGGTAGAGCATTTATATTAACACACCCTTTTCAAACTTGGATAACATCATGTTGGAAGTTTTATTCATGGTCGAAAATAGAACTACCAGCCAGTTAACATCATCCTGATCAACATTCATGCATAACACATCTTCATATGATGCACAGTCAAAAAGATATGCTATTTTCAAAATGCCCACAGAATGTCGAGTGTGCGAAAAACAGAGAAAATGATGGACGAAGTTTTGGCAAGTGTTGGACGTAGTGTGCATAGCTGACAATAGGGACCCACATGTCAATAATGGCAGAGGCAAAAAAACTGGAGGTATTTTCACTACATCAGGTGGAATCGAACCCTGGCGGAACAATGGTCAGGTAGTGTCACTTGGCTACTGGGCTAGTTCAGTAGTTTCAGTAGAAATAAGGCACAACATCTACCATTACTATAGCATGCCTTCCCCGGCTCCGGTGGTTCGTTCTCGTCCTCCGCCTTTGTGTGCTCGCTGCGGCACCGCTGTCTGCACTGTGAACATGCTGAACAAGCAAGAGGAATCTAGAGAGGACTGTACGTGGAGAGGCGGACAGTCGGGACCCACCAGGTCTATGGCCGTACGCAAGCAAGTGCCTCATTGAAAAAATACTTCCTCCTAATGCTAGAGTAACATTGGGGCCCATGTGTCTTTGAACATAGTTACATTTTTTTGACGTGCTTCAACATAGTTATTAAAGGAAATAAATTACGACAAAGCCGGGGAGCTGGCAGGTATCATTTATTATCAGTGGGCTAGCAAGTATCAGCTGAGTTGTGGGTTGCCTGTCTAGGCTTTCTCTTTTAACATGTGGAGCCCATGACTTGCTGGTTTGTATTTTCTTCAGGGCCGTCATGTATCGACCAACCAATAGACCTCGCATCCTAGATTTTATTTTTGTTGAAACATCCGTAGACCAACTTATGTATTTTTTTGTAGAAAACACAGAGGTCTGTTCTATTTTTCTATATAAGAATAGGAACGCCTGGACCAACTTATGTTTCCCTTCTAACTATATTGTATATATTTATATTATTTTATATGTTATTATATATTATTGTTATTGTCATCATATATTTAGCAGATACTTACATATATAAGAAAACAATATCCCACGTCTTATTAACTTATAAAAATAATTTTTTAACAATAAAATCCTGGTTTTTTCCAAATTAAGGCAACGAAAATCCTGGTGATTGTGTACAAAAGCTTGCTAAGATTTAATGACCAATGTAATAATAAAGCACTTATTATTTAAATATATTTATAACGAAATTCTCAGCCCCTGTTTATTTTTTGATAACATTGTTGCGCCCAACCCAACATTATAATTAGAACCAGCCCAGCAAAATCATGTATTTCGAGAAAGTGCAAATGGGCTGTAATTTGTTAGGAAAAAATAAATGAGCCGCATGGACGCTACATTATTTGTTCAGCCAGCCCAGCAAATTTGTGTATTTCGAGAAAGTGAAAATCGGCTATACTTTTTAAAAAAAATGGGCTGCATGGACGCTACATTATTTGTTCACCCAGCCCAATAAATGGACTATAATTCTCAAAAAGAAGAAGATCAAATGGGCTGTAAATTCTAAAAAAATGGGTTGAATATGTGCCACATTCTTGAAGGCTGAAATGTGGGCCAATAGGTCGATGCCAACGCAAGTTGTTGTCAACTTAGTCAACAAATGATTATGACATCAATAGCCGTTGGAGTTACATCCAATGACTGGCATCCATCTTCAATCTCTCATCTTCTTCCTCCAGCGCCGCCGGGACCACCTGCTCCCGGGTCCTGCTGCTAGCAGCTCTGCTTAGGATGTTTTGCTGTGAAGCGCTACCCCACCGCCGACCAGGCCATCCCTCCACCCCTCCAAACCTCCTGTTCATCTCCACTAACTGCCGAACCACGCCGCACCAGAACCAGTTAACCCTCGTACACCTCTCCGTCTGTGACTCCACTCTCACGTCTTCTCATCTCCGGCTCGTTGCTATCCGGGGCCTCATCGTCGTCCACCACCTTGGATGCGCTCGGTGCGGCATGATCAACACACAAAAAAATGAATACCCCCCCTGCTATCTTGGACCCATCATAGTTGGAGGCTGACTTGTGGGCCTACTAACACGGGCGGAGGGCTTTGTCAACTTAGTCAATATTTCTAGCTCTAGTGACCGTATGATGTCCATCCAACGACCGTAGTGCTTCTTCAACCTCTGGTCTTCTTGCTCCAACCGCCCAAACCAGCGCCAGTTGTGTCCCCTGCTCCTACCTCCCTTGGCCAGCTTCGCTGTCGCGCAGGCCTGACCGCCCACCCTACTCCAACCTCTGGCCAGGCCATCCCTCTACTCACCCACAACCCCTGTTATTCTGCGGTGACGGCAGCCTCACACCGCAGCCAAACAAGTCAACCCTCGTACTCCTCTCAGCGTGGGCATCCACTTCCGTGTCTTCCTCGGCTCCGCGTCGTCCCCTTCCTAGGACTCCCCATCATCCACCGCCTTGGTGCTCTCGGCACGGCATGGTCAATGTGGTCAAGGAACGACTTCCATCTGAAGAGTACTGTATGTGGAGAGGATGACAGCTAGGTCTACGGCCGTAGCAAGGAATTGCCTCCTTATTACACACAAAATAATTATTTCTCCACCTGACAGCAGGGATCCATCGGACGGGCCACCGTATTTTGTGAAAAAATGTTTCCCCCCTAACTGCGGGGACCCACCAGCTACATCTTCACACACAAGGAAGTGCGTCCATATTACGGGCAAAAAATATGATTCTCCTCCTGATAGCTGGGACCCACCAGCTATATCTTCGCACACAAGGAAGTGCCTCTTTATCTTCCTAACACCTTGAACCCACCAGGTCGAACTGTACGTAGGGTTGTCTATCTGGTCGCGAACGTGTACGTACATACTCATCGATTGGTCTGTCTGAAGGCTGCAACGATGAAGCGTGGCCGAGTAAGGAAGGGCACGTGTCATAGTAGAGGCGCAGACGTAGAATGTCACGCAGTCCTGTCTATATCGTGTACACGTACGTACAGTGAGGGTGCAAGAAAGTTAATACGGCCACGTACATACATACGGCGGGGTCTTGAACGCCTACTCGTACATGCGTACGACCAGGGCTCGTGTACATGGAGAGGCAGCGGAGAGCAGCGACAACGTCCTGTTCATCGGCAGCCAACCGACTGGGTCGAAACAGAGAAACTGCATCATGTTCATCGAGAGGCAACGGAATGCGTCCTGTTCATCAGGAGCCAACCGACTTGGATGAAACAGCCGAAACAAGGTTTGGCATACCATAGAATGGAGAAAACTGCCTTCTGTTGGACAGCCTACGGTAAAAACGGGATCCTGTTCACCTGGAGGGGTGTGGCATACCGCAAAACGGAGGAAATGGACTTCTCTTTGACCTCCTACGGTCGAAACGGGGTCCTGTTGATCGGGAGGGGTGTGGCATATCGCAAAACGGAGGAAACGTACTTCTATTCGACCTCCTACGGCCAAAACGGGGGTCCTATTCATCACGAGGGGTGTGGCTTACCGCAAAATGAGACTCCAAGGGCTACTGTTCATCCACTGTCTACTGCCTCGCTACAGCCTCCATGGGCTACTATTTATCCACAGTCAACCCCCTCCAGCCTCCACCTGCGACTGTTCATCCATGGCGTCTCCCTCCTGCCTCCACCAGCTACTATTCATCCACGGGCTCCTGTTCATCCAGCCTCCACCGGCTACCGTTCAACCAGCCCTCCACGAGCAACTGTTATTCCAGCCCTCCACTGGCTACTGTTCCACCAGCCCTCCACGGGGTCCTGTTCATCCACCCCCAATCGGCTCGATCGGGGTCCTATTCATCCAGCGGCAACGACCTCTACTACCACGGGGTCCTGTTAATCCAACCCCCACTAGGAACTGTTCATCCAACCCCAACAAAGCTCACTGTTTATCAACAGGCAGCAGGTTCGATCGGCTTCAGTTAGCAGCAGTAGTGAAGGAATCGCTCGATCGGGTTCAGTTAACAGCCAGAGATCGATCGATCGCTTAGATTCAGTAACAGGTAGCCAATGCAATCGCTCGGGTTCAGTAGGCGAACGCCTCACTCGGGTTCCGTTAGAGCCCAACGCCTCGCACCCAGGCGTGTATGTGTACGAGAGAAACGCGCAATCCCTCCATGCATCGCTCGGCCCGACCACCCACGGTAACCGGGAACTCCCCGATATTTTCCTCGCCCTTGCTTCTACCACGGTTTTTTGTGTCATGGACGGCCTAAAGAATGTCATGCAACTGCGTCTCCGGCCCACCCAGGACAAAAAGCCCATTTTCTGTCATGATTTTTTGTCATAGAAGTAGGATCCCACCACATCTATGATGATACTAGGTTTTATCACAATTATCGTCATAGAAGTGTCATAAGCATCACATAATTTTTTTCCGTTCGACCCAAAATGTCACGAATGTGTCCTTTTTTAATGAAATGGATGTCCTCGAATGGAGAAATTATGCAACCAACATGCTCACACAATAAGATAGCAAATAAAGTATGTGTCGAAGCATGCACAAACAATTCTAGCAGCTATCAAGCAATTGGCGATGACTAGGTCATCTATATATGAGCATATTGACTTAGGAGTCAAATGAGAACATTTGATCATAGGTCATACTCATCATTTAAGCACAAGTGGGGTTATCACTTTTACATAAAGCATTAATGTGTTCACATCATTTGAGTTGCTTTAGTTCAATTTTTAGAGCAAAGCTCCCCCTAGATGTGATATCCCCCCTAAGAGGGATGAACTAACCTTGGGTTTTGTCGATGATGAATTCATGTAGATAGTGAAGATGTGGATGCTCAATGTTGATGTAGATCATTTGGAGCAATCCATTGGAGTGTTGCACTTTCAATACCTACATGGGTTAGTCCCACAAGGAACATACAAGGATATCCATAGACATAGAGTGAATCGCACATATGATGATGTCCATGAAAGCATTAGGTTACCTTGTCCCTTATCTTACCAACAAGAGGGTTTGTGACTCCATGAACTAGTGCAAGATATGGAAGTTGATTGCACAAATCCTTGACAAAATGAATATGAGTGAAGTATGTTGGTGGAGTCACCCTCAAGAACACTCTAGTTCTTCTTATTTTGGATCCACAACAACTTGATGGGAATCCTTGGAGCTGTAGTTGAACTTGATGATGTAGAGCTTGACGTAGTCTTGTGAACCCACTTGACCATGGCCTTAGGAGCTTCTTCAAATGAGTCAATCTCTTCTTGAGGCTTGTCCTTGCCTTTTAGCTTGTGGTCTTGTGGTGGAAGATCATCTTGAGCTTGTGTTCCCTTGAAAGAAGTGGGATCATACTTATCTTGTTCAGGAACAAACTTTGTCTTGGGGTATTGGTCTTCTTCCCACTCAACTCCATTGGCATTGAACATTTGTTCAAAACCAACACCTTGATTTTTCTGGTGACTTCCTTGCTTCCATACAATTTCCTCAAATTTCTTACTTCCGGTAAGGCTCTTGTATACACCTTTATCTCTAATTCCCTTCAATAAGCTATTTTCTTTCTCAAGTGTAACTTGGCCAAGAGAATCATTAGTGGATCAAGAAAACTACTAGAAACAACAACATTGGATTTAGCATGATTGTTGTTACTACTAGAGGAAGAATCTTTCTTGCTCTTGTTGCTAGATTTTACTTGTGGCATATAGGTAGACAAGAGGAGACATTTGGTAATGTAAGAAGAAATCTTGTTTCTAAGATCATAATTGATAGCTTTTATAAACTCATGCTCTTGCTCTAATTTTAGCTTCTCGAAGCATATCTTCTCATCGGTCCTTAGGAGCTCTCTATGATCCTCTTGAGTTGTTTCATGAGCTAACTTAAGAGTTTTTAGTTCTTTAGTTAGACGCTCGATCTCCTTCTTATCATTGTCTTTCATTTCATATTGATTAGCATGATTACTAGCAATTTCATTGAAGTTTTCATGACAAGTGTTGTCAACAAGTAAATCATCATCACCTAGCAAATCATCTTCATCACTATTGGAATCAACATACTCGGGGTGTGATACCTTGGGGCCTTTGGTCATGAAGAATCTTCTAATCCCTTCATTAGGTGAGTCAAATATGTTCTAGGAGTTGGATGACACAAGTGCAAGACCGGCAACACCTTCATCTTGAGTAGAGTCAGAGTCGAAGTGATAGCTTCTCATAGAGTAGTTGTCGGAGTCGAAACAGGATACCCATTCACCAACGTGAGCTTGATGGCTTCATCTTGTGTAGATCTTTGATGACTTGTCCTTCCTTTCTAAACCCTTGCTTCTACGATAGGGTCTTCGTTCATAATGATCATCTCTACTCCTGTGGAGGTGATTCATCTCTTCTACTCCTCCTTTTTGGTGTATCTTGACTTTTCCTGTAGGGAGCTGTACACTCATTGGAGTAGTGTCCGGGACTTCCACAATTGTAGCAATTTCGATCATGACTAGAAAATCTTTTGTCATTGTAGGACCTTGACTTGGAGCTTCTCTCTTTGCTTCTATTCTTGTAGAACTTATTGAAGTTCTTCACCATTAATCTCAATTCTTCATTAGAGACTTGCTTCTCACTTGATGTTGTAGAAGCATCACTTGAAGCTTTGTAAGCACCACTTTATTTGTTATGGAGCTCATCATTATACTTGAGTGACATCTCATGAGCAACATTTCTACCAATGACTTCTGTGGGCTTGAGATCTTTGTAATTGGGCACCATTTGGATCAACGTGCACACGGTATCATATTTTCCACTCAAGGCTCTATGGATCTTCTTGGTGATGAATTTGTCGGTCATATCTTCACTTCTGAAGCCGGCAATATAATTTGTGATGAGAGCAAGCCTAGAGTACATTTCAGCGACTCCTTCACCATCCTTCACCAAATATATTCCGCAAGCTTGGGACAAACATTAATTTCAGCAAATATAGTCTCAAATATTTCATACTCATCAAACATAGCTTCCCCAAGCTTGGGCCTTTTCATATCATAAGCATAATCACTCTCATCATTAATAGTATGGAGAACACCAATAGTATAGCACTTATTATTATCCAATGAGTAGTAGGAGTAACATCATTTGGGAGGGATACCTTTTTACCTTTGCTGCTCCTTCTCTTCCTTTTATTCTTCACATTATGTGTGGGTTCAACCATCTTCTTTGAGCTCCTTATTGATGAGATTGGTTCAATAGAAAGTTCCTCCTCGTCACCTGATTTATCATAAGAAAAAATAGGAGGATATTGGGAAGTCTCTTCCCTTTCATTAGTATTCTCATCATCTTCTATTTGCTTTCTTTTCTTTATGTAATTGGCAATATAAGGATTTTCAATGCAATTCTCCGCACAATACAAATAAATCTTCTCTAGATCAATATCAAGGAATTTCTCAAGGGCAAAATGTGGAAGATTCTTAGTTAAACATTTCAATTATTCATAACCCAAAAGCAAATTAAGTTCATTATAATGTGCAAGGGAAATCAAATCATCACAATTTTTGGACACGATTCGATCATGAAATAATTTGCGTAGGAGATGTAGATGACCACGTTCATTGCATAGTTCACAAGTACGGCAAAGGAAGTGTGAATTTTCAGCACTCCCATTTAACTTTTCTTGCAACAATTTAGTTTCTAAATGCTTATGCCTCTTGCAATATATATCTTCTCTATTTGGTATGTTCATGCAAACATGCACTCTACAAAAGTTGACATGCTTATGAGAGATATTTTCATCATGACTAGAGCAATCATCATTAGTACTATGGATATTCAAGGAGTTCATGCTAACAACATTGCAATCATGCTCATCATCCAAAGATTTAGTGTTAAACATTCTGTAGATTTCTTCTTCTAGCACTTGAGCACAATTTTCTTTTTCATGATACTCACGAAAGATATTAAAAAGACGAAGCGTATGAGACAAACTTAACTCCATTTTTTTGTAGTTTTCTTTTATAAACTAAACTAGTGATAAAACAAGAAACAAAAAGATTCGATTGCAAGATCTAAAGATATACCTTCAAGCACTCACCTCCCCGGCAACGGCGCCAGAAAAGAGCTTGATGTCTACTACACAACCTTCTTCTTGTAGACGTTGTTGGGCCTGCAAGTGCACAGGTTTGTAGGACAATAGCAAATTTACCTCAAGTGGATGACCTAAGGTTTATCAATCCGTGGGAGGCATAGGATGAAGATGGTCTCTCTCAAACAACCCTGCAACCAAATAACAAAGAGTCTCTTGTGTCCCCAACACACCCAATACAATGGTAAATTGTATAGGTGCACTAGTTCGGCGAAGAGATGGTGATACAAGTGCAATATGGATTGTAGATAAAGGTATTCGTAATCTGAAATTATAAAAACAGTAAGGTAACAAGTGGTAAAAGTGAGCATAAATGGTATTGCAATGATAGGAAACAAGTCCTAGGGTTCATACTTTCACTAGTGCAAGTTCTCTAAACAATAATAACATAGATAGATCATATAACAATCCCACAACATGCAACAAATAGTCACTCCAAAGACACTAATAGCAGAAAACAAATGAAGAGATTATGGTAGGGTACGAAACCACCTCAAAGTTATCCTTTCTGTTCTATCTATTCAATAGTTTGTAGTAAAATAACATGAAGCTATTCTTTCCGCTCAATCCATCATAGAGTTCATACTAGAATAACACCTTAAGACACAAATCAACCAAAACCCTAATGTCACCTAGATACTCCATTGTCACCTCAAGTATCCGTGGGCATGATTACACGCTATGCATCACATAATCTCAGATCCATCCAACCAACACAAAGTACTTCAAAGAGTGCCCCAAAGTTTCTACCGGAGAGTCAAGAAAACATGTGCCAACCCCTATGCATTGGTTCATGGGAGGAACCCGCAAGTTGGTCACCAAAACATACATCAAGTGGCACATGATATCCCATTGTCACCACAGATAATCATGGCAAGACATACATCAAGTGTTCTCAAATCATTAAAGACTCAATCCGATAAGATAACTTCAAGAGGAAAACTCAATTCATCACAAGAGAGTAGAGGGGGAGAAACATCATAAACTCTGTGTCTCTTGTGTTGTTCCTTTGATTGCTTAGATCATAGCGAGGCGGTGAGGAGCAGGTAGGCAGAGGGCGAAATCTCCGCGCAACCCAGTGTTCGAATCTAGAGGGTCTGCCGGAACCCGAAATCCGACATTTGGCGCGCCAGGTAGGGTTGCACCGGAATTCGTCTTCCGCCGCCCTGTTCTTCATCGACCATCGCGTCCATTTCAGACGCTCGTCGGGCCCGTGCCGAGAGCCGAGCCGCTCTCGCTTCCCGCATCGCCCAGATGGCCCCCGTCGGCGGCCACCCCCGTCGTTCCCCGTCGCCTGCCATCAAGGCCGCCCCTGGCCCGACGGGGAACGAGCAGCAAGCATCATCCCAGCAGCCATCCATGAGTCGAGACGGCCGCACTGCTACTCCCTTGCTCGCCCCGGCTGGTTCTTCGTCCCACGCGGCCCGCGCGGCCATGGAGGCTTGAGCTGCGCTCATCGCGGCAAACGAGTTCCTGCGCTACAACCCAGTTGACGACTTCTACGAAGAGTGGATCGACCGCGTCGCCGAGCTTGTCCGCGCCGCCGGGGGCTCCCCCGCGTCGTCCTTCTCGCTACACCCGCCCCGCCCTGCGCGGGCAATGAAGCTCCGGGGGCGCCTCAGCCGCCTCCCACTCAAGAAGGCGCCCTGGCCGCAAGGCGCGTGGCCCTTGGGCGTAACCCACCCCGTACAGCGCCAGCGCAGCAAGAGCGGAGCTGCCAAGAGGTTCCTCGCCCCCAAGAAGCTACCCGAGTGCTCCCTGTGCCGGTCCGCCGCGACCACGCTCCTGTTCCAGCCCGCCAAGACCCCGCGCTGCTCCCAGCTGCAGCGCCTGGGGGCCCGCAAGACCAAGCTCTTCGACACCAGAGGCCTCCCGTGGCCACAGCAGGCTGCCGCGCCTTCACCACCGAGCTGCGCAACGTCGCGTGGCCCTGCAAGTTCAAGCTAGACCTGCCTCCTCGCTACGACAGCACGGCCGACCCTGCGGAGTTCCTCCAGCGCTACGAGCTGGGCATCAAAGCCACCAACGGGGATGAGAAGGTTATGGCGAACTGGTTTCCCATGGCGCTCAAGGACGGGGCCTGCACCTGGCTCCTGAACCTGGCTCCAGGCACGATCTCCTCCTGGGACGAGATGCGCACCCGTTTCATCGCCAACTTCCAAGGTACTCGCGACCGGCCAGCCGCCATGAGCGACATGCGCCGCATCAAGCAGCAACCAGGGGAGATCCTGCACAAGTACATACAGCGCTTCAACAACGCACGTTTCAAGATTCCCAAGGTGACCGAGGAGGCCATCATCTCAGCCTTCTCCGACGGCGTGCGCGACATCAAGATGAAGGAGGAGCTGGCGATGCATGAAGATCTGTGCACTTCCCTGGAGCTGTTCAACTTAGCGACCAAGTGCGCCAGGGCTGAGGAAGGGCGCCTTTCCCTCCTCGATCTGCCAGCCGGAGACCCAGAAGAAAAGAAATCCAAGGCCAAGGACGTGAAGCGCAAGGGGGCTGCTGTGCTCGCGGCAGAACCAGACACCAAGCGGGGCAGAAATCAGCCCGAGTCTTTCAAGGGCAGCCGGTACTGTGTGTACCACGACCTCCACACCCACAACACCAACGAATGCCAAGAGCTCTGAGCCATGCGAGAAGGAAGGGCCGGCCGACGCCCCGACCACAACGATCGTGGCTATAGCCGAGGAGGAGGAAGGAGCGCAGGGCGCTGGGAAGACCGCGTCCCTCGCCAAGGGTGGTGCGACCGACCTCGCGAGGATCGCTAGCAGGATCAACCTCGCTAGGGAGACTGGAGGGATTAGCCTCGCGAGGATCGTCCGCAAGGAAACACGGGCCTCCCTCCACTGCCTCCGCAGCCAAGGAGAAACGAGGACCATTATCAGGACGAGGGGGCTGGGGGCTTCCAGGAGCCGCGCGCGATCGCCTGCATCCTGGGCGGAGCTCAAGCCCCAGCCTCTCAATGTATCTTCAAGCAGTTTGCACGGGAAGTGAATGCAGTTTCCCCAAGCTTGAAGCCACGCGCCCCCTCAGGTGGTCGGCGTGCGCCATCACGTTCAGCTCAGCGGATCAGCTCAAGTGCACAGCCACAGCCGGAGCCCTCCTGATGCTTTGCTCCCCAGTCATCAGCAACGTGCAAGTCACCAGGACCCTCATCGATGGCGGGGCAGGGCTCAATGTCTTGTCCGTAGAGACATTCAACAATCTCCAAGTGCCTTACGATCATCTTCAGCCAACCAAGCCCTTCTCTGGAGTCACCGACGGCTCCACAGTTCCAATTGGGCAGGTCCGTCTCCCTATCACCTTCGGGGCACACAACAACTACTGCACCGAGCTCATCGACTTTGACGTCGCCCACATTCGCCTGCCATACAACGCCATCCTCGGGTACCCAGCTCTCGCCAAGTTCATGGCCGTGACTCATCACGGCTACAACATCCTCAAGATGCCAGCAAGTGGCGGAGTCATCACGGTGCCTTGAGAAGAAAGAGACGCAGTGTGCTCCCTGGAACGAGCTTTTCAGGCTGCATCACTTGAGGACCCAGATCACGGGAGCAGGAGGCTCCCTGAGACCGCCCCCAAGAAGAAGAAGACATCGCCACGCCCGACCCCTCAGGAAGAAGGCCCCTCAGGGTCTGCGCCTGCTGAGGGGGCACCTCCTTCTGTCGCATAGGAAGGCGCACCCGGTGCCCTCCTCAAGCAGTGCTCGGGGGCTCCCTCCTAGAGGGCCACCGACCTTGCTAAGGTCATGAGGGAGGCGCTTGGGCACCACTTGGAGGCGTGTTTCAAAACACGTTTCCCTCAGGAAGGAACAAGGAAAGGAGTGCCAAACCCTCAGGAGTTCGTCAGTCAAGTCACGCAGGAGTTGCAGGAGTCAATAGTCATGAGTGGCAGCCACCGCTTACCCGCCGCAGCTCCCCATCCAGGCGAGGATGGTGGGCTGCGCGTCTGCATTGACATCCCAGGGCTCAACCGAGCCACCTCTCAGGAGCGCTTATGGCCCTCACGCATGGGGCGCTGCGAAGGCCCACCCCACAACCACGTTTGCATGCCCTACGGCTTGCCGAACGCGGCTGCGATGCGCCAGCGCCTCATGAGGAGCATTCTGGAGGCTCGGGAGGTCAGGCGTTCCGCAGTTCTGGCAGAGATGGAGATGGTTCGCGAGGAGCCACCAGCGCCTCCGGACCCTCCCGAGGCTCCTGGGCCTGGGGGCTCGTGAAGATCGGCTCCTGCAGCCTGCTACGTCTGCTACTTCAACACCCCTTCGTCGTCAACACTATCAGGTGACATCTTTCAAGTTTCGTTTCCAGCTGGGAGCGCCTTCAGGGCTGCATCATTCCCAGGCCGCGTGGGTCCGTCCCTGCTGCATGTATCCCTTTTGTTCATGTTTCTAGCTTACCTTGTTGGGGGCGCCCCTCGGGCTGCATCATCTCCAAGTCGCTTGGGTTAGACCCAGCGGCGTGTACCCCTCTTGCGTTTATTTTCGGGCCATGTATTCGACCCATCATGCTTGTTATTTGATACCTGTCCGCGGCACCTCTTTTTCCTTCATGTCAGCCACTCGCACGTTAAAGGGGGGGGGTACCTGAGCATCGCGACTCAGGGCTCCTACCGGCCCTCCAGCCCTCACCCTCTGGCTTTGTCCACGGCATCGCACCCTGGCAAACCAGCGACGGCTGAGAGTCGCTCGAGGGCCGGGACCCGAGGACGTAGAGCATCGACATTTAGCCA
>NC_041393.1:363183522-363244424 GCF_002162155.2 Triticum dicoccoides | reverse complement strand
GAGGACGTAGAGCGTCGATATTTAGCCAAGCCTACGCGTTAAAGGGGGGGGGGTACCTGAGAATCGCGAATCAGGGCTCCTACCGGCTCTCCAACCCTCACCCTCTGGCTTTGTCCACGGCATCACACCCTGGCAAACCAGCGACGGCTGAGACTCGCTCGAGGGCCGGGACCCGAGGACGTAGAGCATCGGCATCTAGCCAAATTTGTAGGAACACATCACAAGTTTAGGCCCAGTGCCAGGCGCAACCCGCCTTGGGGTAGGGCCCCATGAGTCCCGCGCTGGCTCACGGGTGCCCCGCCACACCTCGTCAAGCCTTTAGTGCCTCATCGCCTCTCCAAAGCAACTAATTGCTGACTGCCGCTTGTCATAGTGGACTTTTGCTCTTTTTGTGGTGGGCCTGCAGGACCCCTTCAAGGAGCAGCGCCAAGCGAGGCCCTCACGGCGCCCTCTTCACTCTCGTCCGCGCGAACCGCTTGCACGTTAAAGGGGGGGTACCTGAGGACCGCAACTCAGGGCTCCTACTGGCTCTCCAGCCCTCACCCTCTGGCCTTGTCCACGGCATCGCGACCTGGCAAACCAGCGACGGCTGAGACCCACTCGAGGGTCGGGACCCGAGGATGTAGAGCAGAAAGGGGAGCAAAGGCGAGAGGGAAGAGGCACGCGGAGACCTCGCCAGGCAACCCCTAGCCGGCCAATGCACGGACCTAGCACCACACCAGGAAGTGTTTCTAGACTCTTGAGATAAGTCACCCTCCAGAAACACTAGCTATCACAGCATTGTCACTGCATCCAATGCAATTCTGCGTTAGCAACATTGCATTCCTTTCTCACCAAACGATAGCTGCTTGAGCGCTAAAGGGGACCTCCTGAGCATCACGACTAAGGGGCTCTTACTGGACCCCGGGCCGCTCACCTCCTGGCCTTGACCACGGCATCGCGAACTGGCATACCAGCGATGGCTGAAGCCGCCTTGGGACCGGGACCTGTCGGCGCAGAGCACCAAGCCCTCGTGAGGTTCGAAAGGAAGAAACTAAGCTAACATGGAATAAGCATCTCGCACTGCTTCAAGATAAGGATCATATTGACAAACAGAGCTACAGACACCTTACAAGCCCCCACGGGGTGTGTTCTTGGCTCCTTGCAGGGACAAAAGACGCGTATCCTAAGGAGTCCTAACTATAGGAACCGTCGCGACAGACGCCATCATCAACAGTGGGCCGTCAGGCACCGGTGCCAACCTCATCCACATCAGAGACGACGGCGGCCTAATGAGCCCGTCCTGCTCCGAGAGCGGCGCAGGCTCGGGGGCTCATAGCTGTCATCGCTCGTCTCCGGAGTCGCGAAGAGCTCGGCGGAGTCGCTGGATCCTCCGGCGCCCCCGCCGCTTGAGGAGCTGCTGGAAGAACATGCGACGGCAGGCCTGGTCCCTGCCGCTCCGGGGCTTCTGCCGCTGCCTGTGGGACAGCACTCCAGCCGACACCCATCTTTGTCAGAGACCTTGAAGAGCATCATGGAAGCGCCATCGAACTCTAGGTGGATCACGAGGGCGCCCCTCGTCCCGCAAACCCGGGCGATGTCACCCCAGCTATGGGTCATGAAGACCTTACCTGGGGCGACGACCTCGACATCCGCATCGATCGCAGGAGTCTGGCAGTCGGCGTGCTGCAGCCAAAGCCTGAAAGGCCCCCTCGGCAGAATCTCGAAGGTGAAGGAGGGAGGAAGGCGAATCCAAGATCGAGGAGGCATGGCGGCGGCGAGCACAAACTCTCGAGAGGAGACCTCAGCGTCCACTCCAGGAGGGACAACACGCACCTCCGTGACCAGCCGGCGCCGACGGCGGCGTCGTCCATGGCGCTCGGCATCAGCTCCTGTAGGGCCCTCAAGGTGGGCGTACAAAGGCAGCGGAAACCCTAGCGGCGACTGCTCGCACCAAGGCCCCGACACCTCCTACCGGGCGCCCTCATCTCGGCGGTAGAGGACCAACCGCTTCTTCGGCGGAAGCGGGTCAGGGCCCTCTCGGGGGGCCTTTCCTTTCTCTTCTGCGGAGAACCGGCGTATGGGAGCCATGGCGGCAAGGCGGAGTAGTGGTGAAGATGCAGAAGAGGAGAAGTAGCAGAGGAAGATGGACTGGAATGGCTCGCGACGTTCCGTACTCATAGCCAGGGGAGGCCAACCGCCGGCTTCCATGATCGCAGGTAATCATGACCAGTTTTTGCATGCAGGGACTTGTCAGTTCGTGCAGTTACCGAGGCGTCGTGGGGGAGCGGAGCCGCCCACATCCAACCAACAGCCACGCGGCGCCCGAGGCCACAAGTTGTTAGGGCCCGCGGCGCTTCGCACTTGCCCCTTCGCCTCTCTGCTCAGCCAAGTTTGGGCGCGCCTTGGGCCCGGGGGCTACTGTCGGCGTTCTAGGAATGGGGCTCCCCAGACTTGCCTGCCTTCAGGAGGGGCGGCCCAGCATGGCCCATCTTCAACAGCATGAGCTCAAGACCCTCGCGAGGGGCCAAGCCTTGCGGGCGGATGATAGGAGGCTTCCTCTGGAGCGGCCTCGTCAGGCTGGCTCGCGAGGAGGCAGAGAGATCAAGGCGGGGTACCTCACGAGGTGCCCATGACGCAAGCCATGACAACCAAGGGCGCTAGGCGGGCGCCAGCCAGGCAGTGTTCCTCCTTTCCTCTTTGGTGCTAAGGGAGCAATCACAGGCGAGAGTATCAAGCAAAGGCATCCATTTCGGTGCAACAAGACCAAGACTAGCAGAACGACAGGATGGAGGTCATCGTGGAGCCCAAGCCGGCGAGGACCAACTTTAGTCAGGATAAGTGTACCAGATGTTCCCCTTCAAAATGGCCAACTATTGGCGCCCCTCCCACTCAATATTTGGGAAGAGGCCCAGGGCCTTTGACTATAAATAGGATTAGCCAACCACAAGGTAGAGGCACCTAGAAATCAATCCGGTCATCACCAGGAAACCAGTAGAGAGAGCGACTGAACTTCCCCCAGAAGTTCATCGCACCAGCCAAGAACAGACCCTCGCGAGGCTGTTCTTCCTTGTTGTCAGGACCCCGACTCGATGCCACATCGATCTAGCATGTAACACCGCATATCACTTTGCGGCCTCACGCATGGTATTCCCACGGGTGTCGTCTTACCTTTGCCCGGGACCGTTTGCGCCTTTTGGCACACGTATATGATAATGCCGCTAGCATCCATATGGTAAGGAGCCCGGGCTGACATGGCTAGTCATAAACCCAATGTGGCACAGACTTACAGGGACAGGCATCCATGACCCAGCATCGAACGTGTCGGTCATCAGCAAGTGAATCCGGGCTGTAGCACTGGGCTAGCAGGACTCCGGTAAACCGGGCTGTAGCGGGCTAACAGGACTCTAGTATCCATCGCGTGACATTTCCCCGAAGGGACAGACACAGGAACGAAGAAGGACACATGCCGGCCAGACTAAGTGTTCCGGAGCAGTAGCAAGCTACCAAGGCTCAGTGGAAACACTAGGAGACATTTCCCGGTAAGAGAGGCTACTAAGAATAAACAACTAGATAGTCAGATCCCACACATACCAAGCATTTCAATCATACACACAATATGCTCGATATGTGCAAATACAACAAGGCATCACAACATGACTCTACAACACAAGTACTTTATTTAAAGGCTCAGAGAGCCATACATAGCATACACACAAGTACGGTTCACATGACCCACATTCAAGTCATACAAGCATACAAGCCAACAGCGGAAGTAACTTGTCTGAGTACAGACAACTAGTAAAATAAAAGAGGCTTGGGGAAGCCTAGCTATACTACATGGTCCTTCACAAGCTCAGGATCACCACCTGGGCCTCAGTCTACTCATCGATGTCAACGTCTACGAAGAACCCATCAGAAGGGGTTGCAGCGTCTTCTGAAAAATGTAAATTAAAGCAACATGAGTACAAAGGTACTCAGCAAGACTTACATCAGATCCTACATACATGCACATTATCAAGAAGGGTTGGTGGGGTTATTGCAGCAAGCCAGCTTTGACTCTTGGCTAAGCTATCTTACGAGACACCAACTTGAAATGGTTTTGCGCACACGAGTCCACTACACACCAACTCAATACACCACCGAGGATCCACCTCCGTCATCCTACGGAAGAGCCATCCTCGACACTCACGATTATCTTGAGATTTTTAGTAGTATCCATTTACTTGTCTATGAACTGTATAGGCAACCAAGTAGCCCTTTACCGCGGACGCGGCTATTCGAATAGATGATGTTAACCCTACAGGGGTGTACTTCTTAATACATGCTCTCACCACTTACCGCCGTTTACATGACATGTACTCGGCAACCTTCAAGCGGAAGCCCAACGTGGGTGTCGGCCACGACCTACCTAAACACCTAAGTCTTTAGTCCAGGTTTATCGCCTATCCAGGTTCCATCCGCAGGGAGTCCGGCCGAGGTTTCTACATACGGCCCCGAACGATGTGTACAGGGTTCCCGAGATACCTAACGGGTATCCGGTACACCGTGCCACGTACCTACCGCATCACAGCCCACCCTGCGGTCAGCGCTGTCCACGGCCTCCAGTAGGCTACAAACACCAGAAACTACTTGCAACTCCTGGACAGAGGACTAGGGTGAATAAGAAGCTGAGAGGGTCCATTGGTTTCGGTCCCAATGCATGGTAGTAGCTGATTCTTAAATCACACATACAGATCTCAGTGCTTAAGGACGGCTTCAATGAAACAACCCACCATGTACTCCTACATGGCCTCTCATCGATACCTTTACCAAATCGTGTTCAACACATCACTCTCATTACCGGCATGAATTTCACTCTAGCCCATCACCCAGATGAACCAGACCTGACACGACTCTAAGCATAGCAGGCATAGCAAGGTAGGAACAACACATACATATGGCTCAACCAACTCCTACACATGCTAGTGGGTTTCTTCTAGTTACTGTGGCAATGACAGGTCATGCAGAGGAAATGGGTTCAACTACCGTAGCACACAGTAGTTTGAAACGCGTTGTCTTAATGCAGTAAAAGAGAGCAGAAGCGAGAACATGGGATTGTATCGATATGATCAAATGGTTGGTTGCTTGCCTGATGGGTCGGTGCACTGGTATTATTCTTCGTTGGGGTAATCACGGTACTCCTCGGAGGCAGAACCTGCCGCAAAGAGCACTGATACACAACATCACCAAACAATATGCAACAATATGATGCATGCATGAGACATGGCAAAGTGAGTGTATTCGGCTAATGCAACTAAGACCAGATGGGTTTGAACTAGTTTGAACCAAATATTCAAGTTTCAAACTCATATGTGGCCCTTTAAAGTGCTTTACCTTACTCTGCACTAAACAGAAGGTTAACTTGCTTAAACATGCATGAAACCAGTACAGATGGATAGATTGGATTTTTCTGATCATTTTTGATATATAACACTTTGTATTTGGTGCTACAGATTAATTTCTATGATTTTTTGAAGTTTGTGGTATTTCCTGGAATTTCCTGTATAAAAATAATTCCAGTAAATAAATTATTACGTCAGCATTACGTCAGGATGAAGTCAGCGGTCAATGGAATAGTCCAGGTCAAACCTGACTAGTGGGTCCCGTGTGTCAGTGTAATTAGTTTAACTAAATATTGATTAAAACTAATCCTGATTAGTTAACAGAGCTGGGCCACACCTGTCATTGACCCTGGGGGGTCAAGCTGGGCCCACCCGTGGTCAAACGAGGGGTCAGCGGGGTCAACTCACCGGGGTTTAGCCGCCGGCGAGGCCGAACGCGGCGGCGAGAGTGGTTTTGTGCATTCCGGCGACCAAATGAGCGGCGGAGGGCATCTTCGTGTAGCTGGGAGCAAGCCGCAACTCTTGGTGGTGGTGATTGAGCTCGGGGTGGCCGGAAACGGCACCGGCGACGACTTTGGCGGTCGCTGGAGTTTGGCCGAGGTCAAACACGACGCTAGGGGGCACGGCGAGGCGCGTGGAGTGGTGCTACGGGTTCCTGCGAGTGCGGTGAGTGCCTTGGACATGGTGGTGTGGCCAGTGGGTGGCCGGAGTTACGTCGGCGACGAGCTCCACGGCGGCTCGTGCGGGTGAGCTACGTGCAGTCGCTACGGGGCTCGAGAGCGAGAAAGGAAGGGGGAGAAAGGTATCTGGGCTCACGGCGGTCTCGAGGGAGCAGACGGCGCGGTTGGGGACGAGCTGGTGCGGCGGCGACGGCGAAGGGGATCTCCGGCGATGGGGGAGTCGGGCGAAGTTGGTGCAGAGGCCTCGGGGCAAGCGAGCGCTCGGGGCTCGGCTAGCTCGACGAAGAGGAGGGCGGCGGAGCTCCTGGACAAAATGGCACGGTGCAAGGACGACGAAGAGCGCGACTACGGCGACGGTGCGGCTACGGTGGCGTCGGCCATGGTGCGGGAGAGCGAGGGATAGAGGCAGGGGAGGAATGGATGTGTCCACGGGGTTCGGGGCACGACATGGAGGTCGTCCAGGCCAGCAGAGAGGCGCGGGGAGGAAGCAAGGCGACAGGCAGCTGCGTGGCGCGCGCTGGTGCCGCCGTCGAGCGCCTGCCTGCCTGCCTGGCGAAGGCAAGCAGCTCGCTGGAGCGGCTGCTGGGCTGGGCCGGCTAGGTGGGCTGGCTGGTGGGCTGCCAGGTTAGTTCCCTCTCTCTCTTTTTATTTATCTTTTTTTATTATTCTGTAACTTTGTGGACTTACTAAAAATACCTAAACAACTCCAAAATTCACCAAACTGCCCATGGCCATTAACTGGAATATATCCAGCATGGAACATTTTAGTTTGGGATTATTTGAGCATTTAAAATAATTTATATAATTTAAATGCCCAAACTCAAATACTTATGATTTAATTCAAAGACATTAAGATGACCTAGAAAATTGTGCACCACTTTTGGCAGAGGTTCTGAACCAAGGCAAAAATGATGGACATTTTAGAAGGGCATTTCAGGTTCATTGAAAATATTTTTTGTAAACCCTAGTTGGTTTCAGAGGGGGCTGGGGGTTCTGTCATCCCCAATTCAAGTTTCTGTTGAGAAAAAATAGACATGATGCAACACTCTAATGCATGAACTAGCTAGGGTGTGACAACTCACCCCCACTCAGAAGAATCTCGTCCCGAGATTTAGGTTCCTCTGGAAAGAAGGCGGGGTACTCAAGTCGAAGACGACCCTCCCTTTCCCAAGTTGCTTCCTTCTCAGAATGGTGCGACCATTGAACCTTGAGAAACTTGATATTATGACGTCGAGTGATACGCTCAGCTTGATCGAGGATACGTACGGGGTACTCTCGGTACGTGAGATTATCTTGAAGATCAAGCATTTCGTGGTCCAATCCACGGATAGGATCCGAGAAGCAACACCTGAGTTGAGAAACATGGAAGACGTCGTGGACTCTGGAGAGATGCGGAGGTAGTTCCAATTGGTAGGCAACTTCTCCTTGTTTAGCGAGAATGCGAAAGGGCCCAATGTAGCGAGGAGCCAATTTGCCTTTGATACCGAAACGATGGGTTCCCTTCAGAGGAGTAACCCGAAGGTAAGCCTTCTCGTCAACCTCAAAAGTCATAGCCTTATGTTTTTGGTCATATTGACTCTTTTGACGAGATTGGGCTATTTTCAACTTTTAACGAACAATGCGAACTTGCTCTTCTGCTTCCTGGATCATATCCAGGCCAAAGAATTGTCTTTCCCCGGTTTCTGACCAGTTAAGGGGTGTTCGACACCTTCGTCCATAGAGAACTTCAAAAGGGGCTTTACCCAAGCTAGATTGATAGCTGTTGTTATAAGCAAATTCGGCAAATGGAAGGCATTTCTCCCAATCCATTCCGAATGAGATAACAGAAGCTCGAAGCATCTCTTCTAGAATCTGGTTGACACGTTCTACTTGACCACTTGATTGAGGGTGTAAAGCAGTGCTAAAGGAAAGGCGGGTTCCCATAGCATTTTGGAAACTTTCCCAAAATCGAGAGGTGAAGAGACTTCCTCGATCCGAGTTAATTTCCAGTGGAACACCATGGAGGGATACTATTCGGGAGATATACAAGTCTGCTAGCTGACTAGCGGTTATACTCTCGCGAACAGGTAAGAAATGGGCCACTTTGGAAAGACGATCGACAACGACGAAGATAGCATTATTCCCTCTCTTGGTCCTGGGAAAACCGGTGATGAAATCCATACCGATTCTATCCCATTTCCATTCAGGAATAGCTAAGGGTTGAAGGGTGCCAGCAGGCCGTTGATGCTCTGCTTTTACACGACAACAGACGTCGCAGTTAGCAATATACTGAGCAATTTCTCTCTTCATCCTAGTCCACCAGAACCTCTGGCGTAGGTCCTGATACATCTTAGTGCTACCGGGATGAATGGTGAGAGGAGATTCATGAGCTTCCTTAAGGATCAATCGCCTCAGGTTTCGCATTTTAGGAACCACTAGGCGGTTCCCGAAGTATACAACTCCTTGATCATCAATGGAGAAACAATTCGCAACTCCTTTCTTGATGTTTCTTTTGATACGGGAAATCCCCGGATCTACCTTCTGAGCTTTGATGATCTGATCCATAAGGGTAGGTTTCGCCACCAAGGTGGAAAGGAATCCTTGAGGAACGATGTGAAGGTTAAGCTTCCAAAATTCCTCGTGGAGAAGTGGTTCACTTTGTTGCAACATCAGATTGTTACAATAAGATTTACGACTTAGTGCATCAGCCATGACATTGGCTTTTCCTGGGGTGTAAGTTATCCCTAACTCGAAATCTGTGATCAACTCGACCCAACGTCTTTGCTTGAGATTCAAATCCGGTTGGGTGAATATGTACTTCAGACTTTGGTGATCAGTGAAGATTTCACAACGATTACCGAGGAGGTAATGTCGCCAGGTTTTAAGTGCATGGACTACAGCTGCGAGCTCTAGATCACGAGTAGGGTAGTTTTCCTCATGTGGGTGTAATTGCCGTGAAGCATAAGCAATTACGTGACGATCTTGCATGATAATGCAACCTAGTCCTTGTCGCGAGGCGTCGCAATACATAACAAAGTCCTTAGAGAAATCTGGTGGTACCCGTACGGGAGCAGATGTCAGGCGTCTTTTCAGTTCCTGAAAGCTGTGCTCACATTGTGGAGTCCACTCGAACCTTTTATCTTTCTTGAGGAGTTCAGTTAGAGGTTTAGCAACCTTGGAGAAGTTCTTGACAAAGCGGCGACAATAGCTCGCTAAGCCAAGGAAACTCCGAACTTGCTTGACCGATTCAGGTGGAGTCCAATTAAGGACGGCTTGAACTCGCTCGGGATTGACAGCAATACCCTTACCAGAAATTACATGTCCTAGATAGGTCACTTCTGGCAACTAAAATTCGCATTTAGAGAACTTGGCATAAAGGCGATGCTCTCAAAGTTTCATCAACACTAGCCTTAGATGCTCGGCATGTTCTTCCTTGTTCTTGGAGTAGATGAGTATATCATCGAGGTAAACCACAACGAATTTATCCAAATACTCCATGAAGATTGAGTTCATTAAGCGAGAGAAAGTGGCTGGAGCGTTGGTTAAACCGAAGGACATGACGGTGTACTCGTATTGGCCATAACGAGTAACAAAGGCCGTTTTAGGAATGTCCCCGTTCCTGATTTTGATTTGATGGTAGCCCAACCTCAAATCCATTTTGGAGAAGACTGAGGATCCAGCAAGCTGATCATATAGATCGTTGATCCTGGGGAGCGGATACTTGTTCTTGATTGTGACCAGGTTGACTGGTTGATAATCTACAACCATCCGATCCGTACCATCCTTCTTCTTGACGAAGAGAACGGGACAAGCCCATGGAGACGAACTAGGACGGATGAAACCCTTTTTCAAGGACTCATCGAGTTGTGTCTTAAGCTCGGCTAGTTCTAGTGGTGCCATCTTATAGGGTCTTCTAGAAATTGGGACAGTTTCTGGAATGAGATCTATCACGAACTCGACATCTCTGTCAGGTGGAACACCTGGCAATTCCTCTGGAAAGACATCCGGAAAGTCACGGACTACCGGAACGTCTTCGAGTTCTGGCAAAGGACTGGCGTTAAGAGAATATAGCTGTCGCTTGGCTACTCGGGTCAAGACATTGACTATCTTTCCCGAAGGATGTGTGAGTTGAACAGTCCTAGAGAAGCAATCAATCTTAGCATGATGGGCTGACATCTAGTCCATACCCAAGATGATATTAATATCCGAAGATTTGAGAGCTATCAAAGATGCGAGAAAAACCAGTCTGTCGACTTGAATTTCATTACCATGGCTTACTCTAGAAGTTTGCCATTTGGATCCCGCGGTTTGAATTACCATAGAGGTGGGCATCTCACAGAATGTGGTGTTATGCAGTCGAGCATAGCTCTCGGATATAAATGAATGAGATGCTCCAGTATCGAAAAGAACAGATGCCGGGTGGCAATTAACAAGGAGCGTACCAAGAACAATGTTTGGATCCTCTTGAGCTTCTTCAGCAGAGATACAGTTGACATGGCCACGTGCAGCGGTGGCCGGCTTGGCGTAGAACACTTTCCCTGTCGGCTTGCCACGGCCAACAGCTTTTCCAGACTGGTTGGGGTTGGTCTGGGGACACTCGCGCAGGTAGTGGCCCGATTCCCCACACTTGAAGCATGTCACGGAGCTGGTGCGTGGAGGCGCATTGTTGGTTGGCCCACCATAGGGCTTGGCTGGTGCATACTATTGAGCTGGACGAGGCGCCTGATAGGATGGCCTCGGTGTGAACCTGGGTGGCAGGGCAGTGTTAGGCACCCACACCCGGTGCTTCTGCGGACCAGCACCGGATGAGGAAGCCATGTCGCGGCCATGCTTGCGTGTTGCTTCATAATCAGTCTGACCAGACTCAGCACTGATGGCCTTGTTAACAAGCTTCTGAAAAGATGTGCACTCATGCAGACGGAGGTCGCGGCGAAGTTCAGGGCTAAGTCCCTTGCGGAACCTTGCCTGCTTCTTGGCATCGGTGGAAACTTCCTCAGTTGCATAACGTGCTAGGTTACCGAACTCCCTGCTGTATGCATCCACAGAGAGTCTACCTTGAGTAAAACTGCAGAACTCCTCACGTTTACGGTCCATAAGACCCTCCGGAATGTGGTGTTCATGGAAAGCCTCGCTGAATTCAGCCCAAGTATTGACCTGGCCCACTGGGCGCATGGCTCCATAGTTCTCCCACCAGAGACTGGCGGGGCCTTCAAGATGATATGCAGCAAATGTGACCTTATCAGCCTCAGCTACGAGTGCAGAGCGTAGCTTGTGAGTAATACTGTGAAGCCAGTCATCGGCGTCGAGAGGCTCGACAGAGTGGTGGAAGGTGGGTGGATGTAACTTGATGAAGTCGCTGAGCGACACCAAGTTATTCCTCTGATGGTGTGTTGTGTTTTGCTCGATGCGCTCCAACAAACGGTTGGTCTCCCGCTTTTTTCTCTTGGCTTCTAGCATAACCTCGGCCAGAGAAGGAGGGTGAGGCAGGCTTGTTTCCCCAACTCTGCTGCCTTCGGCTTGCTCTGGGGGAGCAGGGTTGGTGCGGGTGTTAACCATCCTATGAGAACAAGACAATGGTTTAGTCCAGGATGATAAGATTCTGACATAGAAATGTAGAATGTAATGAATAACTTGGAAGGTAAGATGATCATCCGTATGACATGGTAGATACAGAAACTGCTTCTTTTATTCCATCGTCATACACACCATACAAGGTTTAGTACAAAACCAAACAAAGTACTACTACAGTGAAAGGAAGATTACATCTCATCGGAGGCATTCCAAGCTCCTATACATTATTTTTCTACATCTCCGGAAGGTGGTACAAGCTAAGTCATATCCCACGAGTCACGCAGGACGGTGGAAATACAACTATTACATTACTAGTGATACTACTACTAACTCAGACAGCTCCATAGTAGTCTTCATAGAAGTCACCACCATAGCCTAGAAGCTCAACGTGGTCATCCAGAAACAGTCGGTCCTGTGGGGCTTGTGGACCATAGGGGCTAGGATGAGGTCTTGGACCAACAAACGGTGGCCTGCGGGGACCACGAGGTGGGGTGATGCCTCCTACATCACGCCAATCCATCCTGTCTGGCAGAGCAGATCTCACAGGATAGAGATCTCGCATATCCATATATCCAGCTTGCACAGCCGGTGCAAACCGAGTCAAAGTGGCCCAATGATCAGCACGGGTATTGAAAAGCTCCAGTCTCAAGGCCCGATTTTCACGGTCCTTGTCTTCAAGCAACTGTGCAGTGGTGCGGGTTAGTGAGTCCTCCTGAGTGGAGTCAGCATAGATAGCCTGGAGATACCCTTGTGCTCCCGGGAGTGAAGCTGGCATATATCGGAAGTCGGAGTCCCGAAATAGGCCAGTCTTGACTCGCATGATGGTCATCATAGAGTAGGCAGCATCCTGCACAGCCATCTCAATAGTAACCCCGAGTCCATAGGAGCAGTGGAGGGGCTCGGTAGATCCAGGATAAGATGGAAATATCCTGACAGTGCAAAAATATTGACTTTGATTAAAGTCTCGGAATTCCTCTTCGACCGTGTACTCAGGATACCAAAGGTATCCTGCCTCAGTCATTACCCTGACCAACATGGCAGTATGGCCGGGTACATCTAGGCATCGAGTGAAACGAACCACTTGATTCTGAGGATGGGAAGCCATCTGGAACATGATAAACACAAGACATTAGAATTCCTAGCAGAAATTGGATAGCATAACGGCTGTAAATGCTCAAAAAGGATTTTGAGGCATTTTGCAAAGAATTGCATAGACACTCAACAACATCATATCAAGGTTCTGGGTCCATCTTAGCACAAAATGGGGTAGTAGAGCTGAACTAGGCTTGTATCCATCAAACCTATAAGGTACTACTGATAGTAACACGTGAACCTGATAGAGAGAAGAGATCCTAATTCCTTAACCCCCGGTGGAAGAATAGACTGACTTAGATCAGAATTCCATGAGGTAAAGGAGTAAAAAGAGCCTTACGTTCCATCCCACAATCAATTCCCCTACATATAACTAAAGCATTTCTAGACTCAACATCGACCAGTTTGGCTTGGAGAACCTACAGGCAGTCCGGCTCTGATGCCAACACTGTCAGGAACCCGACTCGATGCCACATCGATCTAGCATGTAACACCTCATATCACTTTGCGGCCTCATGCACGGTATTCCCACGGGTGTCGTCTTACCTTTGCCCGGGACCGTTTGCGCCTTTGGGCACACGTATATGATAGTGTCGCTAGCATCCATATGGTAAGGAGTCCGGGCTAACATGGCTAGTCGTAAACCCAAAGTGGCACAGACTTACAGGGACAGGCATCCATGACCCAGAATCGAACGTGTCGGTCATCAGCAAGTGAATCCGGGCTGTAGCACTGGGCTAGCAAGACTCCGGTAAACCGGGCTGTAGCAGGCTAACAGGACTCTGGTATCCATCGCGTGACATTTCCCCGAAGGGACAGACACATGAACGAAGAAGGACACATGCCGGCCAGCCTAAGTGTTCCAGAGCTGTAGCAAGCTACCAAGGCTCAGTGGAAACACTAGGAGACATTTCCCGGTAAGAGAGGCTACTATGAATAAACAACTAGATAGTCAGATCCCACACATACCAAGCATTTCAATCATACACACAATATGCTCGATATGTGCAAATACAACAAGGCATCACAACATGACTCTACAACACAAGTACTTTATTTAAAGGCTCAGAGAGCCATACATAGCATACACACAAGTACGGTTCACATGAACCACATTCAAGTCATACAAGCATACAAGCCAACAGCGGAAGTAACTTGTCTGAGTACAGACAACTAGTAAAATAAAAGAGGCTTGGGGAAGCCTGGCTATACTACATGGTCCTTCACAAGCTCAGGATCACCACCTGGGCCTCGGTCTACTCATAGATGTTAACGTCTACGAAGAACCCATCAGAAGGGGTTGCAGCGTCTTCTGAAAAATGTAAATTAAAGCAACATGAGTACAAAGGTACTCAGCAAGACTTACATCAGATCCTACATACATGCACATTATCAAGAAGGGTTGGTGGGGTTATTGCCGCAAGCCAGCTTTGACTCTTGGCTAAGCTATCCTACGAGATACCAACTTGAAATGGTTTTGCGCACACGAGTCCACTACACACCAACTCAATACACCACCGAGGATCCACCTCCGTCATCCTACGGAAGAGCCATCCTCGGCACTCACGCTTATCTTGAGATTTTTAGTAGTATCCATTTACTTGTCTATGAACTGTATAGGCAACCAAGTAGTCCATTACCGCAGACGCGGCTATTCGAATAGATGATGTTAACCCTGCAGGGGTGTACTTCTTCATACACTCTCTCACCACTTACCACCGTTTACACGACATGTACTCGGCAACCTTCAAGCGGAAGCCCAACGTGGGTGTCGGCCACGACCTACCTAAACACCTAAGTCTCTAGTACAGGTTTATCGCCTATCCAGGTTCCATCCGCAGGGAGTCCGGCCGAGGTTTCCACATACGGCCCCGAACAATGTGTACAGGGTACCCGAGATACCTAACGGGTATCCGGTACACCGTGCCACGTACCTACCGCATCACAGCCCACCCCGCGGTCAGCGCTGTCCACGGCCTCCAGTAGGCTACAAACACCAGAAACTACTTGCAACTCCTGGACAGAGGACTAGGGTGAATAAGAAGCCGAGAGGGTCCATTGTTTTCGGGCCCAATGCATGGTAGTAGCTGATTCTTAAATCACACATACATATCTCAGTGCTTAAGGACGGCTTCAATGAAACAACCCACCATGTACTCCTACATGGCCTCTCATCGATACCTTTACCAAATCGTGTTCAACACATCACTCTCATTACCGGCATGATCATTTCACTCTAGCCCATCACCCAGACGAACCAGACCTGACACGACTCTAAGCATAGCAGGCATAGCAAGGTAGGAACAACACATACATATGGCTCAACCAACTCCTACACATGCTAGTGGGTTTCATCTAGTTACTGTGGCAATGACAGGTCATGCAGAGGAAATGGGTTCAACTACCGTAGCACACAGTAGTTTGAAACGCGTTGTCTTAATGCAGTAAAAGAGAGCAGAAGCGAGAACATGGGATTGTATCGATATGATCAAATGGTTGGTTGCTTGCCTGATGGGTCGGTGCACTGGTATTGTTCTTCGTTGGGGTAATCACGGTACTCCTCGGAGGCAAAACCTGCCACAAAGAGCACCGATACACAACATCACCAAACAATATGCAACAATATGATGCATGCATGAGACTTGGCAAAATGAGTGTATTGGGCTAATGCAACTAAGACCAGATGGGTTTGAACTAGTTTGAACCAAAGATTCAAGTTTCAAAATCATATGTGGCCCTTTTAAGTGCTTTAACTTATTCTGCACTAAACAGCAGGTTAACTTGCTTAGACATGCATGAAACCAATACAGATTGATAGATTGGATTTTTCTGATCATTTTTCATATATAACACTTTGTATTTGGAGCTACAGATTAATTTCTATGATTTTTTGAAGTTTGTGGTATTTCCTGGAATTTCCTGTATAAAAATAATTCCAGTAAATAAATTATTACGTCAGCATTACGTCAGGATGACATCAGCGGTCAACGGAACATTCCAGGTCAAACCTGACTAGTGGGTCCCGTGTGTCAGTGTAATTAGTTTAACTAAATATTGATTAAAACTAATCCTGATTAGTTAACAGAGCTGGGCCCCACCTATCATTGACCCAGGGGGGTCAAACTGGGCCCACCCGTGGTCAAACGAGGGGTCAGCGGGGTCAACTCACCGGCGTTTAGCCACCGGCGAGGCCGAACGCGGCGGCGAGAGTGGTTTTGTGCATTCCGGCGACCAAATGAGCGGCGGAGGGCATCTTCGTGTAGCTGGGAGCAAGCCGCAGCTCTTGGTGGTGGTGGCTAACCTCGAGGTGGCCGGAAACGGCGCCGGCGACGACTTTGGCGGTCGCCGGAGTTCGGCCGAGGTCGAACACGACGCTAGGGGGCACGACGAGGTGCGTGGAGTGGTGCTACGGGTTCCTGCGAGTGCGGTGAGTGCGTTGGACATGGTGGTGTGGCCAGTGGGTGGCCGGAGTTACGTCGGCGATGAGCTCCGCGGCGGCGCATGCGGGTGAGCTACGTGTAGTCGCTACGGGGCTCGAGAGCGAGAAAGGAAGGGGGAGAAAGGTAGCTGGGCTCAGGGCGGTCTCGAGGGAGCAGACGGCGCGGTCGGGGACAAGCTGGTGCGGCGGCGATGGCGAAGGGGATCTCCGGCAATGGAGGAGTCGGGCGAGGTCGATGCAGAGGCCTCGGGGCAAGCGAGCGCTCGGGGCTCGGCTAGCTCGACGAAGAGGAGGGCGGCGGAGCTCCTGGACACGACGGCACGGCGCAAGGACGACGTAGAGCGCGACTACGGCGACGGTGCGGCTACGGTGGCGTCGACCATGGTGCGGGAGAGCGAGGGATAGAGGCAGGGGAGAAATGGATGTGTCCACGGGGTTCGGGGCACGACGTGGAGGTCGTCCAGGCCAGCAGAGAGGCGAGGGGAGGAAGCAGGGCGACGGGCAGCTGCGTGGCGCGCGCTGGTGCCGCCGTCGAGCACCTGCCTGCCTGCCCGGCGAAGGCAAGCAGCTCGCTGGAGCGGCTGCTGGGCTGGGCCGGCTTGGTGGGCTGGCTGGTGGGCTGCCAGGTTAGTTCCCTCTCTCTCTTTTTATTTATCTTTTTTTATTATTCTGTAACTTTGTGGACTTACTAAAAATACCTAAACAACTCCAAAATTCACCAAACTGCTCATGGCCATTAACTGGAATATATCTAGCATGGAACATTTTAGTTTGGGATTATTTGAGCATTTAAAATAATTTATATAATTTAAATGCCCAAACTCAAATACTTATGATTTAATTCAAAGACCTTAAGATGATCTAGAAAATTGTGCACCACTTTTGGCAGAGGTTCTGAACCAAGACAAAAATGATGGACATTTTAGAAGGGCATTTCAGGTTCATTGAAAATATTTTTAGTAAACCCTAGTTGGTTTCAGAGGGGGCTGGGGGTTCTGTCATCCCCAATTCAAGTTTCTGTTGAGAAAAAATAGACACGATGCAACACTCTAATGCATGAACTAGCTAGGGTGTGACACTTGTATTGTTCATCATCAGCCCAAGAGGCAATCCCCCACACCACACACCGGAGTAGGGTATTACACCATAATGGTGGCCTGAACCAGTATAAACTCTGTGTCTCTTGTGTTGTTCCTTTGATTGCTTAGATCATAGCGAGGTCGTGAGGAGCAGGTAGGCAGAGGGCGAAATCTCCGCACGCACCCCAGTGTTTGAATCTAGAGGGTCTACCGGAACCCGAAATCTGACATACTACGCTGTAGAAGATTTATCACATCTTTGACTTTTCTAGGGAATTTTTGCAACAGCGGTAAACTTTCTGTTTTCAAACAGCAACATGTATACTAGTAAAATAAGCATGGTAAAGGCTATCCTTGACATTTTTATTGAAAATATAGATGCAAAAAATTATTTTAAATAACAGAAAGCAAATACTAATAAAATAAAATGACGCTCCAAGCAAAACACATATCAGGTGGTGAATAAAAATATATCTCCAAGTAAAGTTACCGATGAACGAAGACGAAAGAGGGGATGCCTTCCGGGGATCCCCAAGCTTAACCTCTTGGTTGTCCTTTAATATTACCTTGGGGTGCCTTGGGCATCCCCAATCTTAGGCTCTTGCCACTCCTTGTTCCATGGTCCATCAAATCTTTACCCAAAACTTGAAAACTTCAACCACACAAAACTCAAAACAAAACTCGTAAGCTCCGTTAGTATAAGAAAATAAAACCACCACTTAGGTACTGTAATGAACTCATTCTAAATTCATATTGGTGTAATATCTACAGTACTATAACTTCTTTATGGTTCATACCTTCCGATACTATTCATAGATTCATCAAAATAAGCAAACAACACAATGAAAACATAATCTGTCAAAAACAGAACAGTCTGTAGTAATATGTATCAAACGTATATTTCTGGAACTCAAACAATTATAAAATAAATTGGTGGACCTGAGGAATTTGTGTATTAATCATCTTCAAAAAGAATCAGCCTAAAATCTCTCTCCAGTAAAAAATGGCAGCTAATCTCGTGAGCGCAAAAGTTTCTGTTTTTTACAGCAAGATCACATAAACTTCACCCAAGTTTTCCCAAAGGTTCTACTTGGCACTTTATTGAAACAAAAGCTATAAAACATGATTACTACAGTAGCATAATCATGTGAACACACAAAAACAGTAAGTATAAATATTGGGTTTGTCTCCCAACAAGCGCTTTTCTTTAATGCCTTTTTAGCTAGGCATGCTGATGGCAATGATGCTCACATAAAAGATAAGAATTGGAACATAACGGGAGCATCATGAAGCATATGACTAGCACATTTAAGCCTAACTCACTTCCTATGCATAGAGATTTTGTGAGCAAACAACTTATGGGAACAATAATCAACTAGCATAGGAAGGCAAAACAAGCATAGCTTCAAAACTTTAAGCACATAGAGAGGAAACTTGATATTATTGCAATTCCTACAAGCATATGTTCCTCCCTCATAATAATTTTCAGTAGCATGATGAATGAATTCAACAATATAACCAGTACCTAAAGCATTCTTTTCATGATCTACAAGCTTAGAAAATTTACTACTCTCCACATAACCAAAATTCTTCTCATTCGGAATAGTGGGAGTATCATAAGAGACTTGAACACTAAAAAATGTTTCCACATTAAAAGAGTAATGTTCATAAAAAGGGTAATCATAATCATGACAAGTTTTATAAATATAATCATCACTACTTTTTATAGCATAAGTTTCATCACAATAATCATCATAAGTAGCAACTTCGTTTTCATCATAATTGATTGAAACCTCTCCCAAGATAGTGGAATCATCACTAAATAAAGTTGACACTCTTCCAAATCCAATTTCATATTCATCACAATAAGATTCAACATCCTCCAAAATAGTGGGATCACTACTTCCTAAAGTTGACACTCTTCCAAACTCACTTTCATCAATATAATCATCATAGGTACAAGGCATGCTATCATCATAACAACTTTGCATATCTAAACTTGGGAGGCTAAAAATATCATCTTCATTAAACGTAGCATCCCCAAGCTTGGGACACACATTAATTTCAGCAAATATATTCTCAAATATTTCATACTCATCAAACATAGCTTCCCCGAGCTTGGGCCTTTTCATATCATAAGCATAATCACTCTCATCATTAATAGTATGGATAGCACCAATAGTATAGCACTTATCATCATCACAATGAGTAGTAGGAGCAACATCATTTGGGAGGCATACCTTTTTACCTTTGCTGCTACTTCTCTTCCTTTTATTCTTCACATTATGTGTGGATTCAACCATCTTCTTTGAGCTCCTTATTGATGAGATTGATTCAATAGAAAGTTCCTCCTGGTCACCTGATTTATCATAAGAAATTAGGAGGATATTAGGAAGTGTCTTCCCTTTCATTAGTATTCTCATCATCTTCTATTTGCTTTCTTTTCTTTATGTAATTGGCAATATAAGGATTTTCAATGCAATTCTCCGCACAATACAAATAAATCTTCTCTAGATCAATATCAAGGAATTTCTCAAGGGCAAAATGTGGAAGATTCTTAGTGAAATGTTTCAATTCTTGATAACCCAAAAGCAAACTAAGTTCATTATAATGTGCAAGGGAAATCAAATCATCACAATTTTTGGACATGATTCGATCATGAAATAATTTGCATAGGAGATGTAGATGACCACGTTCATTGCATAGTTCACAAGTACGGCAAAGGAAGTGTAAATTTTCAGCACTCCCATTTAACTTTTCTTGCAACAATTTATATTCTAAATGCGTATGCCTGTTGCAATATATATCTTCTCTATTTGGTATGTTCATGCAAACATGCACTCTACAAAAATTGGCATGCTTATGAGAGATATTTTCATCATGACTAGAGCAATCATCATTAGTACTATGGATATTCAAGGAGTTCATACTAACAACATTGCAATCATGCTCATCATCCAAATATTTAGTGTCAAACATTCTATAGATTTCTTCTTCTAGCACTTGAGCACAATTTTCCTTTTCATCATACTCACGAAAGATATTAAAAAGACGAAGCATATGAGACAAACTTAACTCTAGTTTTTTTGTAGTTTTCTCTTATAAACTAAACTAGTGATAAAACAAGAAACAAAAAGATTCGATTGCAAGATCTAAAGATATACCTTCAAGCACTCACCTCCCCGGCAACGGCGCCAGAAAAGAGCTTGATGTCTACTACACAACCTTCTTCTCGTAGACGTTGTTGGGCCTGCAAGTGCACAGGTTTCTAGGACAGTAGCAAATTTCCCTCAAGTGGATGACCTAAGGCTTATCAATCCGTGGGAGGCTTAGGATGAAGATGGACTCTCTCAAACAACCCTGCAACCAAATAACAAAGAGTCTATTGTGTCCCCAACACACCCAATACAATGGTAAATTGTATAGGTGCACTAGTTCGGCGAAGAGATGGTGATACAAGTGCAATATGGATGGTAGATAAAGGTATTTGTAATCTGAAATTATAAAAACAGCAAGGTAACAAGTGGTAAAAGTGAGCATAAACGGTATTGCAATGATAGGAAACAAGGCCTAGGGTTCATACTTTCACTAGTGCAAGTTCTCTCAACAATAATAACATAGATAGATAATATAACAATCCCTCAACATGCAAAAAAGAGTCACTCCAAAGACACTAATAGCAGAGAACAAACGAAGAGATTACGGTAGGGTACGAAACCACCTCAAAGTTATCCTTTCTGTTCTATCTATTCAAGAGTTCGTAGTAAAATAACATGAAACTATTCTTTCCGCTCAATCCATCATAGAGTTCATACTAGAATAACACCTTAAGACACAAATCAACCAAAACCCTAATGTCACCTAGATACTCCATTGTCACCTCAAGTATCCGTGGGCATGATTATACGATATGCATCACACAATCTCAGATTCAACCAACCAACACAAAGTACTTCAAAGAGTGCCCCAAAGTTTCTACCGGAGAGTCAAGAAAACATGTGTCAACCCCTATGCATAGCTTCATGGGCGGAACCCGCAGGTTGGTCACCAAAACATACATCAAGTGGCACATGATATCCCATTGTCACCACAGATAATCACGGCAAGACATACATCAAGTGTTCTCAAATCATTAAAGACTCAATCCGATAAGATAACCTCAAGAGGAGAACTCAATTCATCACAAGAGAGTAGAGGGGGAGAAACATCATAAGATCCAACTATAATAGCAAAGCTTGGGATACATCAAGATCGTGCCATAGAGGGAACATGAGAGAGAACAGAGAGAGAGAGAGAGATCAAACACATAGCTACTGGTACATACCCTCAGCCTCGAGGGTGAACTACTCCCTCCTCCTCATGAAGAGTGCCGGGATGATGAAGAAGGCCACCGGTGATGGGTTCCCCCTCTGGCAGGGTGCCGGAATGGGCTCTCCAGAGGTTTTTGGTGGCTACAGAGGCTTGCGGCGGCGGAACTCCCGATATATCTTCTCCTACGATGGGTTTAGGATACGTGGACTTATATAGGCGAAAGAAGTCGGTCGGAGGGTGCTCGAGGGGCCCACGAGACAGGGGGTGCACCCAGTAGGGGGGGGGGCGCCTCCCAACCTCATGGCCTCCTCGAGGATCTTCTGACATGAACTCCAAGTCTCCCGGATCATATTTGTCCCAAAAATCACGCTCCTGAAGGTTTCATTTTGTTTGGACTCCGTTTGATATTCCTTTTCTTCGAAATACTAAAACAGGCAATAAAAACAGCAATATGGGCTGGGCCTCCGGTTAATAGGTTAGTCCCAAAAGTAATATAAAAGTGTATAATAAAGCCCGTAATCATTCAAAACAGATAATAAAATAGCATGAATGCTTCATAAATTATAGATACGTTGGAGACGTATCATTGCACCTGCTGATATAGAAGACATTAATGTTACTATTAAGCTTGCCAATAGAGATACTATCACACCACTTGGGATTATTAGAGATGTTGAAGTCTTGTGTGGGGAATAAAATACCCTATTGATTTTCTAGTTCCTGGTTCTCCACAGGATGAATTTTGTCCCATTATATTTGATAGACCTTTCCTGAATACGGTGAATGCTAAGATAGACTGCACTAAAGAAATTGTTAGTGTAAATTCTGGTGATGTGTCTCATGAATTTAATTTCTCCAAATTCCATAGACAACCTCGTGATAAAGAATTACCTAGTAAAGATGAAATTATTGGTCTTGCTTCTATTGCCATGCTTCCTACTGATCCACCAGAACAATATTTGCTAGACCATGAAAATGACATGCATATGAATGAAAGAAACGAAATAGATGAGATATTCTTTAAACAAATGCCTATTTTGAAACACAATTTGCCTGTTGAGACTCTTGCAGGTCCTCTTCCACCCAAGGGTGATCCTGTGTTTGAGCTTAAACAATTACCTAATAATTTGAAATATGCTTATCTTGATGAAAAGAAAATATATCTTGTTATTATTAATGCTAACCTTTCAGAGCACGAAGAAAAGAGATTATTGAAAACTCAGAAGAAGCACTGTGCCACTATTGGATATACTCTCGATAATCTTAAGGGCATTAGTCCCACTCTATGTCTACACAAGATTAATATGGAGCCTGATGGTAAGCTAGTCATTGATCACCAGCGACGATTAATCCTAAGATGAGGGAAGTGGTAAGAAATGAAATATTAAAGCTTCTAGAAGCAGGTATATTCTATCCTATATCTGATAGTAGATGGGCATGTCCTGTTCATTGTGTCCCTAAGAAGGTAGGTATTACTGTTGTCCCTAATAATAAAAATGAAATTATCCCACAAAGAATTGTAACTGGTTATAGGATGTTAATCGATTTTACAAAACTACACAAAGCTACTAGGAAATATCATTATACTTTACCATTCATTGATCGAATGCAAGAAAGACTATCAAAACATACACATTTCTGCTTTCTAGACGGATACTTTGGTTTTTCCCAAATACTTGTGTCACAAGAGGATCAAGAAAAAAATACTTTTACATGCCCTTTTGGTACCTTTGCTCATAGACAAATGCATTTTGTTTTATGCAATGCACCTTACACCTTTCAAAGATGTATGACTGCTATATTCTCTGACTTTCGTGAAAAGATTGTTGAGGTTTTCATGGATGATTTTTCTGTTTATGGAACTTCTTTTGATGATTTCTTAAGCAACCTTGATCGAGTTTTGCAAAGATGTGAAGAAACTAGTCTTGTCTTGAATTGGGAGAAGTGCCACTTTATGGTTAATGAAGGTATTGTCTTGGGGCATAAAATCTCTGAAAGAGGTATTGAAGTTGATAAAGCTAATGTGGATGCAGTTGAGAAAATGCCATGTCCTAAAGATATCAAAGGTATAAGAAGTTTCCTTGGTCATGTTGGTTTCTATAGGAGATTTATTAAAGACTTCTCTAAAATTTCTAGGCCTCTTACTAATCTCTTGCAAAAAGATGTTTCATTCGTTTTTGATGATGATTGTGTAGAGGCATTTGAAATACTTAAGAAAGCCTTAATCTCTGCACCTATTGTTCAACCACCTGATTGGAACCTACCCTTTGAAATTATGTGTGACGCAAGTGATTATGCTGTTGCTACCGTTCTAGGACAAACAGTTGATTAGAAATTGAATGTCATCCATTATGCTAGTAAAACCTTAGACGGTGCTCAACAAAATTATGCTACCACTGAAAAAGAATTTCTAACAGTTGTGTTTGCTTGTGATAAATTCAGATCTTATGTTTTTTATTCCAAAGTAATTGTTCATGCTGATCATGCTGCTATTAAATACCTTATGGAAAAGAAAGATGCTAAACCTATACTCATTAGGTGGGTTCTTTCGCTACAACAATTTGATCTACTTATCACTGATAGGAAAGGAGCTGAGAACCCAGTAGCTAATAAGTTGTATAGGTTAGAAAATATTCTTAATGACCCACTACGTATTGATGATAGCTTCCCTGATGAACAACCAGCTGTCATAGATGCTTCTCGTAGTACTCCTTGTTGTGGAGACTATGCAAATTATATTGTTGCTAAATTTATACCACCTAGTTTCACATACCAATAGAAGAAAAAGTTTTTTATTTAAGACATTACTTTTGGAATGACCTATATAAAGGAGTAGATGGTATTATTAGACATTGTATACCTGAGCATGAATAGGAACAAATCCTATGGAAGTGTCACTCTGAGGCTTACGTAGGACACCATGCGGGAGACAGAACTGCACACAACGTATTATAATTCGGTTTCTATTGGCCTACTCTTTTCAAAGATGCACGTAACTTGGTTCTATCTTGTGATGAATGTCAAAGAATTGGTCACATTAGTAGACGTTAGGAAATGCCTATGAATTATTCACTTGTTATTAGACCATTTGATGTTTGGGGATTTGATTATATGGGACCTTTTCCTTCCTCTAATGGATATACTCATATTTTAGTTGTTGTTGATCACGTTACTAAGTGGGTAGAATGTCGGTGCAACAAACCCTGATGTGTGTTGCCCGGACTGTACACAGGCTCAAGAGCAAAGTTACAGCATCCAAGACAATGCCAAGCAAAAGAGATAGCTCTTTGAGAAATCAAAGTCCAGATTAAGAAGACCAAGACAAGCAGAGGAACAATGTATCATTAAGGAAAAACCTCCCTTGTCGGGAAGGCGAGCCTGGCAGGGTCGAGGTCACATCGAAGACAAGTCTCAAGACTCCCCTAGTAAGCTTGCCGGGGACACCGTAGGCAGATTAACCCCCCAAGACGCCACTGCTCCACCTCACAGTGACACAAGTCACTTATCAATGCGGTGTCGAGCCCCCTAGTGATTAGGTGGCTGCTATTTGGCACGTGGCATCCATTTCTGAGGAATATCACCTCCAAATGACACCCGTACAGAGGCGTGTCACGCAGGCACGCGAGAAGGTGGATATATAGCAAGGCAAGTCTTGTCAGGCTACCCCCATGATGTGACACTAAGCGATGCATTTAATGCACCTTGTCCTGTTTGTAGAGTTAGGTAGGATAGCACTGTGGCTATCAAATCACTGGATAATGACTGTTTTACCATTGTGGTAACCCCTTGATCTATAAAAGGAGAGCCATGGCTACCTTAGAAAGGATATGGACTCTTGTACACTCATACACGCATAGCTGCTCTCGTCCCAAAGCGACCTTGCCGGGCTAGAGCGTTGCGTCTCCACCACGGTCCATTCATCAATCCACCAAAGGAGGAGTAGGGTTTTACGCCTCGCAGCGACCCGAAACTGGGTAAAAACTGCCCGTGTCATTGCTGTTGTGCTACTCTACAACCTCCGCTCTTTGTACAACGCACTCTTTCCCCTTGCTGAACCACAAAGGGGCCAATGGTCCCATAGGTGGCCGTGTTGAACCACGACATCTTTGGCGCTAGGTAGGGGAGAGCACTTGTGCGAACCCGAGGGTGTAAGCAATGCGTCATCTTCATCATCGTCTTCTCCATCGAGGGCTCCATCATCCATGACGCCCAAGAAAAAGCCCGGCGCTATAGCTCACCCTTCTACCTTGAAGGCTCCCTCGCATGAAGCCGCTGATGCCATGGGGGCTACGGGGACACACGGGGACTTGGACGCTGCAAGGGACATGGCTGGCGCAGGCGGTGCCATCACCGTTCCCCCTGCGGCTGAAGCGGGAGTAGGATGCACCAGAGGAGGACAACGTCAACAGCATCCTAGCGGCCATGCTCCACAAGATGCAGGTGGGGAGAACATTCCATCTCGTCCTCTCCACCTCGATGAAGGACGCAGTCACAGTGATGGCGCTCACTCTTGTGTGAATTGCAACCCTCCAGCTGCCCCCGCCACATGTGTAGCTACGGGGCTCGCGCCATCCCCAGGGCAAGTTAACCAAGATGATGTGCCAAATGGGGTCACCAATCGTCAAGCACATTCTCCTCATCGCCACGCCACCATGGCGACTAGCTCGCGGCGACGAGACCACGGCGCCGTCTGTATCGGCACTATCAGAAGCCGGACGGCGTCGCGATCTGCGTCGTCGTCTATGCCAAGCATCGCTTCAGAAGACATGGTGCGGGCCCAACTCCTATTGAGATTTCTTCCAGCAGCCGATCAAATAGATGAGTGGAGAGCCACCATTCAAAGCCTGATTGGTTTTGCTGAGGTGGGAGGATCATGGCGAGCAGGCCCGCCACAGCCTTCACGAGCGGCGACAACCGCCCGAGCTGCTGACCGCACCAAAGGGGCCACTCCTACGGTGCAGTCCCCTCCGCAGCAGCCAACGCAGGGGCCGCTACTAGATCCACACGATCAAGAACCCAACGACGTGTCGATGGCTTCATTTGATCCTTGAGCCCGTCGAGACCAGCTTTAGGTCTTGGAAGACATGCGAAGGGAAGACGTGCGCGTCACCATAGAGCAATGCCGCGAAACCCGCCACCAGTCTAACACGTGCAATGGCCCCGACATCGATGAGCCCGTGACCAGTGGAGACGGATACCTGCCTTTCGAGTTTGCGTGCCCCGCCTTCACTCGAGAGCTACGGCAAGTCCGTTGGCCATCTTCCCGTGTGTTCAAGCCGGAGATACCAGAAAAAATATGAAGGAAGATTTGAACCCGGCAGAGTTCATGACATTTACACCGACGCCGTTCAAGCTGCCGAAGGAAGAGATGAAAAGGTATTTGCCAACTACTTCCCTTTGGCACTCAAGCCAAATGTGAGATCATGGCTGATGCATTTGCCGAAGAACTCCATCTCGACGTGCGCACCTGTGCCACGAGTTTGTTGGTGCTTCATGGGCGGCCATTGTCGGTGTACAAAAGTATGGGCCTTTCTGTACCCCTTCCTTGTGCATGGGCAGTCGTAGTCACACCTGCGTCAAGGCTTGGCAGGGCAGAAGAAGGCAAAATACAATACTACCAAGACAACATTAAAGCCAGTAAACAAAGAGCAGAATACTAGCTGGACCTCCCCCAACAACACCCTTGCCGGGGTAGCTTACATAGCCCCGGCAAGGCCCTTGCCGGAGCAGCATGCGAAACACCAGCAAGGTCATCACCCTTGAGGCTGAGAGCTTTGACACCATTGACAACGTCAAGGCCAAGACTCGGGCGCGCGTGCATAGTAGCATGCAGATATTTGTGAAGGCTGGTGGCATACAGGTCCATGTGGGACCAGAAGACAAAGACCCCCGGCAGGGCCCTTGCCGGGGACAACCGCAAGGCCCCGGGCAAGACCCTTGCCGAGGACAATTGCGGGGCCACAGCCAAGCCCGCACCTGATAAGGTTTTGCTACCTCACGGCTGTTCTAGTATGACGACCAGCTTGCCAACTAGGCAGATGCCTGCATGGCGGCATGCAGATCTTTGTGGAGGGTCTACCACCGCGCCAGCGCAGCAGCTAGCCAGCCAGCCTGGCACTACATGCCTCGTTAGCCTGGATGCGGGTCAAGATGGAGTGGGGCGGCAACGGACGGGACGGTTTCTGTTGCTGTCCCTGATAAAGTTAGAGGGCACGTAAGCATCACATTAAATGTGTTTGTCCTACAATGCCAGGGATAAACTTGTACACTATAGCTACTTTACACCTCCTGTGTGCCACTGTGGCGACCCTTTTGCATATAAAAGGAGGCCCGAGGTGTACTGGAGGAGGATTCGGACTTTTTGGACTGGGCATACACCGCAGCTAGTTCAAGAACTCAAGAACATGAAATAGACACCCAAAAGCAGGACTAGGGTTTTACGCACCATTGCGGCCCGAACCTGGGTAAAACCCCCTCGCGCTGATCACTAGACCTGCTCTTTGCACGGCTCTTCTGCCCGCCAACCGTAGAAGGGGTCCTTGTTGTCCCATAGGTGTCGTTTCCCCGACATCTTTGGTGCGCCAGAGCCAGCAGGGCACAACCCCCGGCAAGGTATGTTGTCGGGGAAGGGGAGGTGCAGATGATGGTGCTGCCACTGATGTCAGTCGGACTCAGAGTCGGCGTCCTCCCGCCTGCTACCGTTGTTGTCGTTGTCGCTGTCGTCCTCGTCACTACCGCTTGAGGAGGAGCTTTCGTCGTCGGTGGAACTCTCCGCGCAGCACCCTAAGCGGATTCCCGAGCGCCCAAAGACTTTGACAAAGAGTAGGCCGATCTCCATTAGTTTGAACTGGAGAACGTGCCCCTCCGACAAGCTATGGGCGCGGGCAAAGGTTTTCCACCCATGGCGAAAGGAGCGGGGAAGTCAACATCGACCCACATGCTGTCGTTCCCGCAGCCCCTCATGTGCAGCCTCCAGGCCCGGGGCATGTCAAGCTCCATTATCCGAGCAAACGGGGTAGGGAGGCAGAGATGACCGCACACGGGCTTGTACAGCCTGATGAAGAACTCACGGGGCTATTAACCAACACGGCCCTCCACTGGAGGAGGGGCCGCCGATGGAGGCGCAGTCGGTGCGTCGCCCCGTCCTCCTCTTCCCCGAGGGCCGCGGTGACCTCGGACTCGCCCCCTCCCTCTCCCTCTCACAGCGGGCTCCACCGCCGTGAACTCTGGAGGAGGGGGGACGCGCTGTCGAGCAGAAGCCCTCGTCGCTGCCATTGAAGCACAAGCATGCCCTCTCACTAGGGCGAGTGGAAGAGGGATACCAAGCAGAAAGGGGAGGAAGGAGGTGAGTACGGAAAGGCACTGTCCCTTTCCCTTTTTATAGAAGGTCTGGGCTGGGGCCTGGCCTCCCAACCCAAGGTCGGCCGCCCCGCTCGACCAATGCGGCCTCCTAAGGCACAGGGAATCAGGACTGACCCACTGCGCCAATCAGCGATGCCTGGTTTCCCGCCTCGGCGTTAATGCCCATGCCCTCCGCATCCATCGCATACCCTTTCTAAGGCATGGAGGACACATGGCGAGCGAGTCGGAAGCATAAAGACAAGTGGGATGACTGTTTCCCACCCCTTAATCGTGGGGTGCGGGCTCCATGCAGGGCACGACCCGAGTCCACTTTGTAAATGAGCAGCGCCCTTGTGAATTCCTCTTTTTATGGGGAAGGCGCGGGCCACGTCTTTACTACTTGTTGCGAGGTGTCGCGGGTGTGCTGCGACCGTTCCACGCACGACTCCCACATCGCACACTCAATTCACATCGTGGGGAAGCGCAACTGCCAAAAAGTTTACAGCGGTTAATCTCTGCCATGCATGCCCGCGCACTGCTTGGGGCCTGGCCCAACTATGCTTTGCACTTATGTGTGGCCCAGGCCTAGGGGCTCCTGTCGGTGTACAAAAGTATGGGCCTTTGTCTACCCCTTCCTTGTGCAGGGGAAGTGGTAGTCACACCTGCGGCAAGGCTTGGCAGGGTAGAAGAAGGCAAAATACAAGACTACCAAGACAACATTCAAGCCAGTAAACAAAGAGCAGAAGACTAGCTGGACCTCCCCCGGCAACACCCTTGCCGGGGCGGCTTACGTAGCCCTGGCAAGGCCCTTGTCGGGGCAGCCTGTGAAGCACCAGCAAGGTCATCACCCTTGAGGCTGAGAGCTTTGACACCATCGACAACGTCAAGGCCAATACTCGGGGGCATGTGCGTAGTAGCATGCAGATATTTGTGAAGGCTGGTGGCATACAGGTCCATGTGGGACCAGAAGACAAAGACCCCCGGCAGGGCCATTGCCGGGAACGACCGCAAGGCCCCCGGCAAGACCCTTTCCAGGGACAATTGCGGGGCCACAGCCAGGCCCGCACCTGACAAGGTTTCGACACCTCACTGCCGTTCCAGTACGATGACTAGCTGGCCAACTAGGCAGACACCTACGTGCTGGCATGCAGATCTTCGTGGAGGCTCTACCACCACGCCAGCACAGCAGCTAGCTAGCCAGCCTGGCATTGCATGCCTGGTTAGCCTGGACGGGTGTCAAGATAGAGTGGGGCGGCGACAGACGGGACGGTTTCCGTTGCCGTCCTGGATAAAGTTAGAGGGCACGTAAGCATCACATTAAATGCATTTGTCCTACGATGCCAGGGATAAACTTGTACACTGTAGCAACTTTACGCCTCTTGTGTGCCACTGTGGCGACCCCTTTGACATATAAAAGGCCGAGGCATACTAGAGGAGGATTCAGACTTTTTGGACTGGGCATACACCCCATCTAGTTCAAGAACTCAAGAACACGAAATATACACCCAAAAGTTTTACGCACCATTGCGGCCCGAACCTGGGTAAAAACCCCTCGCGCTGATCACTAGACCTGCTCTTTGCGCGGCTCTTCTCCCCGCCAACCGTAGAAGGAATCCTTGTGATCCCGTAGGTGTCGTTTCCCTAACAGCCATCAAGAACCAGGGCGGCCCAGCGATCTGCAGCTCCTTCCACAAAAGGAAGGGGAAAGTTTGTGGAGGTACATGCGGAGGTTTAGCCAGGTGCACAGAAACATTCCGGATATCTACCCAGCAACTATGTTTGTTGCGCTCTAGTCCAACATACGCAACCGCAGGATACGTTCCAAGATGGATGTCCGGTTTCCCAAGACTATGAATGAGCATTACACCTTGGTAGATTAGTGTGCCCGTACAAAGGAGGGGAGGCGGCTCCCTGGAGAAGAGGATGGGATCAACGTCGACTTAGAAGACGATGATGATACTGCCAGCCAGAAGAAGAAGAACAAGAAATACAACAAGAAGCGCAAGGATGAAGCCGCACTGGCTGTTGAGGGATCAGGCACTCCTAGTACAAACAAGAAGGCTAAGACCGAAGGCCCAGGCAAGAAATTTGCCGCATGCACTGACTGCCGGGAAGCTGCAGCGGTCGAGAAGGCTGGAAAGGCTGACGGGTCATACTACAAGATCCATCAGACCAAGGGACATGATCTCCAAGAGTGTCATCAAGTTCAGCAACTCGACAAGAAGCACAATCCTGAGTATGATAAGCGTGACAAAGAGAGAGATGAAGATGGCATTGGTGGGAAGCACCGAGGTGGAAGAGGAGGTCACATGGCCAAGGTCCCTCGGCATCAAGAGAAACCTGCCAGAGGCCATGAGAAGAAGGAATGTGATGACGAGAGCGATGAAGAGGAAACCAGCGAGCAGGAGTTCCAGAAGGCCACTGACGCCCTATGCATTGACGGGGGTGTGTCTTTGCACTCCTCTCACCACCAGCTTAAACAGTGGGTGCGTGAGGTCAATGCTATGGAGCCAGTGGCAAATTCTCGGAAACCACTCAAGTGGTCGCGCACACCCATCATCTTTGATGAAGAGGATAACCCTGATCTCACCACCGCGGTAGGGTGCTTGCCGTTGTTGGTTTCACCAACAATCTGCAACCTCAAGGTCATAAAGATGTTGGTTGACGGCGGGGCCGGGTTGAATCTGATTTCTCCCAAGGTCATCAGCAAGTTACATATCATAGAAGAAGAGCTCAAGGTTACTTGTACGTTTCAAGGAATAAACCCCGGCAGGAGCCGTCCAAAGGGGAAGATCACGCAGCCAGCGACGTTTGGAGGAGAATTGAACTACCAGACTTAGAAGATTGTGTTCGATGTCGTTGACCTTCCGTTGACATACAATGGGATATTTGGGCGACTTGCTCTAGCAAAGTTCATGGCTGCATCCCACTATGCCTACGACACCTTGAAGATGCCAGGACCAATGGGCGTTATTTCTATCCCATCCGACAAGAAGGACGCAATTTTATGCGTAGATAAGATGTACTGGGACGCGGTCGCTGCTGAGGCCGCGGAAGCCGCGGTCCCCGCCAAGGAGAACAAACAAGGGAGAAAATCTAGCAAGGATACCGGCAAGGAATTCTGGAAACGCGCCTCTACAAAGTTTGCTGCACCTGTCGATGACTTGTCGGAGAGTTCCACTAGCAAAAGATCCAAGGTTGCTGCACCTGCTGTGAAGAACATCCCGGCATGGATTATTGGTGCTGATGCCACATTTACTATCAGTTCCACCCTTGACGACAAATATGAAAGTGCGCTCATTGCCTTCCCGCGGGCGAATGTCGATGTGTTTGCTTGGCAATCATCTAACATCCCCGGTTTTTCCAGGAAGGTAATCGAGCACCACCTTGTTGTCTGCCAACATGCCCGAGCCATCAAGCAGAAGGTCCGAAAGCAAGCCTTGGAGCGGCAGCAATCATTGCCGACGAGATCATGAAACTTGAAGTTGCTGGTTTGGTCAGAGGAGTATTGCATCCAACATGGTTGGCGAATCTAGTGGTAGTGCGCAAGGCGAATGGGAAGTGGAGACTTTGCATAGATTTTACATATCTGAATAAAACATGCCCAAAGGACCCATTCCTTTTTCTGCGCATCCATCAGATTGTGGATTCCACCTTTGGATGTCACCTGCTTTCCTTCTTGGATGCCTACTTTGGATACCACCAGATTTTCATGTCCAAGGAAGATGAAGAGAATACCACATTCATAACAACATGCGACACATATTGTTTTGTATAGATGCCCTTCGGGTTAAAGAGCGCCAGATCCACTATTGCAAGAGCAGTGCAAATTGGTTTTGAATCCCAGCTGCACAAGAATATTGAAGCCTACATGGATGACATAGTGGTCAAAACCAAGGACAAATCAACTCTCATTCAAGACTTGGAAGAGACCTTTGCAAATCCGCGCAAGATTAACTTGAGGCTAAACCCGGAGAAGTGTGTGTTTGGTGTACCTTCCGGAAAGCTACTTGGCTTCTTCGTGTCCCACCGGGGGATAGAGGCCAACCCCAATAGGATCAAGGCGATCGAGCAGATCAAGCACCCAAGACAGTTAAAGATGTGAGACATCTGACTAGATGTTTTGACGCACTAAGCAGGTTCATTTCCAAGTCTGTTGAGCATGCTTTGTCGTTCTTCACAATTTTGAAGAAGGCATGTCCCATGGAGTGGACCCCGGAGGCGGACGTCGCGCTGAAATATTTGAAGACCTATCTTTCCTTTGTTCCTACCTTAGTCGCCTCTAAACCACAAGAGCCATTGCTGATGTACCTAGAAGGAACCAATAAAGTGGTTAGTGCAATGCTGGTGGCATAGCGGGAGGTAGATGAAGGAGCAACCGCGACTACCATCCCCTCTGGAGATGAAAGTGAACTTGTCCCGGCAGGATCAGGAGCAGATCAGAACAAAAGGATCGAGGCAACGGAGGTAGTGCCAGGGTGACGGCAAGGAAGAAGGTGGTGCAACATCCAGTGTAGTTTGTCAGCTCCCTGCTGCAAGGGGCTAGATCACTCTGGCTTGCAAAAGTTGATCTTTGGCCTCATCATGGCCTCAAGGAAATTGTGCCACTACTTCCAAGCCCACGAGACCACGGTTGTCACCCGCTTCCCCTTGCAACGCATACTGAGGAATCCTGAGGCCACTGGCAGATTAGTGGAATGGGCATTGGAATTATCAAGCTTTGGTTTGAAGTTTGAGAGCAAGTCAACTATTCAGAGCTGAGCACTTGCAGAATTAATTGCAGAGTGGACACCTACCCCTGATGAAGAAGCACTGGAGACAGTTATCTCCGTAAAGGAAGCGCCCCAATAATGGATCATGTACTTTAATGGTGCCTTCTCTCTACAAGGTGTTGGAGCTAGTGTGCTTCTCATTGCACCCACTGGGGAGCACCTTAAGTACGTGGTTCGAATGCATTTCCCCCGAGAGAGGGATACCAACAACACTACAGAATATGAAGAGCTCCTTGCCGGGCTCAGGATCGCGATAGAGTTGGGAATCAAGAAGTTGATCATTTGTGGAGACTCACAACTTGTGGTGAGGCAGGTGAACAAGGATTATCAAAGCCCATGGATGGAGGCATACGTGGAGGAAGTGAGAAAGTTGGAGGAGCACTTTGATGGATTTCAAACAGAGCACGTTCCACGTGCGGAAAACAACATTGTTGATCATCTGTCAAAGTGTGCTGCGCAAAAGCTTCCTGTGTAACCAGGGACTTCTGTTATCCATCTAACTCAGCCCTCCGTATCCTCAACAACAATGGCCAGGAAGAGGAGGAAACTAGACTCTGGCAAGCCTCTCATGCAGAGCTTCCTGAAGCCCTCAGTAGAGAGCTTGGCGGGAACAACTCCACTTTGCTCAGTGAGAAGCACCCTCCTGTCGGACTACCAGTCCTTGCGCTTGAGGCATGCGCTCCCACGAACGAGTAGGTGCCGTTGATCTTAGTTGTCGTGCCTCAGGCTCCAACTTGGGCGCGGCACATAGTCCATTACCTCCAAGCAGGAGAACTTTCGGAAGAGCAAGAAGAAGCTGAAAGAGTACCCTGGAGGGCCGGCATGTATCAGTTCATCGGCGACACGCTATACAGAAGAAGACCCAACGGCGTGATATTGAAGTGCATTTGCTGGGAGGAGGGGAAGGAATTGTTGGCAGAGATAGACAAAGGCATGTGCAGCTCCCATATTGGATCGAGGGCCCTAGTTGGAAAAACTTTCCATCAAGGTTTCTATTGGCCCACGGCCCTCCAAGATGCAATTAAGCTAGTCACCAAATGTGAAGCCTGCCAGTTCCACTCCAAGAATATACATCAGCCTGCTCAAGCTCTCCAGATGATCCCTTTGTCATGGCCCTTCTTGGTCTGGGGCCTCGACATCTTGGGCCCTTCCTCCGTGCTACCGGGGGCTTTGATTTCTTGTATTTTGCAATCGACAAGTTTACAAAGTGGCTGGAAGTGGAGCCCGTGAGGAAGGTGACCGCACAGTCAGCTGTCAAGTTCTTGAAAGGATTGGTGTGCCACTTCGGAGTACCCGTCAGAGTCAACACTGACAATGGCACCAATTCACAAGTCGCGCCTTCATGCAATACGTTCATGCCCTCGGAAGCAAGGTCTCATTTACCTTTGTTGCCCATCCCGGAAGCAACAGACAAGCTAAGAGGGCGAACGATGAAGTGCTGCGAGGACTCAAGACAAGAACATTTGATAGGCTGCAGAAATGTGGAAGGCGATGGATCGATGAGCTGCCAATGGTTCTTTGGTCCCTCGTACGACACCAAACCGAGCTACCGGCCAGACTCCCTTCTCCTTAGTCTATGTGGTAGACAGTGATCCCCATGCAACTAATATACTGGTCACCTCGAGTACTTGCCTACGATGAAGTAGCGCAAGAACATCACCGGCTTGACGACATTCTGCTACTTGAGGAGAACCATCTCCGGGCTGCTACGCGTGCTGCACGCTATCAGCAAGCCCTGCGTCGCTATCACAGCCGCAGGGTTCATGCTCGGAGCCTTAAGGAAGGTGACCTTGTCCTTAGGGGTGTTCAGTCCGCCAAGGGTACAAACAAGTTGACGCTGAAGTGGGGAGGCCCTTACTGGGTAGTACGAGTCACCAGAATTGGCGTAGTTCGTCTGGTGACTGGAGATGGCATTCAGTTGAAAAACTCATGGAACATTGAGCATCTCCGTAAGTTCTACCCATAAGGCGCGGCTATCGGCCCCTGCCCGGCAGCCACCCTTTTGTACAAGCCTTGTCGGTGTTGCACGTAACGCTTTGTACAAAGCCAGACGCAGACCCTGAGCAACAGATAAATAAATGAAGCGCTGGGGGCCCCAATAACCTGCATGCATGCATAAGCATAACATGAGCATCGCATGATCATGTAGATAAGGGAATATGTAGCATTGTTTCCCTCTGCAATTAACTGCATGGCTCTTGCCGTGGACCCCCAAAGAGAAGAAATGAAGACATTCCTACATATCGGCCCTCAACAAGCCAAATAGGTAAGTTCCTTCTTATCCATACATGTTCTATAAGGTGAAAACTTGTGCATATGAAAACCTCGTCACCTTCGAAGCATAGGTGCTCCCATCCTTTGTCCCGAATGTTGATTAGATCAAGGTGGTTGTAGTGGTGTTTGATGGAGGAGGTTCGACGAGGAGATGGTCCCTTTCCATAATTTTGTGCCTAGCAAGCCAAGCCCCGCGGCAACAAACGAAAGGCACCAGCAGGATAGCTTGCGGAGAAAACTTGTTTACTTAAACATATAGAGGCATATCACCTCTACATGGACATAGTACATGCACAAGGACCCGGCAAGGCTAGTCTTTTTTCATTAGTATCAAATAATCAAGTACAAATCTTACATGACACAAACATGGATAAGGAAGATTACATATTTTAGACAAAAATTTGGCAAGTGCCTACACATTTTCGACTGAAAAAATATAAGTGCACCGTAATCCCTTTCTTATCCCTCTCCTCCTAGGGACTATGGTGGGAGATGAAGAGGGCAAAAGGAGCGCCTGGGCAGATGCCCATCCGGACCCTGTCAGGCCCCATGACAACATTGCAACAGGATGCTGCTAACGCGACACTACGATCAGAGACCCTTTGACGAAACTGTGTGAGATGCATTAATCGCAAATGGTGATGTAAAATAACCGTAAAAAAATGCAAAACGTTTGTGATGAAGGATACATCAAACACGGTTCAGATTTTAGTTGCTTTTGCGATGAGGGGCATGCTGTTTAGTTCACTGAACTGTTTGCAATGAGTCAAAACAAAAGAAACATGCAACCAGATGAAGGCGTGTGCGATATATGGCATACACTTCACTCGGATTAACTATTTGTGATGAGGTGGAACAACACAAATGGGCAGCCATATGAAGGTGTGTGCGATATACGGCATACAATTATGTCGGATGAAATGTTTGCGTTGAGCCAAGGGAACAAAAACAGTTCAACTTAACAAGATGTGCGTGATACGCGGCAAACAGCTCCGTAGTCGGACATGTGTGGAAAGACTAATAACAACACAGACGATCCCTGTAAACAAGCCGTGTGTGTTGTAGCAAACGATTGTTGGTATACATTTGTCAGTAATTGATGAAATCATCACTGACGGGTTCCATTGTTCAGTCCGTGTGTGATGTGATTTTCTCTGTCTACAAAACATCAACATATATACTTAAAAAGACAACATTGCAAAACCAAATTAAGCATAAAATTACACAAGTGACTACACACATAACATTTCCACACATCATCTACTTATTGTTGCGACGACCTTTGCCATTGCACTGCTTCTGGCTGGATCCCTGGCCGTTTTGGGGAAGGAGGCACTTCCTCATGTCAACGATCCGCCTGTACATAGCGTAGCTCATATACACTTCCTTGGCCGTGTACACGACGTGAGCTTTGTTGAGTTTCTCGATCCAGGCCGAGTGCCAGGCATGCTTGTCCTTGTTGGAGGAATCCTTCATGTCTCTGTAGTACGGGTCGATGTTCGCCTCGGCGAGCTGAACCAGTGAGTCCTTCTCATGCTCCTTGCTACCCCAGATCTTTTATTGGCCCTAGATGTCGACAACATTCTGGTAGACGATGCCCGAATTCTTGAGCACCTTTACATCATTGGTGATGTCCACCGTAGTGAACATGTAGTGGGGGTGGTTGACAAACCTGGTGAAACGCTTGCAAGGCCTTGTGGCCAGGAAGGAGTGGTAGACGAGGACGTGGTTGTGCACGCACATCTGGGAGATGGCGACCTTGGGACGAGAGCCGGCACGAGCGCGGGTGTACTCAAGGTCGAGCCCGACCACCTCGTACTTCTCCTCGGCAAGCAATAGCTCCATGATGTGGATGGAGTGCTCCACCCAGACGGTATATTATCATTCATGGATGTTTTACCATCATTTTATAGCAACTTTATATCCTTTTTTTGGGACTAACCTACTGACATAGTGCCAAGTGCCAGTTCTTGTTTTCTGCTTGTTTTTTACATCACATGAAATCAATATATAACGGAGTCCAAACACAATGAAACTTTTTGTGGATTTTTTTGGAACAAAAGACATCCAGTGGGCCAAAGAAGAACCGAAGAGGGGCCCAAGGTGACCACAAGACACCTGGGCACGCCTGGGCTGGTGGGTTGTGCCCACCTCGGCGGCCTCCCGCACTGCCTCTTTGCTCTATAAATACCCTAATATTCCAGAAACTCTAGGGGAGTCGATGAAACCAATTCCAGCCGCCGCAAGTTCCAGAATCACCAGATCCAATCTAGACACCATCACGGAGCGGTTCATCATCCTCATTGGTGCCTCTCTGATGATGCGTGAGTAGTTCATTGTAGACCTACGGGTCCGTAGTTAGTAGCTAGATGGCTTCCTCTCTCTCTCTCTCTCTCTCTTGATTCTCAATACAGTGCTCTCTTGGAGATCTATTTGATGTAACTCTTTTCGTAGTGTGTTTGTTGGGAACCGATGAACCTTGAGTTTATGATCAGATCTATGTTTTTATGCATGAAAGTTATTTGAGTCTTCTTGATCTCTTCTATGCATGATTACTTATAGCCTCGTATTTCTTCTTTGAATCTTTGGTTTAGTTAGGACAACTAGATTGATTTTTTTCCATGGGAAGAGCTTTGTGATGGGTTCGATCTTACGGTTCTTGATCCCAGTGATAGAAGGGTAACCGACAGGTAGGATAACAAGATGGGGTCTATTTCTACATAAATAGATCTTGTCTACATCATGTCATCGTTCTTATTGCATTATTCCACTAGATGCATGCTGGATAGCGGTCGATGTGTGGAGTAATAGTAGTAGACGCATGCAGGATTCGGTCTACTAATCTTGGACATGATGCCTATCTAATGATCATTGCCTGGATATCGTCATGATTATTTGAAGTTCTATCAATTTCCCAACATTAATTTGTTCACCCACCATATGCTATTTTCTCGAGAGAAGGCACTAGTGAAATCTACGGCCCCCAGGTCTCTTCTTTATTATATTTGCCTTCGAGATCTATTTTTATTTGCTTTTATTTTCACTTCTATTAATCCAAAAATACAAAAATATCTTGCTGAATTTTTTAGTTATTTATTTTATCCCGTGTTCCTGTGAGATCTATTTACCCAATCTACTACAATTTTACTTATCTTTTTACCCATGAGGGATTAACAACCCCACTCTTATGTCGGTTTGCAAGTATTTGTTCTTTGTGTGCAGGAGCTATTTATGTGGTGTTGCATGGTTCTCCTACTGGTTCGATAAACTTGATCTCATCACTAAGGGAAATACCTACACTACAGGAATCAAGAACTTTGCCGTCAGCCATGGCTGACGGACAAGGCATGCCTGGCGGACGGCAAAGGCCTTTGTCGTCAGCCAGCCGACGACAACACGTCCCGCTGAACAGGCTACGACAAAGGCTTCTTTTCCATCTGCTGGCAGCCGGCAAGATGCTGCACTACAAGATTCGAAGGCCTACTTTTCCTTTGTGCCCACTTTGGTTGCTCCCAAACCACAAGAGTTGTTGCTGCTATCCTTGGCGGCAACTAATCAAGTTGTTAGCGCAGCACTAGGGGTGCAACGGGAAGTGGAAAAAGCAGCAGCTATTGCCAGTGTCCCCTCCGAGGAGAGAAGTGAGCACACTCAGGCAAGGTCAGATGTAGATCAAGATAGAGAAGAGCAAGGCAGTGGAGACATCCCCAGGGTTGCGGCAAGGAAGAAAGTGATGCAGCGCCCAGTGTACTTCGTCGGCTCCCTATTACACGGGCTAGATCGAGGTACTCTGGCGTGCAAAAGTTGATTTTTGGCCTCATGATAGCCTCAAGAAAAGTGCGCCACTATTTCCAAGCCCATGTGATCATGGTTGTCACCTGCTTCCCTCTGCAACAGATACTCAGAAACCCCGAAGTCACCGGCAGGATAGTAGAATGGGCTTTGGAGTTATCCAGCTTTGGTTTAAAGTTTGAGAGCCCATCGACTATCCAGAGCAGGGCATTGGCCGAGTTTATTGCAGAATAGATGCCAACCCCTTATGAAGAAGTGCTGGAGACAGTTATTCCAGGCAAGGAAGCGCCCCAAGAATGGATTATGTATTTTGATGGTGCATTCTCCCTACAAGGTGTAGGGGCTGGCATGCCTCTCGTTGGTCCCACTGGGGAGCACCTTAAGTACGCCGTCCAGATGCATTTTCCCCAGGAGAAGGCTACCAACAATACTGCATAGTATGAAGGGCTTCTTGTTGGGCTCACGATTGCCACATAACTGGGGATCAAGAAGCTAATCATTTGTGGAGACTCACAACTTATGGTGAGACAAGTGAACAAGGATTACCAAAGTCCATTGATGGAGGCATACATTGAGGAAGTGAGAAAGTTGGAGGAGCTCTATGACGGATTGCAAATAGAGCACATACCCTGTTTGGAAAACAATATTGCTGATCATCTGTCAAAGTGCTCTGCGCGAAAATTCCCGGTGGAACCAAGGACTTTTGTACTCCATCTAACTCAGCGTCCGTATCCCCAACAACAATGGCCAGAAAGAGGAGGAAGTTGGACTCTGGCAGGCCTCTCCCAGTAGAACCTCTCGAGGATCCCGACAGAGAGCTTGGCGGGAACAACTCCGCTTCAATAGTTGAGCTGCCTCCTCCCACCAAACTACCGGTCCCCACGGTCAAAGAGTGCACCCCCACGAAGAAGGAGGCGCCGCTAGTCCTCATTGCCGAGCCCCAACCTCTAACTTGGGCATGACACATAGTCCATTTCCTCCAAACTGGAAAACTTCTCGAAGAGCAAGAAGAAGCTAAAAGAGTAGCCCGGAGGGCTGATAACCCACAAGTGTAGGGGATCGCAACAGCTTTCGAGGGTAGAGTATTCAACCCAAATTTATTGATTCGACACAAGGGGAGCCAAAGAATATTCTTAAGTATTAGCAGTTGAGTTGTCAATTCAACCACACCTGGATAACTTAGTATCTGTAGTAAAGTATTTAGTGGCAAAGTAGTACGATAGTAATGGTAACAGTGGAAAAAGTAAAGATAATAGTTTTGTAGTAGTTGTAACAGTAGCAACGGAAGAGTAAATAAGCGAAGCACAATATGTGGAAAGCTCGTAGGCATTGGTTCAGTCATAGATAATTATGTCGGATGCGATTCCTCATGTAATAGCTATAACATAGGGTGACACAGAACTAGCTCCAATTCATCAATGTAATGTAGGCATGTATTCCAAATATAGTCATACGTGCTTATGGAAAAGAACTTGCATGACATCTTTTGTCCTACCCTCCCGTGGCAGCGGGGTCCTAGTAGAAACTAAGGGATATTAAGGCCTCCTTTTAATAGAGAACCGGAACAAAGCATTAGCACATAGTGAATACATGAACTCCTCAAACTATGGTCATCACCGAGAAGTATCCCGATTATTGTCACTTCGGGGTTGTTGGATCATAACACATAATAGGTGACTATAAACTTGCAAGATAGGATCAAGAACTCACATATATTCATGAAAACATAATAGGTTCAGATTTGAAATCATGGCACTCGGGCCCTAGTGACAAGCATTAAGCATAGCAAAGTCATAGCAACATCAATCTCAGAACATAGTGGATACTAGGGATCAAACTCTAACAAAACTAACTTGATTACATGGTAAATCTCATCCAACCCATCACCGTCCAGCAAGCCTATGATGGAATTACTCACGCACGGCGGTGAGCATCATGAAATTGGTTTTGGAGGATGGTTGATGATGACGACGGCGACGAATCCCCCTCTCTGGAGCCCCGAACGGACTCTAGATTAGCCCTCCCGAGAGAGATTAGGGCTTGGCGGCGGCTCCATATCCTAAAACGCGATGAAACTTTCTCTCTGATTTTTTTCTCCGCGAAATGGAATATATAGAGTTGGAGTTGAGGTTGGTGGAGCATCAGGGGGCCCACGAGACAGGGGGGCGCGCCCAGGGGGAGGGCGCACCCCCACCCTCGTGGACAGGGTGTGGGCCCCCTGGCCTTGATTCTTTCGCCAGTATTTTTTATATTTTCCAAAAGTTATCTCCGTGGATTTTCAGGTCGTTCCGAGAACTTTTGTTTTCTGCACAATAAACAACACCATGGCAGTTCTGCTGAAAAAAACGTCAGTCCGGGTTAGTTTCATTCAAATCATGCAAGTTAGAGTCCAAAACAAGGGCAAAAGTGTTTGGAAAAGTAGATACGTTGGAGACGTATCAACTTTCCCAAGCTTAAACCTTTGCTTGTCCTCAAGCAATTCAGTTGATAAACTGAAAGTGATAAAGAAAAACTTTTACAAACTCTATTTGCTCTTGTTGTAAATATGTAAAGCCAACATTCAAGTTTTCAGCTAATATTATGAGCTAACCATACTCACAATAACACTTAGGTCTCACAATTACTCATATCAATGGCATAATCAGCTAGCAAGCAATAATAATAAAACTCGGATGACAACACTTTCTCAAAACAATCATAATATGATATAACAAGATGGTATCTCGCTAGCCCTTTTTGAGACCGCAAAACATAAATGCAGAGCACCTTTAAAGATCAAGGACTGACTAAACATTGTAATTCATGGTAAAAGAGATCCAGTCAAGTCATACCCAATATAAACTGATAGTAATGAATGCAAATGATAGTGTGCTCTCCAGCGGGTGCTTTTTAATAAGAAGGTGATGACTCAACATAAAAGTAAATCGATAGGCCCTTCGCAGAGGGAAGCAGGGATTTGTAGAGGTGCCAGAGCTCGATTTTAAAATAGAGATGAATAACATTTTGAGCGGCATACTTTCACTGTCAACGCAACAACTATGAGATGGCGATATCTTCCACACTGCATGCATTATAGGCGTTTCCCAAACAGAATGGTAAAAGTTTATACCCCCCACCACCAACAAGCATCAACCCATGGCTTTCTTGAAACAACGAGTGCCTCCAACTAACAACAGCCCTGGGGGAGTTTTGTTTAATTATTTTGATTTGCTTTGATCTTTTGGATCATGGGGCTGGGCATCCCGGTTACCAGCCATTTTCTCGTGAATGAGGAGCGGAGTCCACTCCTCTTGAGAATAACCCACCTAGCATGGAAGATACAGACAGACCTAGTTGGAACATGAGCTGCTCGAGCATACAAAACAGAATTTCATTTGAAGGTTTGGAGTTTGGCACATACAAATTTACTTGGAACGGCAGGTAGATACCGCATATAGGAAGGTATGGTGGACTCATATGGAATATCTTTGGGGTTTCTGGAGTTTGGATGCACAAGCAGTATTCCCGCTTAGTACAGGTGAAGGCTAGCAAAAGACTAGGAAGTGACCAACTGAGAGAGCGACAACAGTCGTGAACATGCATTAAAATTAATTACACCAGACACAAGCATGAGTAGGATATAATCTGCCATGAACATAAATATCGTGAAGGCTATGTTGATTTGTTTCAACTACATGCGTGAACATGTGCCAAGTCGAGTCACTCAATTCACTCAAAGGAGGATACCATCCCATCATACCCCATCACAATCATTTTAATAGCATGTTGTCATGCAAGGTAAACCATTATAACTCATAGCTAATCAAGCATGGCACAAGCAACTATAATCTCTAAATGTCATTGCAAATATGTTTACTTCATAATAAGCTGAATCAGAAACGATGAACTCAACATATTTACAAAAACAAGAGAGGTCTAGTTCATACCAGCTTTTCTCATCTCAACCAGTCCATCATATATAGTCATTATTGCCTTTTACTTGCACGACCGAACGATGTGTATAATAATAATAGTGCACGTGCATTGGACTAAGCTGGAATCTGCAAGCATTCAACTCAAGAGAGAAGACAAAGTAATATGGGCTCTAAGTTAAATAAACAATCATGCATATGAGAGCCACTAAACATTTTCAATATGGTCTTCTACTCTCGACCCCCAAAGGGAAGAAAAGAAAATAAAACTATTTAGACGGGAAAGCTCCCAACAAGTAAAAAGAAGAACGAGAAATATTTTTGGGTTTTATTTTTAATTACTACTACAATCATGGAAATTAAACTAACTAATTTTTTTGGTTTTTTCTTAAGGTTTATCAAACACACAAGAAGAAAGCTAGAAAAAGAAAATTAAACTAGCATGGATAATACAATGAAAGAGTATGAGCACCGACAACTAGAATAGTGTGTGAACATGAATGTAAAGTCGGTGAGAAATACATACTCCTCCAAGCTTAGGCTTTTGGCCTAAGTTGGTCTAATGCCAAGGATAGCCTGGCTGATATCCGTAGTTATAACTGGGGTCGTACTGAGATGCAGCAACAAATGCATTCTGAGCTGTGGCATGTTGGTGAGCCGCCTCCATTCTCCCCTCGTGTTCAGCTGCCTCCTCCCTGGTAACAACATATCTTCGTTTTGCCTGGTAATCAAAAAGGAAAGGAGCAGGGAAAGTAACATGGATAGAGCTACATCTATCAAAGATTAGTCGATACTGAAGGAATTGTTCGTTCCTCACAAGAAAATGATGTTTGACCATCACGTCCTAATCTAAATAAGCAGGAGGAAATTCCGTATCACCCTCTCGTGGGGCTATACCAAGATAATTAGCAACACGGGTCGCATAAATCCCTCCAAATAAATCACCAGATAAACCTTTATTATTCAACCTACGTGCAACTATTGCCCCCAAGTTGTAATCTTTATTACCTAACATAGCACTCTTGAGGAAACAAAGATCAGGGACACACATATGACATGCTTTATCTTTACTGTTAATGCATCTACAAATGAAGAGAGCAAAATAATGTATAGCAGGAAAATGAATGCTCCCTATGGTAGCTTCTGCTATATCCCTAGATTCTCCCACAGTAATACTAGCAAGAAAGTCTTTATATTCAGATTTGTGGGGGGTCATTAACATTGCCCCACTGCGGGAGTTTGCAAGAAGTTGTAAAATCGTCTAAGTCCATGGTATAAGATTTATCGTAAATATCAAACAGGACACTCTGAGAATTACGTGAAGATTTAGATTTAAACCTTCTCACAAATGAATCAATCAATTGGTAGTACTGAGGACACTTATCTTGTATGAAGTCCTCAAGATCAGCATTACGCACATATGCGTCAAATTCATCCTTGATGCCTGCATTGACCAAAAAATCGTCTGATGGCCACTCACAAGCTCGCACTTCCGAGTACCTTGGTGGTTCATCGTCTTGCTCACGCATAGCACGCCTAGGTCCTTTATTTATTGAGGAACCACCTTGATACATTCTCCTAGACATATTTCTTTTTCTGAAAAATTTCTGAAATTTTTAGTAACTTCAAAATAAAAGTGAATATAACTAAACAAGATTGATAGAAACTACTCCTACAAGTGCCTAGAGCCTATATCATGTTTTAGAATTACTTGGGACCTCATAAATTTGACATGCAAGCTCAAGAACAGGGTCACCTATGCAGCAAAAAATTGCAATGAATAAAGCACTAGAACAAAAACTAATTGGACCAATGGAGGAGTCACATACCAAGCAACAATCTCCCAAAGCAGTTTTGTGAATGGAGCTTTGAGCAAGGAGATCGAAAATCGCAGCAAAATGAGCTAGAACTCGTGCTTGAGATGGATGGGAATTTTTTTTTGGGAAGAAGATGGAGTGTGTGGGTGCAGGAATAAGTGGAGGGGGCCACAATGGGCCTACGAGACAGGGGGCGCGCCCGGGGGTGTGGGCGCGCCCTCCACCCTCGTGGCCAGGTGCTTGCCCCCCTGTAGTGTTTTCAGTGCCTAAAATCCTCAAATAATCCATAAAAAATCATACTAAATTTGCAGGGCATTTGGAGCACTTTTATTTTCGGGATATTTATTTATTGCACGGATAATTCAGAAAAGAGACAGATAATACTATTTTTGCTTTATTTATTCTAAATAACAGAAAGTAAAACGAGGGTAAAGAAGGTTTTTCCTTCTAGTTTCGTCCATCTCTTGATCATCAAAATGAATCCACTAACAAGGTTGATCAAGTCTTGTTAACAAACTCATTCCGAATAACACGAAACCGGAGAAATTTCGAATAACACTAAGTTACCTCAATGGGGATATGAACATCCCCAACAATAAGAATATCATACTTTTTCTTGACAGTAGGAAGGGGAAATGCAAAACCTCCAATAATGATAGTTGGAGTTTTTCCAATAGAATTGATGCTATGAACTTGAGGTTGTTTCCTCGGAAAGTGTACCGTATGCTCATTACCATTAACATGAAAAGTGACATTGCCTTTGTTGCAATCAATAACAGCCCCTGCAGTATTCAAAAAGGGTCTACCAAGGATAATCAACATACTATCGTCCTCGGGAATATCAAGAATAAAAAAGTCCGTTAAGATAGTGACATTTGCAACTACAACATGCACATCCTGACAAATATCGACAGGTATAGCAGTTGATTTATCAGCCATTTGCAAAGATATTTCAGTAGGTGTCAACTTATTCAATTCAAGTCTATGATATAAAGAGAGAGGCATAACACTAACACCGGCTCCAAGATCACATAAAGCAGTTCTAACATAATTTCTTTTAATAGAACATGGTATAGTTGCTACCCCTGGATCTCCAAGTTTCTTTGGTATTCCACCCTTAAAAGTGTAATTAGCAAGCATGGTGGAAATTTCAGCTTCCGGTATCTTTCTTTTGATAATGATATCATTCATGTACTTATCATAAGGATTTACTTTAAGCATATCAGTTAAGCGCATACGTAAGAAGATAGGTCTAATCATTTCAGCAAAACGCTCAAAATCCTGATCATCCTTTGTCTTGGATGGTTTAGGAGGAAAGGGCATGGGTTTCTGAACCCATGGTTCTCTTTCTCTATCGTGCTTCCTAGCAACAAAGTCTCTCTTATCATAACATTGATTCTTTGATTGTGGGTTATCAAGATCAACAGCAGGTTCAACCTCTACTTCATTGTTATTGCTAGGTTGAGCATCAACATGAACATTATCATTAACATTATCACTAGGTTCATGTTCATCACCTAATTGTGTTTCAGCATCAGAAATAGAAATATCATTGGGATTTTCAGGTGTGTCTACAACATGTTCACTAGAAGCATGCAAAGTCCTATCGTTTTCTTTTTCTTCTTATTACAAGAACTAGGTGCCTCTAAATTATTTCTCTAAGAATCCTGCTCGATTCTCTTAGGGTGCCCTTCAGGATACAAAGGTTCCTGAGTCATTCTACCAGTTCTAGTAGCCACTCTAACAGCAAAGTCATGTCTATTATTTAATTCATCGAGCAAATCACTTTGAGCTTTAAGTACTTGCTCAGCTTGAGTGGTAACCATAGAAGCATATTTGCTAATGAGTTTAAGTTCACCTTTAACTCTAGCCATATAATCACTCAAGCATCCTATTTCGAAAGCATTATTCTTTAATTCTCTACCAACATAAGCATTAAAACTTTCTTGTCTAGCCATAAAGTCACCAAATTCATCTAAGCATGGGCTATGAAATTTAGTAGACGGGATTTGAACGTTATCATATCTATAGAGAGAATTTACCTTTACTACCTCTATCGGGTTATCAAGACAATATGGTTCTTCAACAGCCGGTATATTAAGACCATGTATTTCTTTAATAGGAGGTAAATTCTTAAAATCTTTAGCTTTATTACCTTTTTCTTTCATTGATTTCTTTGCCTCTTGCATATCTCCTAGACTCAGAAATAGAACGCCCCTCTTCTTCGGAGTGGGTTTAGGAATAGGCTCAGGAGTTGGCTCAATTGGCTCATGGATTGCCTCAGGAATTGGCTCGGGAAGAGTCCAATTATTTTCATTAGTCAACATATTATTCAATAGTAATTCAGCTTGGTCGACTATTCTTTCCCTGAAAACACAACCAGCACAACTATCCAAGTAGTCCTTGGAAGCATTGGTTAGTCAATTATAAAAGATATCAAGTATTTCATTTTTCTTAAGAGGATGATCAGGCAAAGCATTAAGTAATCAGAGAAGCCTTCCCCAAGCTTGTGGGAGACTCTCTTCTTTGATTTGCACAAAATTATATATTTCCAGCAAGGCAGCTAGTTTCTTATGAGTAGGGAAATATTTAGCAGAGAAGTAATAAAGCATATCCTGGGGACTACGCACACAACCAGGATCAAGAGAATTAAACCAAGTCTTAGCATCACCCTTTAATGAGAATGGAAATATCTTAAGGATATAATAATAGCGAGAATTCTCATCATTAGTAAACAGGGTGGCTATATCATTTAACTTGGTAATATGTGCCATAACAGTTTCAGATTCAAGGCCATAAAAAGGACCAAATTCTTCCAAAGTAATATTTTAGGATCAACAGAGAATTCATAATCCTTATCAATAACACAGATAGGTGAAGTAGCAAAAGTAGGGTCAGGTTTCATTCTAGCATTAAGAGGTTGCTGCATCCATTTAGCTAATAACTTCTTAAGATCATATCTATCTTTGCAAGCAAAAATAGCTCTAGCAGCTTCCTCATTCATAACATAACCCTCAGGAACAACAGGTAATTCATACTCTGGGGGAGAACTTTCATCATCACTATCATCAATAATAGCATCTTCAATAATTTCATTCTCTCTAACCCTAGCAAGTTGTTCATTAAGAAATACACCTAATGGCACAGTATTACCATGCACAGAAGTAGTTTCATCATAAGTATCATGCATAGCAGAAGTGCCATCATCAATAACATGCGACATATCAGAATTCATAGCAGTAGCAGTTTTAGGTGTCGCAAACTTACTCAAAACAGAAGGAAAATCTAGATGGCAGTTCCTTACCTCCCCTCGTAGTTGAGGGAAAAACCTTAGTTCTTTCGTCTTTCAAGTTCCTCATAGTGATCAACAGATGTAAATCCCAAGTGACTCAAAGAATAGAGCTATGCTTCCCGGCAACGGTGCCAGAAATTAGTCTTGATAACTCACAAGTGTAGGGGATCGCAACAACTTTCGAGGGTAGAGTATTCAACCAAAATTTATTGATTCGACACAAGGGGAGCCAAAGAATATTCTTAAGTATTAGCAGTTGAGTTGTGAATTCAACCAGACCTGGATAACTTAGTATCTGCAGCAAAGTATTTAGTAGCAAAGTACTACAATAGTAATGGTAACAGTGACAAAAGTAAAGATAATAGTTTTGTAGTAGTTGTAACAGTAGCAACGGAAAAGTAAATAAGCGAAGCACAATATGTGAAAAGCTCGTAGGCATTGGATAAGTGATGGATAATTATGTCAGATGCGATTCCTCATGTAATAGCTATAATATAGGGTGACACAGAACTAGCTCCAATTCATCAATGTAATGTAGGCATGTATTCCGAATATAGTCATACGTGCTTATGGAAAAGAACTTGCATGACATTTTTTCTCCTACCCTCCCGTGGCAGCGGGGTCCTAGTGGAAACTAAGGGATATTAAGGCCTCCTTTTAATAGAGAACCGGAACAAAGCATTAGCACATAGTGAATACATGAACTCCTCAAACTATGGTCATCACTGAGAAGTATCTCGATTATTGTCACTTCAGGGTTGTCAGATCGTAACACATAATAGGTGACTATAGACTTGCAAGATAGGATCAAGAACTCACATATATTCATGAAAACATAATAGGTTCAGATCTGAAATCATGGCACTTGGGCCCTAGTGACAAGCATTAAGCATAGCAAAGTCATAGCAACATCAATCTCAGAACATAGTGGATACTAGGGATCAAACCCTAACAAAACTAACTTGATTACATGGTAAATCTCATCCAACCCATCACCATCTAGCAAGCCTACGATGGAATTACTCACGCACGGCGGTGAGCATCATGACATTGGTGATGGAGGATGGTTGATGATGACGCGGTGACGAATCCCCCTCTCCGAAGCCCCGAACAGACTCTAGATCAGCACTCCCGAGAGAGATTTGGGCTTGGCGGCGGCTCCGTATCTTAAAATGCGATGAAACTTTCTCTCTGATTTTTTTCTCCGCGAAACGGAATATATAGAGTTGGAGTTTAGGTCGGTGGAGCATCAGGGGGCCCACGAGACACGGGGCGCGCCCAGGGGGGAGGGCGCCCCCCCCACCCTCGTGGACAGGGTGTGGGCCCCCTGGCCTTGATTATTTCACCAATATTTTTTATATTTTCCGAAAGTTATCTCCGTGGATTTTTAGGTCATTCCGAGAACTTTTGTTTTCTGCACAATAAACAACACCATGGCAGTTCTGCTGAAAACAGCGTCAGTCCGGGTTAGTTTCATTCAAATCATGCAAGTTAGAGTCCAAAACAAGGGCAAAAGTGTTTGGAAAAGTAGATACGTTGGAGACATATCAAGGGCTAGTATGTATCAGTTCGTGGATGACACGTTGTACAGAAGAAGGCCCAATGGTGTGAAATTCAAGTGCATCCGCCGGGAAGAAGGAATGGAAATGCTGGCAGAAATACATAAGGGTATGTGCGGCTCACACATCAGATCAAGGGCTCTGGTTGGAAAGGACATCCGGCAAGGATTTTACTGACCCGCAGCACCCTAAGATGCAGTTGAGTTGGTCAGAAAATGTGATGCCTGCCAGTTCCATTCCAAGAATATCCACCTGCCTGCCCAAGCTCTTCAGACAATCCCTTTGTCATGGCCGTTTTCGGTCTGGGGGATCGACATCTTGGGCCCTTTCCCCCATGTTGCCACGGGCTTTGAATTCTTGTTTGTTGCAATCAAAAAGATTACAAAGTGGCCAGTAGTTCAACCCGTGAGAAAGGTGACTAGTGAGTCAACTATCAAGTTCTTGAAAGGATTGGTATGCCGCTTTGGAGTCCCTGTTCGGATCATCACCGACAACGATACCGAATTCATGAGCCGTGTCTTCATGCAATACGTTAATGCCCTCGGAAGCAAGATATCATTCGCCTCTGTTGCTCACCCAAAGAGCAACGGGCAAGCTGAGAGGGCGAATGCTGAAGTGTTGCGAGGACTCAAGATGAGAATGTTTGGTGCTGCAAAAGTGTGGCAGGCAGTGGATCGATGAGCTGCCGGTGGTTCTTCGATCCCTTAGAACAACACCAAATTGAGCTACCGGGCAGACTCCCTTCTCCCTGGTCTACGGGGCAGAGCAGTTATCCCCATGGAACTCATCTACAGGTCACCTCAAGTGCTTTCCTACGATGAAGTAGCACAGGAACAACACCGGCATGACGACACTGTGCTACTCGAGGTGAACCATCTTCGGGATGCTACACGTGCTGCACACTATCTACAAGCCCTGCACCACTATCACAGCCACAGGGTTCATGCCCGGTGTTTTGAGGAAGGCGACCTTGTCCTTAGGCGCATTCAGTCTACAAAGGGTACAAACAAGTTGACGCTGAAGTTGGAAGGCCCTTACCAGGTAGTACGAGTCACTAGACCTGGCGTGGTCCGCCTAGAGACCGGAGGTGGCATTAAATTGCACAACTCGTGGAACATTGAGCATCTCCGCAAGTTCTACCCGTAAGGCGCGGCTGTCGGGCCCTGCCCGGCAGCCACCCTTTTTGTACATGCCTTGCCTCAGTTGCATGTGACCCCTTGTACAAAGCCAGGCGCAGACCCTAAGCAACAGAGAAATAAATGAAGCGTTGGGTGCTATGTCTTGAGCTTGCGTTGGTTTTCCTTGAAGAGGAAAGGGTGATGCAGCAATAGTAGCATAAGTATTTCGCTCAGTTTTTGAGAACCAAGGTATCAATCTAGTAGGAGGCTCCTCAAAAGTCCCACGCACCTACACAAACAAATAAAGAACTCGCAATCAACGCAATAAAGGGGTTGTCAATCCCTTCACGGCCACTTGCGAAAGTGAGATCTGATAGAGATGGTATGATAAGATAAATATATTTTTGGTATTTTATAATATAGATAAGAAAAGTAAAGATTCAAATAAAACTAGATTGAAAGCTTATATGATAAAAGATAGACCCGAGGGCCATAGGTTTCACTAGTGGCTTCTCTCAAGATAGCATAAGTATTACGATGGGTGAACAAATTACTGTTGAGCAATTGATTGAAAAGCAAATAATTATGAGATTATCTAGGCATTATCATGTATATAGGCATCACGTCCGTGACAAGTAGACCGACTCCTGCCTACATCTACTACTATTACTCCACGCATCGACCGCTATCCAGCATGCATCTAGAGTATTAAGTTCATAAGAACAGAGTAACGCATTAAGAAAGATGACATGATGTAGAGGGATAAACTCAAGCAATATGATATAAACCCCATATTTTTATCCTCGATGGCAACAATACAATACATGCCTTGCAACCCCTGCTGTCACTGGGTAAGGACACCGCAAGATTGAAACCAAAGCTAAGCACTTCTCCCATGGCAAGAAAGATCAATCTAGTAGGCCAAACCAAACTGATAATTCGAAGAGACTTGCAAAGATAACTCAATCATACATAAAAGAATTCAGAGGAGATTCAAATATTTTCTCATAGATAAACTTGATCATAAACCCACAATTCATCGGATCTCGACAAACACACCACAAAAAGAGTTACATCGAATAGATCTCCACAAGAGAGGGGGAGAACATGGTATTGAGTTCCAAAAAGAGAGAAGAAGCCATCTAGCTAATAACTATGGACCCGAAGGTCTGTGGTAAACTACTCACAACTCATCGGAGGGGCTATGGTGTTGATGTAGAAGCCCACCATGGTCGATTCCCCCTCCAGTGGAGCGTCGGCGAAGGCTCCAAGATGGGATCTCGCGGATACAGAAGGTTACAGCGGTGGAAATTGTTTTTCGTTGGCTCCCTGGATGTTTTCGGGGTACGTGGGTATATATAGGTGGAAGAAGTACGTCGGTGGCCGCCCGAGGGGCCCACGAGAAAGGGAGCGCGCCCAGAGGGGGTGGGCGCGCCCTTGATGACCCACAAGTGTAGGGGATCAATCATAGTCCTTTCGATAAGTAAGAGTGTCAAACCCAACGAGGAGCAGAAGGAAATGATAAACGGTTTTCAGTAAGGTTTTCTCTGCAAGCACTGAAATTGTAGGTGATAGATAGTTTTGTGATAAGATAAATGATAACGAGTAACAAGTAAATAAATTGCACCAAGGTGGCACAATCCTTTATGTAGCAAAGGATAAGCCTGGACAATTTCTAATAATGAGAAAGGAGCTCCGAGGACACATGGGAATTATCGTCAAGCTAGTTTTCATCACGTTCATATGATTCGCGTTCGGTACTTTGATAATTTGATATGTGGTTGGATCGGTACTTGGGTATTGCCCTTACTTGGAAAAGCATACCACTTATGATTAACCCCTATTGCAAGCATCCTCAACTACAAAAGAAGTATTAGGGTAAAACTAACCACAACATTAAACATATGGATCCATATCAGCCCCTAACGAAGCAACGCATAAACTAGGGTTTAAGCTTATGTCACTCTAGCAACCCATCATCTACTTATTACTTCCCCATGCCTTCCTCTAGGCCCAAATAATGGTGAAGTGTCATGTAGTCGACGTTCACATAACACCACTAGAGGGAAATACAACATACATCTCATCAAAATATCGAACGAATACCAAATTCACATGACTACTAATAGCAAGACTTCACCCATGTCCTCAGGAACAAACGTAACTACTCACAAAGCATATTCGTGTTCATAATCAGAGGAGTAATAATATGCATAAAGGATCTGAACATATGATCTTCCACCAAGTAAACCAATTAGCATCAACTACAAGGAGTAGTCAACGCTACTAGCAACCCACAGGTACCAATTTGTGGTTTTGGTAGAAGATTGGATACAAGAGATGAACTAGGGTTTTGAGAGGAGATGGTGCTGGTGAAGATGTTGATGAGACTGACCCCCTCTCGAAGAGAGGATCATTGGTGATGATTTCCCCCTCCCGGAGGGAAGTGTCCCCAGCAGAACAGCTCCGCCAGAGCCCTAGATTGATTCCGCCAAGGTTCCACCTCGTGGTGGCGGAGTTTCATCCCGTAAGCTTGCCCACGATTTTTTCTAGGGTAAAAGCCTTGATATAGCAGAAGATGGACTCCGGAGGCCCACCAGGGGGCCCAGGAGATAGGGCGCACGCCGGGGCGGCCTCCTCTCTCCTGGACAGGGTGTGGGCCCCCTGGTGTATTTCTTTCGCTCAGAAATTCTTATTAAATCCAAAAAGATGTTTCGTGGAGTTTCAGGACTTTAGGAGTTGTGCAGAATAGGTTTCCAACGTTTGCTCCTTTTCCAGCCAGAATTCCAGCTGCCGGCATTCCCCCTCTTCATGGTAAACCTTATAAAATAAGAGAGAATAGCCATAAGTATGGATATATAATGTGTAATAACAGCCCATAATGCCATAAACATTTATATAAAAGCATGATGCAAAATGGACGTATCAACTCCCCCAAGCTTAGACCTCGCTTGTCCTCAAGCGGAAGCCGAAATCGAAAAATATGTCCACATGTTTAGAGATAGAGGTGTCGATAAAAATAAAATACGGACATGAGGGCATCATGATTATTCTTATAGCAGCAACATATATATATTTTATCATACGATTTCTTATGCTCAAGTAACAATCAATTCACAATGTCAAGTATGGTTCGAAAACTTCATTGGGAACTAATAAACTATAATCTCAGTCTTGAAGCAATTGCAATTTATCGTAACATAAAAAAGAGTCAACAATAGAGCTTTTCAGCAAGCTCACATACTCAACTATCTCATAGTCTTCTACAATTGCTAACACTCACGCAGTACTTGTGGTTATGGAGTTTCAGCCGGACACTGAGAAAGATAGGGGCTTATTGTGTTGCCTCCCAGCGTATTCACCTTTAGGTGATGTCAACAATAATAGCCCATGCTAACTTACATCCAATTGGATATATATATCATGATCTTTCAAACACGAGGAGATTGCGAAAGGATAAATTGAAAAAGGGAAAGGTGAGGATCACCTTGACTCAAGCATAAAGTAAAAACATAAAGTAAAAGATAGGCCCTTCGCAGAGGGAAGCAGAGGTTGTCATGTGCGTTTAGGGTTGATGCACAAAATCTTAATGCAAAAGAACGTCACTTTATATTGCCCCTTGTATGTGGACCTTTATTATGCAGTCTGTCGCTTTTATTACTTACAAAGCTTATTTTCTCTGCACTAATAAGTCATACATATTTAGATAGCAATTTTTATTGCTTGCAACATGACAACTTACTTGAAGGATCTTACTCAATCCATAGGTAGGTATGGTGGACTCTCATGGCAAAACTGGGTTTAAGGATAATTGGAAGCACAAGTAGTATCTCTACTTGGTGCAAGGAATTTGGCTAGCATGAGGGGGAAAGGCAAGCTCAACATGTTTGGAAGTTCAAAGACAATATAATTTAACTGAGATGTCGGAAAACATAAACTATTACGTTGTCTTCCTTGTCCAACGTCAACTCTTTTAGCATGTCATACTTAATGGGTGCTCCCAATTATAAAAAGGTGTCCAAGATAATATATTTGTATGTGAACCCCTCTTTCCTTATCACTTCCTGTTAATTGCAACGATGACCAAAACTATGTTCATGAACTCTCAATAATTTTTATGCCTCATACTTTCTATATGTGAAGTTATCACTATCCATAAGATCAATATGAACTCTTTTATTCTTTCTACTTTCTCAAGATCATAGCAACATAGCAAAGCCCTTTACTCAACACTAATCTTCATTATAGATAGCTCACGGACTCGATTACAAAAAGAGATCACAAAACAAAACTCAAACTACTTGATAACAAAATTTCAATCTACTAGATCAAGATACTACTAAAAGGATCGAACTAAATAAAGCGGTAAAGATAGGAGTGTGATGGTGATACGATACCGGGGCACCTCCCCCAAGCTTGGCAGTTTCCAAGGGGAGTGCCCATACCCATGTGATTATGTCTCCTTCTTCACGGTTGGTGTTATGATCTTCTTGGCGATGATGCCCTTCAGAATACGGTTCTCCTCCTCGAGCTTATTGACTTGTTGTTTGAGGTCCATAACTTATTTATGGAGCTTGCCCGTAACGGCCAAACCTCCTTTTACCCAAGTGAAACTCTTTTTCATATTTTCATAAGAAAGAAATCTAGAGTTGGAAGGAGTGACCGAAGTAGGGACAGCCAGGCTAGGTAGTTCACCCATAGTGAATTCTGCTCGGAGACGAGAGGTAACTTCTTGATTCTCCTCCATGGCATCTATCCTTTTCAAATCAACCTCTGTTGATGGTCCAAAGTGATAGGCATCGCTATTTGCTCTGGGACCTGGCATTGGGTAAGACACCCGACTCTCCCCAATTGACTCCTGAGAAGACATCTTGCTCTATTCTGCAACAGGAACAGCTCGAAACGAAAATAGCGGATATTTGCGTGATACTATGGTCAAAACCTTCGGGAGTATATATAATGAATTTTTACTGACCAAAATACGTAACGTGCAAGAAAACGGAGTCCGAGAGGCACACGAGGTGCCCATGAGACAGGGGGGCGCGCCCAGTAGGGGAGGCGCCCTCCACTCTCATGGGAGCCTCGTGTCCCTTTCGGACTACTTCTTTCTTCCTAAAATTCTTAAATATTCCAAAACTGATAAAAATTGCCATTGGAGTTGTTTTGGAGTCGGTTTACTTACCGTACCACATACCTATACCTTTTCGAAGTCTGGAACGTTCTGGAAAGTGTCCCTTATATATTCCTCAGGGGTTACGGTTTCAATAATATTAGTTTCAACATTGATAGGATTACCTGAAATATAATGTTTAATTCTTTGACCGTTTACCACCCTTGGACTCGTGCCTTCGAAGTTGTTGATTTTTATGGCACCAGAACGATAGACCTCCTCGATAACGTAAGGACCTTCCCATTTTGAGAGAAGTTTTCCTGCAAAAAATCTTAAGCGAGAGTTGAATAATAATACATAGTCTCCTACGTTAAACTCACGCTTTTGTATTCTCTTATCATGCCAGCATTTGACTTTTTCTTTGAATAGCTTGGCATTCTCATAGGCTTGGGTTCTCCATTCATCAAGTGATCTAATATCAAACAACCTCTTCTCACCGGCAAGTTTGAAGTCATAGTTGAGCTCTTTAATATCCCAATATGCCTTATGTTCAAGTTCAAGAGGTAAATGTAACGCTTTTTCATAAATAAGATAATGATAACGAGTAACAAGTAAATAAAGTAAATAAAGTGCAGCAAGGTGACCCAATCCTTTATGTAGCAAAGGATAAGCCTGGACAGTTTCTAATAATGAGAAAGGAGCTCCCGAGGACACATGGGAATTATCGTCAAGCTAGTTTTCATCACGTTCATATGATTCGCGTTCGGTACTTTGATAATTTGATATGTGGGTGGACCGGTACTTGGATACTGCCCTTACTTGGGCAAGCATCCCACTTATGATTAACCCCTATTGCAAGCATCCGCAACTACAAAAGAAGTATTAAGGTAAACCTAACCACAACATTAAACATATGGATCCATATCAGCCCCTAACGAAGCAATGCATAAACTAGGGTTTAAGCTTCTGTCACTCTAGCAACCCATAATCTACTTATTACTTCCCCATGCCTTCCTCTAGGGCCAAATAATGGTGCAGTGTCATGTAGTCATCATTGACATATCACAACTAGAGGAAAATACAATATACATCTCATCAAAATATCGAAAGAATACCAAATTCACATGACTACTAATAGCAAGACTTCACCCGTGTCCTCAGGAACAAACATAACTACTCACAAAGCATATTCATGTTCATAATCAGAGGAGTAAGAATATGCATAAAAGATCTGAACATATGATCTTCCACCAAGTAAACCAATTAGCATCAACTACAAGGAGTAATCAACGCTACTAGCAACCCACAGGTACCAATTTGTGGTTTTGATACAAGATTGGATACAAGAGATGAACTAGGGTTTTGAGAGGAGATGGTGCTGGTGAAGATGTTGATGGATATTGACCCCCTCTCGATGAGAGGATCGTTGGTGATGGTGTTGGTGATGATTTCCCCTCCCAGAGGGAAGTGTCCCCGGCAGAACAGCTCCGCCAGAGCCCTGGATTGATTCCGCCAAGGTTCCGCCTCGTGGCGGCGGAGTTTCATCCCGTAAGCTTGCCCATGATTTTTTCCAGGGTAAAAGCCTTGATATAGCAGAAGATGGACACCAGAGGCCACCAGGGGGCCCAGGAGATAGGGGGCGCGCCCTATAGGGGGGCGCCCTCCTCTCTCCTAGACAGGGTGTGGGCCCCCTGGTGTATTTCTTTCGCTCAGAAATTCTTATTAAATCCAAAAAGATGTTTCGTGGAGTTTCAGGACTTTTGGAATTGTGCAGAATAGGTTTCCAACGTTTGCTCCTTTTCCAGCCAGAATTCCAGTTGCCGGCATTCCCCCTCTTCATGGTAAACCTTATAAAATAAGAGAGAATAGCCATAAGTATTGAGATATAATGTGTAATAACAGCCCATAATGCAATAAATATTGATATAAAAGCATGATGCAAAATGGACGTATCAGCCCTCTTATCTCCTGACCACCTCGATCGCTTCTTGATTTGCACTCCAAGTCCTCTGGATCACGTTCGTTCCAAAAATCACGCTCCCGAAGGTTTCATTCCATTTGGACTCCGTTTGATATTCCTTTTCTTCGAAGTACTGAAATAGGCAAAAAAAAACAGTAATACGGGTTGGGCCTCTAGTTAGTAGGTTAGTCCCAAAAATTATATAAATGTGTAAAATAAAGCCCATAAACATCCAAAAGGGGTAATATAATAGCATGGAACAATCAAAAATTATAGATACGTTGGAGACGTATCACCGGGGGGGCCCGACAAATTGCATGCATGCATAAGAATATCATGAGCATTACATGTTCATGTAGATAAGATTGCATGATGCATCATTTTCATCTTCATCGAAATGCAGCCTCCTGCCGTGGACTTGATCCGGGAAAGGAGAAGACAAGACGAGCCAACATTGTGATCCCCTACAAGCCAAAACAGATAGGTTCTTCCTCCTGTCCTTATGTGTTGATGCGGAGCATCCCACGATCATCCACATGGACATATCTACATATCCCACAACACCACTTGGACAAATGACAAGAGCTTGAGCAAAGGTTATCGAATATAAGGTGAACTCACTCCTCTCCGAACTCCCACTCTCTACACATGAGACATGGCTACTACCTCAAGCGGAAACACTATGTGTGATCAGGTACTTGGAGGAAGGCCACGGAATAGCTACATCCGATGGACAAGATGGCGAGGACACTGAGTACGAAGGACAAGAAGAAGGGCTACCGAAGAAGCTCCAGCCACCGGACGTTTGACCAGGATCGTCCGGCGCTTGATGCTCCAGCCAGCGAATGTCCGACTAGGAATGGATGTCTGACGCCTGACACTCCAGCCAGCGGACGTATGACCAGGACCGGACGTCCGGCTCCTGAAGGCCCAGCCGACCCAAGTCCCAGCCGACGCCAGCTAAAGCGAGCGGACGTCCGCCCAGGATCAGACGTCCGGCAACACTTCCGAGCGAGTGGACGTCCGGCCCCCACCGGACGACCGGCAGTTCCACACCCGAACTGTTTCAGCGGAAATCCAATGCGACCGGACGACCGGCCATCTCCGGGCGTCCGCTACCACTGTTACAGAACATAATTAGAAGAAGTCCGAGCCTATTGGATTTCCGGGACCTCACGAGCCACCGAACGACCGGTAAGGACCGAACGTCTGCTGCCTGTGTGTGCGCAGCTTCGGGCCCGAGGCCCATGTACCCTTTCATTTCACCCCCTTTTGCACTTAGACTCTAAATAGACCTCCTCCTCCTCCTAGTTAGGGTTAGCATTGGTTTAGCTCATATTTGAGATAGAGCTTTGCTCATCCACTCGGTTACTTCTCCATCAGAGTTCATGACTTAGGGAGTCCTGGATTAAGGGGTCCTCGGGTGTCTGGCCTATTGATATGGACCAAACTGATGAGCTGTGAAGATACAAGACCAAAGACTCTCACATGTGTCCGGATGGGACTCTCCTTGGCGTGGAAGGCAAGCTTGGCGCCCGGATATGAAGAGTCCTTTATCTGTAACCAACTTTGTACAACCCTAGTCCCCTCCGGTGTCTATATAAACCGGAGGGCTTAGTCCGTAGAGACAATCATAATCATATAGGCTAGACTTCTAGGGTTTAGCCATTACGATCTCATGGTAGATCAACTCTTGTAATACTCATATTCATCAAGATCAATCAAGCTGGAAGTAGGGTATTACCTCCATAGAGAGGGCCCGAACCTGGGTAAAAATCGTGTCCCCCGCCTCCTGTTACCATCAACCTTAGACGCACAGTTCGGGACCCCCTACCCGAGATCCGCCGGTTTTGACACCGACATTAGTGATTTCATTGAGAGTTCCGCTATGACGTCGAAGACAGGATTGATGGCTCGCCTTGTTATCAAGGACAATATCACCTCCAGAGGAGCCCGGGCCTTAGGCCAAACCCTCCGGCTGGGCGGATTTACCATGACCGCCCTTGCGGCCGTTAAGCCCACGATGACTTCTTGGGTCATCGAAAATCGCCTCTGTGTCGACTCTGAATATTCCAAACGGATGGATCCCACAGAGTTGTCGTCTTTAAACGAGCTCCTAGATCGCATCGCCGCCTTGGGGGTCGCTACAGACTACGATCAGATTGGGCTTAAACCCGATCAGAGAGAAATCAAATCTCCGGCGATCACCCATCAGATAGCGGTAATCGAGGAGCAATACAACAACTCTTCCTCTATATTGAGGACGGACTATGTTTGTATTTCCGAGCTCGAAGAGTCGGATACCCGTCCGCAGAAAGATGTGCCCTGCCCTCTGAACCTACAGTCGGGCGGTGGACCAGAAAAATCGGTTGATATCCCGGAGCCCGAACTGTTAAGCTCGGAAGCTTCTCAAACCCCGGATTCCAAATTGGGTCAGGGTTCGGA
>NC_041393.1:363112197-363183204 GCF_002162155.2 Triticum dicoccoides | reverse complement strand
CACGCGATCTTATGTACATACGACTGCAGTCTCGACAAATAGTCCATCACTTTTGGGCCAGATTCGATCTTGTCAAAGACAAGATCAAAGATTGTCGCGATGAAGACGCGATCTCACTATTCTGCAACAATTGCACGGACGAGGGAATCCTCAATGCCATTAACCGTCGTCACGTATTACACTTTGCTGACTTGGCAACCATAGTACAGAAGTACTGCGCAAAGGAAAGCGCCTGGAAAACTATGGCAGCTCCCTGAGAGACACCAGTTTCCACTCAACCCTTTGTCCAGACAAAAAGGATGCACCCTCGTCGGTTCCCCGATCCAATAGTCAAGAAATCAAAGCCCATTACGGGGCGTGGAACCGTTCTGGAGGGATGGCTCGATAGTCCATGCAAAATACACACAACACCGGATACCATACCAACCCACAACCTTAGAGCATGTTGGATACTCCGGTAAGTGGCCAAGAGCGGCGAGGATCTCCTAACTAAAAATACCGTAGAGCAACACCCCACGGAAGAGGACGAATTCAGAGTATTGACGGTCTTCGAGACATTCGCCTCCAACAATAGGCGTAAAAGGGCACTCTGCGGCCTCGCTGGAGTCTTCCAACTCACAGCAATAAACCCCTGGGATGACACGGCCATAACTTTCAATGCCGGTGCTGAACCAAAATTCAGGATAGTGCGGGCACCAGCCGCATTGGTCCTCAGTCCAATCGTGGACAGCTTTCGGCTTACCGAAGTGCTCATAGACGGCGGCAGCAGACTAAACCTCATTTACGAGGAAACTCTCAACAAAATGGAAATAGACAGGAGCTGCATTGAGCAAAGTAGCACAACCTTCCGAGGAATCATTCCCAGTCGGGAGGCGCGATGCACGGGAAAAATCACAGTCGATGTGGTATTCGGCACGCCGGAAAATTATCGGTCCGAAGAGATAACCTTCCAAGTGGCCCCTTTCAATAATGGATATCACGCCTTATTAGGGCGAGATGCATTTACACGCTTCCAAGCTATAACCATTACGGTTACATGAAGCTCAAGATGCCCGGGCCCAATGGTATTGTCACTCTCACCAGTGATCCAGACAAAGTACTCCACACCGAAAACAAAACCACAGCCCTGGCCCTTGAGGCATTGTATGAAGCCCTATCGGCCGAAGACTTAACCGCACTACACTCCATGGTGGATAGGGACAACGTGATCCTAGACAAGCGACCCAAATGCACCTCCTTTAAACTAGCAGACGAAATAGTCAAATTTCAAGTCCACCCGACGGACCCCAAGAAGACAGCATCCATCAGGGCACAACTGGACCCAACGGTTGACGCTGCACTGCGAGCATTCCTACGAGAAAACTGGGACATATTCGCCTGGCACCCTTCTGATATGCCAGGGATCCCACGCAGGCTAGCCGAACACAACCTCAATATATTGAAGGGACATAAGCCGGTCAAGCAAACACTACGACACTTTTCCGAACCCAAACGACAAGCTATGGGGGAGGAGCTAGCCAAGTTACTCGAGGCCGGATTCATCAGAGAAATAAAACACCCGGACTGGCTAGCAAAACTGGTGATGGTACCAAAGAAGGATAAATCCTGGCGCCTATGTGTCGACTTCAAAGACCTCAACAAGGCTTGCCCTAAGGATCCCGTCCCCCTCCCCCGCATCGATCAGATTATCGATGCTACTGGAGGACATGACTCACTGTGTTTCCTTGACGCATACTCTGGATACCATCAAATCAAAATGAAGGAGTCCGACCAAGCCGCAACAGCATTCATTACCCCATATGGGCCATTCTGCTGCAACACTATGCCCTTCGTACTTAAAAACACCGGCGCCACCTACCAACGCATGATTCAAACATGCCTGGAGAAACAGATCGGCAAGACAGTTGAATCGTATGTAGCTGACGTCATCATCAAAATTAGGCACGTTGAGTTATTAATAGACGATCTGCATCTCACATTCGACAACCTCTGTACATATGACATCAAGCTCAGTCCAGAAAAGTGTGTTTTCGGTGTTCCCATTGGAAAACTGCTGGGCTTCATCATTTCCAATAGAGGAATTGAGGCAAACCTAGCTACAATCCGAGCTTTGTCGCAGTTGGCTACGCCAACAGACCTTAAACAAGTCCAAAAACTAGCCGGATGTGTGGCAGCTTTAAGCCGCTTTATCTCTAGACTAGGAGAAAAATCATTGCCACTTTATCGCCTTCTCCGACGCACTGATCACTTCGAGTGGATGGATGCGGAACGGCTGGACTAGAAGAAATAAAGGCTCTTTTAGCAAGCAACCCAATCCTGGCAGCACTGAATGTCGGTGAACCCATGTTATTATACATATCGGTAACACACCAAGTCGTGAGTGCGGTGCTCACCGTGGCACGAGAATAGGGTGGACACAAATTCCCGCTGCAGAAGCCGGTATACCAAAAAATAGCATACGCGATCTTCATGGCATCCCGGAAGCCACGACACTACTTTCAAGAGTGCTCAATCACGGTGGCATCCGAAGTACCACTCAATGACATAATAAAACAACCGCGATGCCACGGGCCGGATTGCCAAATGGGCCATCGAGCTCGCCAGGCCATTAAATCCCAAGTACTGGCCGACTTCATCGCTGAATGGACAGAGGTCGAACTCCCTAAAGAGTATGGCACATATTCCAACTGGGTCATGCACTTCGACGTCTCCAAAATGCTGGCAGGCTTAGGAGCAGGTGGTGTCCTAACATCCCCCACTGGAGATACAGTTCAGTACGTATTCCAAATATTATACACAGACTGTAGCAATGCAGCCGAATACGAGGCCTTATTGCATGGTCTTTGGATGGCTGTCTCCATGGGCATACAACGCCTGGAAGTGTGTGGGGACTCAAACCTCGCAATATCTCAAATAAATGGAGATTTCGATCGAGGGGCTCGAGTTTCATCATGTGGCCCAAGAAAGTAATAAAGCAGCGAATGTCCTTGCTCGCATCAGTGCCAAGCGCGACCCCGTCCAACCTAACATTTTTCTGGAAAGGCTCTTCAAGCCATCCGTGGTGTGGCAAGGGGAGTGTCGGTGTAAAAACTGGCGGATCTCAGGTAGGGGGTCCCGAACTGTGTGTCTAAGGCTACTGGTAATAGGAGGCGGGGGACATGATGTTTACCTAGGTTCGGGCCCTCTATATGGAGGCAATACCCTACTTCCTGCTTGATTGATCTTGATGATATGAGTATTACAAGAGTTGATCTACCACAAGATCGTAGAGGCTAAACCCTAGAATCTAGCCTATGATTATGATTGTTCTTGTCCTACGGACTAAACCCTCCAGTTTATATAGACACCGGAGGGGGATAGGGTTACACAGAGTCGGTTACAGAGAGGGGAATCTACATATCCAAATTGCCAAGCTTGCCTTCCACGCAAAGGAGAGTCCCACCCGGACATGGGACAAAGTCTTCAATCTTCTTCATAGTCCAATAGTCCGGCATAAGCATATAGTCCGGTAGTCCGAGGACCCCCTAATCCAGGACTCCCTCAGTAGCCCCTGAACCAGGCTTCAATAACAATGAGTCCGGCTTGCAGATTGTCTTCGACATTGCAAGGCGGGTTCCTTCTCCGAATACTCCTAAGTAGATCTTGTAAACAAGAATCGTGTCCGGCTCTGCAAAACAAATTCCACATACCACCGTAGAGAGTACAATATTCCACGAGTTTGATCTGCTGACAACTTTTCCATAGCGTGACATCACGTCGTGGCCCGGTTATTATTCGAACCGTTTTCTCAACCTACTACTACACATCTTGCGAGGCGGTTTTATTGGCACGTCTTGTCGAACCAGAGATCATGTCCCCTTATCACGGGATTGTCATCAATACGGGTGTGGGTAACCCAACCGCGCCATTAGCACGATGCTTGGGGAATAAGCGAGTTTCTAGGGCAAGTGGGGAGGCGCATGATTTATGCTGCCTTTATAAAGAGACAAGGATTCCCCTTTTTTCACCCACGCCTTCCTCTTCCGCCTATTCTCTCTCGCTCGAGCTCCAGCGCCCAGGCATTTGCCTTCTCCGCCCACAAAGGCATTCCGAAAATGTCCGGATCTAGGGTCAGAGGCAAGTGGATGGCGTCTATCGTCCAGGAGAAGGATATTAAGAAACTTCGGGAGGCCGGGTATCTGGCCAAGAAGATCGGCCACCGCCTTCCGGCGGTGGGACAGATTGTCCCTACTCCGGAACCCCACGAGAGGGTTGTATTCCTCCCTCACTTTGTCCTCCACCCATTCGTTCACGGCCTTATGTATTACTATGGTATTGATTTTCATGATCTATTCCCCAATTCCTTCCTCAAGATCTCGACATTCATCGTCGTGTGTGAGGCCTTCCTCCGCATCTCTCCATAGTTCGGATTATGGCTGACGATTTTCAATGTGAAGCCCAAGGTGGTGAGCGGCGAGCACGCCGAGTGCGGAGGAGCCATGGTGAGCAAGATGCCCTACTTCACATAGCCATCAGGTACCTCCAATGATTCCATCAAAGGGTGGCAACAACAGTGGTTCTATGTCACTGATCCACGCGACACAAAATGGGCCGCAGTTCCCGAATTCCAATCCGGAGCTCCCGTGCGGCTTACGTCCTGGCCCAACAAGGGACTGAGCTAGTCTTCGCCAGATGAGCTGGCGGTGCTCCAGGCGCGCATCAAGGGTATGGAAGACAAGAACATCAAACTTGTCAATGTAGTCCAGGTGATGTTAGTTCACCGGACTCTCCCTTGTCAACACAGGGCTTGCAATTTATGGGAATTCGACCCATCCAAGCATCAGACCCTACTAGGGTTCTTCGACTCATCACACAAAGACATCTGGAAGGTGCTCTTTAAGTCCAGCAAATCGTGGCTGGATTCAGCCGAGGACCGAGGGTACCAATTATACCGTCCCACGAGTTCGGTAAGTTATATGCTTTATCTGCATAATCTAAGGGAAATGCTTAATGTATTTTCCAACAACTCTCCTAGGGCTGGACAAAGAAGGCAGGGCGGATCTACTGCCCCACCCCGCTACAAGAAGAACAAGTCAGCCCACTTCTGACAAAGATGCTGGTCTCGGCACCTTACAAGGCACCGAAGAAGAAAGCCGAGAAAGAGGCCAAAGAGACCAGGGGTGGCCTTCATCACCGGGGTACTTCGGACATGGTATTCGAAGAATCTGAGGCCCGCTCTTCATCCAAAGAGGATGAGGAAGAGGAGGAAAGCCGATCCCCACCATCCAAGGGGAGAAAGAAAAGGACGGCCTTCACACACTCGGAGGCCGAGTCGCCTAAGAAGGGAAAACCCCCCCTTTCCGGATGAATCCGCCACCGCCACCGATAGCAGCCCGGAGTGGGATCCCAGGGTCCAGCCCCTAGTCAAATCGTGAGTATATAAAACCTGTACACGTTTGTGTATCCAGACTCACTATCATATAGCATTTAACGCATTGAGTCACACCTTTTTTGCAGCCGGAGGATTCACTGGGTTCGGACGCTATGGACAGCGGGAATCCCCCGACGGCCCCCTCCCCAAAACACGTGGACGACACCGAGGTATCGTCCCAAAGGGACCTAGGCCAAGGAGGGACTGGGTAGACCATCAAGGCGGTGCCAGAGGGTCAAACCTCGGCAGTCGGACACATGGGGGAAAAGGCCCCCATGGACACCGACGGCGCGGGCCATCTTGAATTCGGCCCCAGCCGGACATAGTTCCGGAGACCAACACAGCTCCGGAATCAGGCGAGCAACCTCCCTCGACAGAAGGGGGTGCGCCTGTTCCACCGGCAACCTCTGCCCAACCAGAGGTGCCGGATACCTTATCAGAAGCGCTGAAGAATGCTTCCATCATTGAAGAGCACCGTTCCCTTATGGGTGTGGTTATTGACAAGATTCAGTCTGCCAAAAGCGGGCTGACTGAAGCCTGCATCAGCCTTATAACGGGCTTTGAGGTATGCTGTAAGGTTTCAAGGAGTGTCATAGTATAGATAGTATCCCCTGATACACTGTTTGGTGTTTGGAAGAAAAAGGTGGACCAAGGATAGAATATATGTTCGCAGGAGACTTACCCTGTAGTACCTCTCCCTCTTTTGTTTTTCTAAGCAAGCGTCTGTCGTGACTGCCACCTCTCAGAGTGTGGAATTCCCCCGACTGAAGCAGAGTCTGGAGAGGGCCGAAGAAGAACTCGTCCAAGTGAAGAAGCAGTTGAAGGATAACCAAGGTATGCAAAAAACCATGTTTGCATTCAGGACGAATGAATAATTGAGTATGACAAAAAAATTTCATGATGTGCTCTAGGAGCGACGGCCGAAGTCGAGGCTCTTAGGAAGGCAGTGGCCGAGGCCGAGAAGAAGGTGGCCAAAGAGCAGGCCCTTCGTGAAAAGCACAAGGCCAGGGTTATTGAAGTTCAGCAAGAGCCTGAAGAGGCCGTGACGAAGTGCGAGACCTTGGATCAGAGTTTAATGGAGAAAGAATCGGAACTCACCAAGGCTCGTCAAGACGCACACGATGCCTGGGGCAAAGCCCAAGGCGCCCTTCGGTAAATCGAGGAGGCCGGAAAGATCGCGGTGGGTAAGGCTTTTTCTACGCAAAGCAAATATTTGAAGGAAGAAAATCAAGAAAGGCATTAAAGAAAGGAGCTTGTTGGGAGACAACCCAATATTTACCCTTATTGTCTTTGTGTGTCCACATGATTAAGCTACTGTAGTAATCATTTTTTATAGATTTTGTTTCAATAAAGTGCTAAGTAGAACCTCTCGGAAGACTTGGGTGAAAATTAATGCGATCTTGCTGTAAAAAAGAGAAACTTTGCGCTCACGAGATTAGCTGTCATTTTTTTTACAGAAGAGTGCTTTTAAGTTGATTATTTTTGCAGAAGATTAATAGACAAATTCTTCATGTCCATACCGTACCAAAAGTGGTGATTTATTTTCTTATACTAACGGAGCTTACGAGTTTTCTGTTGAGTTTTTTGTTGTGAAGTTTCAAGTTTTGGGTAAAGATTCGATGGACTATGGAATAAGGAGTGGAAAGATCCTAATATTGGGGATTCCCAAGGCACTCCAAGGTAATATTCAAGGAAAACCAAGAGCCTAAGCTTGGGGATGCCCTGGATGGCATCCCCTCTTTCGTCTTCGTTCATCGGTAACTTTACTTGGAGCTATATTTTTATTCACCACATGATATGTGTTTTGCTTGGAGCGTCATTTTATTTTGTTTTGTTTTGCTTGCTGTTTGAATAATATCCCAAGATCTGAAATTCTTAAATGTTAGAGAGTCTTCACATAGTTACATAATTATTCGATTACTCATTGATCTTCACTTATATCTTTTGGAGTAGTTTGTCATTTGCTCTAGTGCTTCACTTATATCTTTTTAGGGCATGGCGGTAGTTTTATTTTTGAAGAAATTGATGAACTCTCATGCTTCACTTATATTATTTTGGGAGTCTTTAGAACAGCATGGTAATTTTCTTGGCAAACTCGGTGGGACCGATTCACTCACTTCGGTGGGACCGAAGTGTTATGAAAAGGAAACATGGAGTTTGCAATGCAGACTCGTTGGGACCGATTTGCTCATTTTGGTGAGACCGAAATGTTACAAAAAGGAAACAGAGAGTTTGCAATCCCATCTCGGTGAGACCGAGATCCCTATCGGTGCGACCGAAGTAACTAGAGTTTGTGGCAGTCTCTATGTCAAATGAAGCTCGGTGGCGCCCGATAGATCAAATCGGTGGGTCCGAATTTGATTTTTAGGTTTAGGATATATGTGGAAATGAGAAAATTGTTGAGGGTTTTGGAGCATATAACTAAGCATTTTGAGCAAGTAAGCCATTAAGCAACACCTCATCCCCTTTTAAAAGTATTGGCTTTCCTATGGACTCAATGTGATCTTGGATCACTAAAATGAAAATGTAGAGTCTTGAGCTTGTTGCCAATATATGTCCTTTGCATTTTGAGGGGTCCACATCTCTAGTCCATGCCATGCCAATCATTTAACTTTCTGAAATGATCATCTTGAAAGATCATTAGTTCAATGAACTATATGTTGTTAAGAATTACCAAAACAACCCAGGGATTAGTTGCACTTTCAATCTCCCCCTTTTTGGTAATTGATGACAACATATAGATGTCGATGTCCTGGATATGGGGGTATCCAGCACTGCCTGCTTGCGGCCCACCACATGGCTCCATCGACGACCTGGTACGGCCCAGCTTCAGCATCAACAACAAAAGACCCTCGCGAGGTGCCAAGCCTCGTGGGGCGGACGACGCCAAGACCCCTGAGGGGATCGGCCTCCTCGGGCTGGCTCCCGAGGGGCGGAGAGTTCTATGCAAGGACTACCTCACGAGGCTCAGCTGATGTGAGCCATGACGACCAAGGCCAGGCGGGTGCAGAGCGTAGGTTTCCTCTTTGGTGCAAGGGAGGAAAGCCACAGGCGCGGAGTCTCGAGGAATCAGCCATAGGTTTCCATTCTGGTGCAACGCGACCAAGATCGCCAGGACGGCAGGACGGAGGTCATCGACGAGCCCACCACAGTGTCACGACCAGAGGCTTTTCCCAGGCGAAGACACTTTTGTCAGTATAAGTTGTACTACTTGTCCCCTTTCAAATCCGGCTGTTGTGGGATCCCTTCCCGCCAACATTTGGGAAGAGGACCAAGGCCACTATAAATAGGACTAGCCACCACCATAGAACGGGAGGCACAAGACAAGTCGAACTGGCCCACACCACACCAGCTATCTCGAGCTCAAGAACACCTCACCTCCTGAGGCCAGTTCATCCACTATACTAGCTCATCATCAGCCCTTCGAGGCAATCCACGAAAACACTGGAGTAGGGTATTACACCGCAAGGTGGCCCGAACCAGGATAACTGTTGTGTCTCTTTGTCTCTTTGAGCTTGACACGCTAGGCTTAGGAGGATCGCGAGTAGGCAGGCTGGGTAGGTTCAGATCTCCGCACGCACCCCAGAGTTCGAACCTCTCAAGGGTTTGCGGATCCCATAATCCGACATCTGGGGCGCCATGTAGGGGTGCGTCGGATCTTCTCTTCCGTCGATTGATCCACCGCCACCCCGGCACCTCCATGGCCGACGTGCGCCGGGCTCGCGCCGAGCGTCGGGCCGCAGTTGCCACATGCGTCGCTCATATGGCTCCAGTGGTGATGGTTGTGCCCCTCGCGCTTCGTCTCCGGTGGCCAATGCTGCCACAGGCCCTGTCGGCCACAAGCAGCAAGCTTCATCGCGGCACCCGTCGGTGCGTCGCGACGGGTGCACTGCTACTCCGTCACTGCCCCCAGCAGCTTCGTCATCCCACGCGTGTCGCAGCCAAGCGGATCCACGGGCCGCTCTGCTCATGGCGCGGGAGCTCCTTCGCTATTGCCCGATTAGTGACCTCTATGAGGAGTGGCTCGAGCGGATTACTGAGCAAGTCAGCGTCACACACGAGGGCTTCGCCGAGCCGGCTCGCTCGCTGCCTCAGCAACCACCTGCAGCGGGTGATGTGGCGCACGGGGATACTCCACCACCTCCGGCCCAGGGCATCATCATCAAGCCAAGGCGTGTGGCTCCACGACACGACCCACCATGCCCTGCGCCGGCCCGGGAGGACGTGAGCTGCCAGGTGGTGTAGCAACCACAAGGGGAAGCGCGCGTGCTTCCAGCACCCCAGCATCAGGCCCGTGTACTGCTGCAGGAGGTGGCGGTATGTGTGCACCAAGACCAGTTTCCGCCCCCTCGAAGACCTCCGGTGGCCACGGTAGGATGTTGCATGTTCACTCCGGAGCTCCACAATGTCGTCTGGCCAAGCAAGTTCAAGCCCGACCTGCCTCCACGCTACGACGGTACCACCGACCTCGCCGAGTTCCTGCAGCTCTACAAGTTGATCATCGAGGCGGCCAGCGGCGACGAGAAGATCATGGCAAAGTGGTTCCCGAGGGCCCTCAAGGATGGCGCGTGTTCTTGGCTCCTGAACCTGACCAAGGGGTAGGTTTCTTCCTAGGAGGTGATGTGCAGCCGCTTCATCGCGAACTTCTAGGGCACCTACGACCGTCGGCTGGCTGCGGGTGACCCGCGTCGCATCAAGCAGCAACCTGGAGAGACCCTGCAGAAGTATATCCAGCGCTTCAACAACGTTCGCCTCAAGATCCCCAAGGTGTCGGATGAGGCCATCATCTCAGCATTCACTGATGGCGTCTGCGATGTCAAGATGAAGGAGGAGCTCGCCATCCACGAGGATCTCTGCACCGCTCTGGAGATGTTCAACATGGAGAACAAGTGCGCGAGGGCTGAGGAAGGGCACCTCTCCCTCCTCAAGCTCCCCGATGCTAATCCAAAAGACACGAAGACCAAGACCAAGGACGTGAAGCGCAAGGGGCCAGCCGTGCATGCGGCCGAACCAGAGACGAAGCATGACCGCGACCACCCCGAGTCATCCAAGAGAAACTGGCCGTTCTGTGTCTTCCACAATGTTCACAGCCACAACACCAATGACTGCCAGGAGCTTAGGGCCCTCCGCGACGGTCGCCTCGGTTGACGCCTCGAGCACAACAATCGAGGCTATGGTCGTGGAGGTGGCCGAGTGGAGGATGCTGGGACGGACGCGACCATCTTCAGGAGTGGCGCGACCAGCCTCGTGAGGACCACTGGCAAGGACAGCCTCGCGGGGGCGCCTGGAGGGAGCAGCCTCGTGAGGAGCGCCCTCAGGGCAATGCAGCTCTGCCTCCTCTGCCTCCACCGCCAAGAAGGAATGAAGATCACCAGGAGGACGAGGGGCTGGGGGCTTCCAGGAGCCTCGATCCATTGCCTGCATCTTGGGCGGCTCACAAGCCCCAGCTTCCCACTGCATCTTCAAGCAGTTCACGCGCAACGTGAACGCGGCGCTCCCCAAGCCTGAAGCAACTCGCCCTCTCAGGTGGTCCAAGTGCGCCATCACCTTAAACTCCTCATACCAGCTCAAGAGCGTGGCCACCGCTAGCATGCTCCCCATGCTCTGCTCCCCCGTCATCAGCAACGTGGTCGTCACCAAGACTCTCATCGATGGTGGAGTAGGGCTCAATGTTCTGTCTATTTAGACATTCGACAGACTCCAAGTGACATACTGCCAGCTTCACCCAACCAAGCCATTTTCGGGAGTGACCGACGGTTTTACACACCCGATAGGGCAGGTTCGCCTCCCTGTCACCTTCGGCGAGCGCAACAACTACCACACCAATCTCATCGACTTCGACATTGTCGACATCCGCCTACCCTACAACGCCATCCTAGGATACCCGGCATTGGCCAAGTTCATGGCAGCTACGCACCACGGCTACAACGTCCTCAAGATGCCAGGAAGCGGTGGCGTCATCACGGTCATGTGCCAAGAGAAGGATGAGGTGTGCTCCCTCGAGCGCGCCTTCCAGGCTACAGCAGTCGAGAACCCTGAAGACGAAGACGGCGCCTCCCTCCTAAGGTCGCCCCCAAGACGAAGAAGCTGCAGCTGGGACATGGGTCTCGTGAAGGAGCATCGCTCAAGAGCGCCGTGCTGAGCCTTGCGTCCCCGGACGCGGCACCTTCACCCATCGCATAGGAAGCTACGCCTGGCGCCCCTCTCAGGCTAGGCTCGTGGGCTCTCCTCGGGAGGGCCTCAGACCTAGCTAGCCTCACGAGGGAGGCACTCGGGCACCATGTATAGGTGCTCTTCAGAGCACACTTCCTGGGGGAAGGCAGCAGGCGTGAGGCACTAGGCGTTCAGGAGTTCATCAGCAAGGCGATCGTCGCCTACCGCGAGCCGCAGCTCACTGCCCCGGCGAGGGTAAGGAGTTTAGTGTCTGCATCGACGTCCCCGGGCTCAACAGGGCCATGTCTCGTCAGCTCATGTGGCCGTCTCGTGTCGGCCGGTGCGAGGGTCCACCTCACAGCTACGTCTGCATGCCCTTCGGGCTGCCGGGTGTGGCTGAGGCATTCCAGCGCTGCATGAGGGACGGCTTGTGAGGCCAGGCACCAAGCGATCCTGGCGGAGATGGAGGAGCACCTTCAGGAACCGTCGAGGCCCTCTGAGCCTCCCGAGGCTCGGTACCAGAGCTGCTCGTGAGGAATGACTCCAGTGGACATGTTATTTGGCTACTTCAACACCTGTTCAGCGACGGTACCAGGTGACATGTCTCTAGTTCGTTCAGTCTGGGGGCGCCCCTCGGGCTGAATCATCGCCAGGTCGTGTGGGTCCGGCCTATGGCATGTATCGTTTTGCATTCACTAGGACTATCTAACCGTTTCTGTGAGTTTATCTATGATTGTCACTATACGACCGCCGCCTTGCGGCCCCCCATGTGTTGCTGACTAATACCTCTCCCGCATTGCTGCATGACAACTCACGTCGGCACGACGCTTGTCCTCGGGTCCGTCCCTGCAATGCTGATAAACTCGGGGATCAAGCTCTGGTTCACGGCTCGCCTCGCGTACACCACCTCGCCAGGTCCTCGGTGCCTTTGTCCTGTGCCCTGGGCTACAGGTCCACTCCGCAGGGGTTCCCGGTCTTCCCTATCGTCTAACCTGCAGGTTCATCTGGCGATGGGCCATGGGTCGGCTTGGACTACCACAATCTGGCCTCGCGAGTCGCTTGCACATTAAAGGGGGCCTCCCGAGTATCGCGTCTCGGGAGCTCCTACTGGCTCTCCAGCCCTAACCCCCTGGCCTTCACCATGGCATCGCAACCTGGCATACCAACGGTGGCTGAGCTCGCTCGAGGGCTGGGTCCCAAGGACGAAGAGCACCTTGACGAGCAAGGGAGGAAGGTGGCCAATGCAGGCTGCACCCAATGGTACCACAGGCGCGGGAGAAAGCATCATCTCCCTGATGGACCAGGACACCAAAAGATAAGTCCCGGATTGCTGCTGCATCAGCTCCTCTCCCGGCACACCCCGCCTTGCAATTCCATTTTGGCAGTTCCGCTCCCTTTTTCGATTCTTTGGGTAGCTGCTTGCATGCCAAGGGGAACCTCGTGAGCATCGTGTCTCATGAGCTCTTACCGGACCTCGGGCCGCTCACCTCCTAGCCTTGACCACGACTTCGCAACCTGGCATACTAGCGATGGCTGAAGCCTGCCTGGGGACTGGGTCCCGTCGGCGTAGAGCGCCGCGCTGCCTAGAGAAAAGAAAAGGGAGGAACTGTGCCAAACTAGGATACGCGAGTTCATTACAAGATCAAAAGAAGCAACACTGATATCAAGTACATTCTGATCCTTACAAACCCCACGGGGGCTGATCTTCATTCTGCGCAGGGAAAGCAACTACTAGGCCCTACGGTATCGCTGGCGATGCCGGGCGGCAGCCTATGCCGCACTCCAGCCCCGACCGGAGCTTGGCGACATGTAGCTGTCGTTGCTCGACTCCGAAGAATCACTAGGCTCGGGAGAGTCGCTGGATTCCCAGGAGTCGCAACTGCCGCTGGACGAGGCGTCGAAGGGGACAGTAGCGGGTCCAGCACCCCCGGCGGGGTCCCTCGTGTTGTCTCCTCTGGGGCAGCATTCCAGCCGTTCGCCCTCCTCATTGAAGACCTTGAAGGACAGAGTGGTCGCACCGTCATATTCAAAGTGGATCGCCAGGGCTCCCCCTGCGCGGCAAGCCCGGGCGATCTTGCCCCATCCTCGCGTCATGAAGACGTCCCCAGGCGGCACGACCTCCACTTCAGCTCCGGTGGCCAAGCTGCGACACCTGGCGTGCTGCAGCCACAGCTCAACCAGCCCCCTTCGAGGCAACTCCCTGGCGAAGAACAGCTGGAGCCAGATCCAGGTGTCGGGAGGCATTACCGCCCATAACACAAACTCGTGCGAGCTGCTCTCGGCGTGGGTCCGTGGTGCGGTCGACATGGCAATGGCAGCCCTGCCACCATTGTCAGGCGCCACTCGACGGTGCACACCTTCATCCTGAGTACGGGCGTATATGGGGAGGTGGAAGCCAGGTGGAGTCCTTGATTGCCAAGGCCTGGTCACCTCTCGCCCCGCGCAGCGCCGTGAGGGAGGCGGAGCCGTTTCTTCGGCGGGAGAGGGTCGGGGGCCTCCCTTGGAGCCTTCCCCTTCTCGGTCGCAGAATACCTCCTGATTGGCGCCATGACAACAAGGTGGAGAATAAAAGAAGCAGGCGGAAGCAGGACAAAGGAAAGATGGGCGAGGGGCTCTGCTTCTCCCTCACATTTATAGCCAAGGGAGGCCAATCGCCGGCCTCCACGACATCGCGCCATCATGACCTTCTGCATGCCGCATTGTCCTGTCAAGTCAAGCAGTTGCCAAGGAAGCGTGGGGAAGCGGAGTCGCCCATGTCCCATCAATCGCCATGTGTCATCAAGGCCGCAGGCGGTTAGGGCCAGCGGCGCTCCGCACTTACCCTTTGGCTTCACCTGGAAGCCAAGTCCGAGCGTGCCTTGGGCCTGGGGGCTACTGTCGGTGTCCTGGATATGGGGCTATCCATCCCTTCCTTCCTGCGACCCACCACGTGGCTCCATCGATGGCCTGGTACGGCCCAGCTTTAGCATCACCAACATAAGACCCTTGCGAGGGGCCAAGCCTTGCGGGGCGGACGACGCCAAGATCCCCGAGGGGTGGAGAGTTCTATGCAAGGTCTACCTCACGAGGCTCAGCTGACGTGAGTCATGATGACCAAGGCCAGGTGGGCGCCAGGCAGGCGCAGAGCGCAGGTTTCCTCTTTGATGCAAGGGAGTCAAGCCACAGGCGCGGAGTCCCGAGAAATTAGCCAAAGGTTTCCATTCTTGTGCAACGTGACCAAGACCGCTAGGACGGCAGGACGGAGGTCATCGACGAGCCCACCGCAGCTTCATGACCAGAGGCTTTTCGCAGGCGAAGACTACTTTTGTCAGGATAAGTTTTACTACTTGTCCCCTTCGTATCCGGGCATTGTGGGATCCCTTCCCGCCAACATTTGGGAAGAGGACCAAGGCCACTATAAATAGGACTAGCCACCACCATAGAAGGGGAGGCACAAGACAAGTCGAAATGGCTCGCACCACACCAGCTCTCTCGAGCTCAAGAACACCTCACCTCCTAAGGCCAGTTCATCCACTGTACTAGTTCATCCTTAGCCCTTCGAGGCAATCCACCAAAACGCTAGAGTAGGGTATTACACCGCAAGGTGGCCTGAACCAGGATAAACTGTTGTGTCTCTTTGTCTCTTTGAGATTGAGGCGCTAGGCTTAGGAGGATCATGAGTAGGCAGGCTGGGTAGGTTCAGATCTCCGCACGCACCCTAGAGTTCAAAACTCTCAAGGGTTTGCGGATCCCATAATCCGACAATAGATCAAAGCTTCGACAAATGATAATAAGAATGAAGTGCATAGTCGCTTTGAGAAGTATGTAATAAGCAAGAGCACCCCCTAAATTTGTGCATTGTTTAGAATTTGCTTTGGACTGCAAATGCACAATCTGTTAGGATCATGGATTACTCTTCCATGTCACATACATCTTGGTGGAGCGCTCAAAAATGATAAGTAAATAAGAACGAGCACTCATCACCAAGGCAAAGTCAATGATCATACAAGAGATTGATAATGTCATCATTCAAGCATAACCATAAAGTATGGTATGATCAAGCACATGATCATACAAAGTATCACACACACAGGCATAAGGTATCTCAGACAAGCAAATAAAACAAATGAGTAGCAAAAAGAAGCAAGCTCTCTCTCTCCAAAGCCTATGATCTATACACTTTCTCCCCCTTTTGCAACAAGTTACCAAAAAGCTCGAAAATGCATAGTGTTATGCGACTCTCCAGGCTTGATCTTCGAAAGGAGGTGTTGAGATGACTCCAAGGACAAAGGATCTAGAGATGATGTTGGAGCTGGAGGGGTTGCCCTGGAGGGGCAACAAGAGCTGTGGGAGCTATGGCTGCAGGTGCTGAAGCTGTTGCTCTTGTGTCTGGCACTGGTGTTAGTGTCTAAACCGGCAGATCTCGGGTAGGGGGTCCCGAACTGTGCGTCTAAGGATCAAAGGTAACAGGAGGCAGGGGACACAATGTTTACCAGGTTTGGGCCCTCTTAATGGAGGTAATACCCTACTTCCTGCTTGATTGACTTTGATGAGTATAGGGGTTACAAGAGTTGATCTACCTCGAGATCATAATGGCTAAACCCTAGATGTCTAGCATGTATGATTGTGATCGTCCCTATGGACTAAACGCTCCAGTTTATATAGACACCAGAGGAGGCTAGGGTTACACAAAGTCGGTTAACAGAGGAAGGAAACTACACATCTGGACGCTTAGCTTGCCGTCCACGTAAAGGAGAGTCCCATCCGGACACGAGAGAAGGCCTTCAGTTCTGTATCTTCACAGTCCGTCAGTCCGTCCCATGTCACATAGGTCGGCTCTTCGAGAACCCCATAATCCAAGAATCCCTCAGTAGCCCCCGAACTTGCCTTCAATGATAACATTGTATCCAGCTTCATGTCTTCGGCTTTGCAAGGCAAGTTCCCCATCGTACTCCATATAGTTTGGTCTTTGCATTTAAATATTATACTCTTCAGCTTCTGTGCTGCCATCGCCTCGGCTTCCATGTTTCAAACAAATACGAAGGGTCTAAGTATTTTTACAGGTAACCCCTTGACCACGTAGGGAAGGCGCTTTATTTAAAGAGATTGAATCTCAGATGCCATTCCTCACCAGGCGAAAATCCTTAGAGCTTGCCATAGGAAACCAACCAAAGATGGCCAACACCCCTTGCTCTTCCTTGTGCCCCCATGGCCCTCAAGAAGGCAACTGGGAGAGATGCTCGGTGCCCCACACCCAGTTGACCAAGCTTCAGGCGTAGGGATACCTCCCTCCATCGGATCTTGTTCCTGTTCAGGCGGGATTAACTACCTTCAATGGGGAAGCCCTTGCGGAGAACTTCCCCAACCCCCATAAAGGGGATCGGGTGTGCTTCGTTTCATTCCTGCTGAGGGGCGTGGTATTTCCAATCCGTCCTTTCTTCAGAGGTCTTCATGAGTATTATGGTCTCCTACTGCACAACCTCACGCCGGGCTCCATTCTACACATCGCGGGCTTTGTTGCTCCTTGCGAGTTGTTCCTAGGCTGCGAGGCCTATTTTGATTTACGGAGGAAATATTTCCGCCTCGTCCCCCGCTCCTAGAAGGGATCCATATTCGAGGTGGGTGGTGCCGAAGTATGGCGTATAGGGGGAACATGATACTTGTCCGGCACTCCGAAGAAGGCATCCAAAGAGTGGCCATCGGAGTGGTTCTACATCGAAGACGTTGTCCTTCCGGACCCAATCCGGCAAGGTCTTCCCAAATTTTCCTCCGCTCCTTTAAAGAAGCACGCTAGTTGGCGTCCTCGAAGCTATGAAGAAGAAGATAGTGCGGGAGTTAAGAGGCTAGTGAACAAGATCAAAATACTTGCCCACTCCGGACTATCTATAGTCAAGGTAATGGCGATTTCAATAACGCGATGTGTTCAGCTGCTTCAGTCCAGAGGGCTTCCCATCTGGCATTACAACAGGGAGGACGACGCCTCATGTTGTGGGCGCAAAGGTCCAGCTAATTTTGCCGCACTGGCCGCCATGTTAACTGACCTTTTCAAAGGGGAAAAGGAAGATTTTGCTCGCCTGAAGTGTCGAGAAGGTTTCTCCATGTATAGCCCCATTGACTGGGTGAGTCTTTGATTATAGGCCTTACTCGATCTTTTTTCCTTAACTATGCTTTATAGTCGAACTTAATCCGACTACCTTTAACGGGAATGGAGAAAGGTCGACGCGGGGATTTACAGCCCCGCTCTGCAACCAGAGGACCATAATCAAGACCTTGATCCTAGATTCGAAGAGGATCCAGATATATTTTTAGACTTTAAGGATGGAGTCTTTTATCAGACGAGCTACGACAACATGGAAGTGGCTATTATAGCCAACTACCCCGGCCTTCTCCCTTCCTCCCATGTAAGTACCCGGGAGACATCTCCACAAAAAGAGTTTTCTCGCTGCGACTCACCCACCGCACTACATCGTGCCCCCAAGGGGTGACGCTCGCACCAGTGTACTGCAGCAAAGCATCCTCTAAGAAGACGACACTTGCACAAGGTGCGTCTTTAAAAAGAAAGGCAAAAAATGATAAAGGCGGGCCCTCTTCTGCATCAAAGAGGTATAATCCTTTAGCACACACTCAGCGGATAGATCGAATGGTGACGTTCCCTGCTGTGCCATATTGCAGGAGGAGTGTATGCCAGACTGCATCTGGAGACCTGGCCGGCCATGCACAGACTGATCCAGCCCCGTACCCTGTCACAAGGACTGGAGGGGATGCGGGAGCAATGCCGGTTGTCATCTCCCAGAGGATTCAGATAATGTATCAGTCACGAACTCCAAAGTGCAGAGTGCGACGAATCACCGGTGGCGGAGAGCGGCTATGCGTGACCCAAACTTCACCGAAGAGGCATTCAATGCTTTCAGCTCAATGGATGCTTATATCTGAGCTGCTCGGGATGGACTTGCCGGAGCCACTCGCCAGCTTTCAAAGGATATGCGGGTAAGTATTTTTATGTAGATTCAATAATCATATGCCAGTAGCCCCAGAATCTTGAAGAAGTTGGCCCAACTGATTTGAATATATTAACAGGTACTCACGGAGAGGAATAACACATTATTGAAGGGGCTAGAGGAATGTCGAACTAGGCTGACTGCTGCCACCGCGGAACTGGAAAATTTGATGAAATCCAAGAAGGCACCTGATGGTAAGTACAACAACAGCTCGGAAATAAGATTCCATTCCTACAATGAGGTTGCTTAACTATGTTTTTTTTCTCGTTGGTAGGCTTGATAGATCAACTGGAGGAGAGGCTAAGGTCTGCTCAAGTGGACAAACAACATGCCGAAGGGCAAGAAGCCGCTGGTCAACGTGTATTAGCACGAACCATTAATGAGAAGAATAACTACAGGATGCCAATATCAAGCAAGTCAAAGAACTGAAGGATTTAAGAGCCCAATTATCGGATGCTTTGAAGGAGAACAGGAAGTTGAAAGGCAGCATATTCAATATGCTCTTTAACCTATCTGTCACACGGTCTCCTGTTTGAAAATTGTACATGTTTGCTTCTGTAGGTGTGCTAACCGGATGTCTTGAAGGAGAAGTGTCTGGATTCCAAGGCGACCTGCTACAAGAGCTATCCAAAGTACATGAGTGAGCTTGGAAAGCATTGAGGAACATAGCTAAGGCTTTATGGCCATCCGATCCACCTCCAGGAAGTATGGACGACCTTGTGAATTTATTCAAGGGAGCTCGCCGCCGTTTAGAGATGTGGAAGATACCAGCATGTTGGGAAGGTGCCTGAGAAGCCTGGGCCATGGTGAAAACGCGGTATACCAAACTTGATCCGAATCATATGGCACAGGTCAGTCCTCGGGGACCAGATGGACAAGAAATTCTTGTTAGCTTAGTGTACGACCAAATGGAAATAGCCGCTAAGTTTTCTCAACTGGATTGTAAACTAGACAACCTGCTACAGGGTCTAGAGGAAGAAGAAGTTTCTGAGTCTAAGTAGCAGTGTACTTTATCGGCAAACTTATCTCTAGCTGAATTGTAAAACAATTGTCATGGCAGACTTTCCGATTCGACCTCTAGAACCCGAGGTTTTGAGTGTTTCTGGATAGTATACCATTGGTAAACACCAAGGTATGTTCGGAAACTAGGCAATCCGGTCATAGTTGCTTAAACAGACAAGTTGTATTCGGGGAGTTATGTTATATTACATTTGATTGTAAGAAACATCTTCCAGAAAGAATAGTTCCGTTAAGGGTTCCTTTGCCTGGGCCAGCATGTGTTTTTGTGCATGCATAAGCTGTGGTGCGAAAAATCACAGTACACATTATAATTTCGGGGCGTATATTGTAGCGAGGGCAGTTCGTCTCTTGTCCACCGACCGATTATTCCCTTAACAACACTAGCTTTTGGCTTCACCCGTCTAAGGTACACGTCCGGATAACCCGGTTGTAACAATCACAGAGGTGCTCCCTTTATGCCCCAGCCGAGCAATCGGGAATGTAGGGCATAAGCACAGGAGCCAGGCAACCCAGCTTGGCAAAACCTTATAAGTTATAAAGGTGCATATAATGGCGAAGACAAGACACATATGAGTAGTCAACACATATATACGGTGAGTTGGATGCTCAAAAAGTAATAATCATAATAAGCCTCTGCGAAGAGAGCCCCCGGGGTCTGTACATTTTAATGATGTATGCCCCTTAAGTGTGCAGTTTATCCGAACACTGGCTAGAAGTCGTACAAAAATGAAAAAGAGAGAAAAAGGCGAGAGGGAGAAAAGAAAGGGCGAAGAAAAAAGGTATAAGTGTGAACTTAGGCGTAGAATCTTCGGAGCCGAGCAGTGTTCCATGGGTTTGGTTCCAAATGATTATCCGAAGCGTTGCGAAGGCGATATGCTCCTCCAGTGAGAACTTCATCTATAATGAAGAGACCCTCCCATTAGGGCTTGAGCTTTGTCCTTTTTCTTCTCTGGTAGGCATAGGACGAGTTCACCGACATTATAAGTCTTTGCCCGTACATCCCTGCTTTGATATCGCTGAGCTTGCTGTTGGTAAAATGCGGAACGAGCCTTTGCAACGTCGCGCTCCTCCTCCAAGCCGTCCAGATCATCCTTACGGTCGAGCTCGGCCTCTCTCTCTTCATAGATGCGCACTCGAGGTGAGTCATGAATAATGTCACAAGGCAATACTACCTCGGCGCCGTACACCATGAAAAAAGGTATATATCCGGTCGTGCGATTGGGCATGGTACGCAGCCCCCAGAGTACATGATCAAGTTCTTCAACCCAGTGCTTGTCTGATTCTCGCAGAGATCGCACCAGTCTGGGTTTGATGCCGCTCATTATCAAGCCGTTAGCCCGTTCGACCTGACCGTTTGTCTGAGGGTGATAGACAGAGGCGTAATCGAGCTTGATGCCCAAATTAGCGCACCAGGTTTTCACCTCATCGTCCGTAAAGTTAGAACCGTTGTCAGTAATGATACTATGTAGGACACCATAACGGTCTACAACACCGGATATGAAGTCTATAACCGGTCCGGCTTCGACTGTTTTGATTGGTTTCGCTTCTATCCACTTAGTGAACTTGTCGACCGTAACCAGTAAACATTTCTTCTTATGGCTTCCCCCTTTAAGGGGTCCGACCATGTCCAGCCCCCAGACCACAAAAGGCCAAGTAATGGGGATTGTTCGTAAGATAGTGGGCGGCATATGGCTTTGATTGGTGAAAAGTTGGCATCCCACACAACGCTGTACGAGGTCGTGTGCGTCTGCTTGGGCTATGGGCCAAAAGAAACCCGTACGGAAGGCCTTACTTACAAGGGCCCAAGCTGCGGCATGATGGCCACCAAGATCGTCATGTATTTCAGTCAAGAGTTGTCATCCTTCTTCTTCGAAGATGCACCTTTGGAGTACTCTGGTGGTACTTTTCTTGTACAGTTCCCCTCATGGACTTTGTAGGCCTTCAAGCATCAAACAATGCGACGGGCTTCCGTCTGGTCATCAGGGGGCTCATTCCTAGAAAGGTAGGTGAGGAACGGTTCAGTCCACGGGGCGATTACGGCCGTGATTTCATGAGCCGATGGTGTTATATCGGTGCCCGAACCCCCGACTATATCGGAACTGTGTTCGGTAGCTGGGGGTATGATCGGTTCTGGAACGGTGTTGCGGCTATCGTCCTACCACACAACGGATGGCTTGAAAAGCCTCTCCACGAAGGTGTTAGGTAGGACAAGGTCGCGCTTGGCGCCCATGAGCGCAAGTATGTCCGCATCTTGATTACTCTCTTGAGCCACATGATGAAACTCGAGCCCTTCAAACCGAGCTGATATTTTGAGTATGGCGTTGCGGTAAGCCGCCATCTTCGAATCTTTTGCGTCCAAGTCTCTGTTTATCTGAGACATTTCAAGGTTTGAGTCCCCATGTACTTCGAGGCGTTGTATACCCAAGGAGACGGCCATCCGGAGACCATGTAATAGGGCCTCATATTCGGTTGCATTGTTAGAGTCTGTATACAGTATTTGGAGCACATAACAGACTATGTCTCCTGTGGGGGATGTCAAGACGACACCCGCCCCCAATCAGGCTAACATTTTAGAGCCGTCGAAGTGCATCACCCAGTTGGAATCTGTGTCGTATTCTTTAGGGAGTTCGGCCTCTGTCCATTCGGCGACGAAGTCAGCCAACACCGGAGATTTGATAACTTGGCGTGGCTTGTAAATTATTTCAAATGCTAAGAGCTTGATGGCCCATTTGGCAATCCGGTCCATGGCGTCCTGATTGTTTATAATATCGTTAAGTGGTACTTCGGGAAGCCACCGTGATCGAGCACTCCTGAAAGTAGTGTCGCAGCTTGCGGGATGCCATAAGGAGCGCATATGATATCTTTTGATAATGCGGGTATCGGGATTTGCATGGTGTAAGGACCGTCAATACATAATATACTAGTTTTTGAAGTGGGAATTTATGTCCCTCCTCGTCTCGTTCAATGACGAGCACCGCACTCACCTCCTGGTGAGTTGCAGATATGTAGAGCAGCATCGGTTTGCCGACGTTTGGTACGGCCAGGATTGGGTTACTTGCTAACAGAGCTTTTATTTCTTCCAGTCCAGCTGTGGCGGCGTCCGTCCACACAAATTGGTCAGTGCGGAGGAGCAAGCGATATAATGGCAACACCTTTCCCCTAGTCTGGAGATAAAACGGCTTAAAGCTGCCACGCACCCGGCTAATTTTTGGACCTGCTTGAGGTATGTTGGTGTTGCCAACTATGACAGGGCTCGGATTTTAGCGGGGTTTGCCTCGATTCCTCTATTGGAGACAATGAACCCAAGCAGCTTTTCGGTTGGAACACCAAAAATGCATTTTTCCAGATTGAGCCATATGTCACATGCTTGGAGGTTGTCCAACGTAAGGCGTAAATCATCCACCAATGAACCGACATGTTTGGTTTTGGTGACTATGTCTCCATAGTTTTGTCGATCTGCTTTTCCAGGCATGTTTGAATCATGCGTTGGTAGGTTGCGCGGTGTTCTTGAGCCAGAAAGGCATAGTGTTGAAGCAGAAGGGCCCATACGGAGTGATGAATGCCGTTGCGGCTTGGTCGGATTCTTTCATCTTAATTTGATGGTATCCGGAGTATGCATCAAGGAAGCACAAAGAATCATGTCCTACGGTTGCGTCGATAATCTGGTCAATTCGAGGTAGTAGGAAGGGGTCCTTAGGGCAAGCCTTATTAAGATCTTTGAAATCGACACACACGCGCCAAGATTTATCCTTCTTAGGTACCATGACCAGGTTTGCTAGCCAGTCTGGATGTTTGATCTCTCTTATAAACCCGACTTCGAGTAGCTTGGCTAGCTCCTTCCCCATAGCCTGTCGTTTGGGTTCAGAGAACCGGCGCAGAGTTTGCTTGACTGTTTTGTATCCTTTCAGTATATTGAGACTATGCTCGGCCAGTCTTCATGGGATCCTAGCATAACCAAAGGGTGCCAGGCAAAAATGTCCCAGTTCTCATGCAGGAATGCGTCTAATGCGGCGTGCACCGTTGGATCCAGCTGTGCCCCAATGGAAGTTGTTTTCTTGGGGTCCGTCGGGTGGACTTGAAATTTGACTATTTTGTCTGCTGGCTTGAAGGAAGTAGATTTGGATCTCTCATCTAGGATTACATCGTCCCTATCTACTGTAGAATGTAGAGTGGTCAATTCTTTGGCCGCGAGGGCCTCGGATAATGCCTCAAGGGCCAAAGAGGCGGTTTTGTTTTCGTCGCGGAGTGTTATGTCCGGATCACTGGTAATAGTGATAATTCCATTGGGCCCGGGCATTTTGAGCTTTATATACCCGTAATGGGGTACGGCTTGGAAGCGCGTGAATGCGTCCCGCCCCAGCAAGGCATGATAACCGCTGTTGAAAGGTTCCACATGGAAGGGTAACTCTTCGGACCTGTAGTTCTCCGGCGTGCCGAATACCACATCGAGTTTTATTTTTCCTGAGCATTTGACTTCCCGACTAGGGATAATACCGTGGAAGGTTGTGTTACTTTGCTCAATGCGACTCTTGTCCATTTGCATTTTATTGAGCATGTCCTCGTAGATGAGGTTCAGTCTGCTACCGCCGTCCATTAGTACTTTAGTGAGCCAGAAGCCATCTATGATTGGGTTTAGGAACAAAGCGGCTAGTGCACGGACTGAGCGGGCTCTTGGTTCGTCATCGGCGTTGAAATTGATTGCCGTGTCATTCCAAGGATTTACTTCTGCCACATGGCAGACTTCGGTGAGGTCATGGATCACCCTTTTGCGCCGATTATTTGATGAAAAGATCTCGAATACCATGAATACTTTGGGATCATTGTCCTCCGAAGAGTAGTTCTCTGGAGTGTTGTTAGTGAGGATACCCTCGCCGCTCTTGGCCACCTGCCGGAGTATCCAACATGCTCGAAGGCTATGCGTTGGTTCGTTGTTTGCCCTCATGTGAATTTGACAGGGCTTGTCGAGCCATTCCTCGAGGATAGTTTGATGCCCCGTAAAGGGTTTGATTTTCTTGTCTACGGGATAATGATTAGGTGCTCCACGAGGGTCCATCCTCTTTTCCCATCCGGGAGATGGCCTAAAGGCCTGTGGCTCCCATCGGGTTGTCTGGGTTTTCCAGGCGCTTTCCATTGCACAGTACTTCTGTACTATGTGTGCCAAATCTGCAAAGTGCAGTATGCGATGGCGGTTGAGGGCATTAAGGATTCCCTCATCCATGCAATTATTGCAAAATACCGAGATCGCGTCGTCGTCACAACAATCCTTGATCTTGTTTTCAATAAGTAGGAATCTAGCCAAGTGGTGGACTGTTTCCTAACGCTGCTGCCGCACATACATTAAGTCGCATATGTCCGGAGGACCAAGGTTGCTTGGGGAATATTTCTTGCGGTGGGTGGCTGGGTTCAAATCCGAACCCCGACTCACTGGGAAGTCCGGATTCTGAAGAATTTCCGAGGTTACAGGCCTGGGCTCCGGAGCATCCGTTGCGCTTTTAGGCTCGACGCCCGATTGCATGTTCGGAGGACAAGAAGTGTCTTCCAGAAGACGGGAGTCCAGTTCTCTGAGCTACGAAACCCTAACATACTTTGTTCTCAATGTAGGACAAGAGTCATTGTCGGCTTGTTCCTCCATGATTTCCACATGATGGGTGATCGGCGGAGATCTGATTTCTCTCTGATCGTGTTTAAGCCCAATCCGATCATAGTCAGTTACGGCCCCCAGGGCGGCGATGCGATCTAGCTGTTTGCTTAAGGCTGATATATCCGCCGAATCCAACTTGTCGGAGTATTTAGGGCCGATGCGGAGGCAATTTTTAGCGTCGAGTTGGGCTGCTTCTGGCTTAACGGCCGGGCGAGCGCCCATGATGAAGCTGCCGAGCCGGAGGGTTTGCCCTAAATCTAGGGATCCTCCGGAAGTGATGTTGTCCTTGATGACAAGGCGAGCCATCAATCCTTCTGTTGACGGCATAGAGGAACTCTCAATGAAAGCACCAATGTCGTTGTCAAACCGGCAGATCTCGGTTAGGGGTCCCCAACTGTGCATCTAAGGATCGAAGGTAACAGGAGGCAGGGGACATGATGTTTACCCAGGTTTAGGTCCTCTTAATGGAGGTAATACCCTACTTCCTGCTTGATTGACTTTGATGAGTATAGGGGTTACAAGAGTTGATCTACCTCGAGATCGTAATGGCTAAACCCTAGATGTCTAGCCTGTATGATTGTGATCGCCCCTACGGACTAAACCCTCCAGTTTATATAGACACCAAAGGAGGCTAGGGTTACACAAAGTCGGCTAACATAGGAAGGAAACTACATATCTGAATGCTTAGCTTGCCGTCCACGTAAAAGAGAGTCCCATCCAGACACGGGAGAAGACCTTCGGTTCTGTATGTTCACGGCTCGTCAGTCCAGGCCATATCACATAGGTCGACTCTTTGAGGACCCCATAATCCAGGACTCCCTCAACTGGCACTGTTGCAGACCTCTATCCTCTAGGTACTCTGTGGAACACCTGTGTAGTTGCTCTGCCCTTCCACTCCTGTGCTTCTTCCTGGAGTTCTTCAACAGTTGTCTGTATCTCAGTCACCTTCAAGTCCATATCATAGAACTTGTCTCAATGATCCTCTCCAAGCTCTCCTGGTTCTGAGTCAGGGTGGCCAGTCCTTTCTCAGTCCTCAAGGTTGCTTGAATCATATATCCAAGATGGTCTTGCTTTGACTTGAGAAGGACTTCTTAAGCTTCTGTAGCACTTGGCATCTTTGCTGTTTTTTCTGCTCTGGCTTTCTCCTTCTTCTCATATGTTGCAACTGAAGTGGGATCTTCAGCATCCATGACAATTGTGTTGTCCTCAAAGTTAGGCAACAAAGTAAGATGTTCTTTGTCCAATAGAAATACTCCTTGCTTCATCTTGGAATTGATTAACTCTTGGATGTGTGGAGCATACCCACATGATCTCTTTTGGTCAACTGTTGTCCTCTTAATTGTCTCTACAATCAAGCTCATAACCTTGAACTTCGATCGCACAACATCAAATAATTGTAACCAGTTGATGGAGTGGCCTCTGATCATCATGTGATCTCCAGATTTGGGCAACAGAGTGTGCCTCAATATGGTGTTTATGGTGGCCAAACCATACAACAAGAGTAGACTAACCCAAACTTATGTGTCTCCAAGGCCTTATCTGGAATTTCCTTATACATATTGGCCATGGAGTTATGATCCTTCTTCTTCTCAGCATAAACATCAATGTCATTTTCTTCTTCTTCAAGTGCATTTATGAGCTTATCCCATTCTTCAATTGTAGATTGGTGTCTTTGTCCTTCTGTCATCCACACAATCCTTCCATCTAGATAAAAGTGAGTTGTTGAGTACAATTGCATGATGAGTTCATCATTCCACTTTGTTAACTTCTGAACAACAAAGTCATCAACTCCATTTGACATGAAGCTTTCATGCACTCCTGGGAAATGATCAGCATTTGCATCAGTGTATTTCCAGTCAACCCATCTCATATCACTAACTATGGGTTTCTTGTCCAGCAACACTGTCTCTTAAAAATCTTGTTGCTCTTTGGTGTGGAATCTGTAGTCCACTACAGTCCTCCTCCTTACATCATATGGATCTGCTTGTCTCCATTTTATGAGACCAGCATCCTTTCTTTCCTTCATGTTTTCAGCAACTGGGTGACTGTCATTATGGTCTGGAATCTTGGGTTTGAAATTCCTAAGCACTGGGGCTTCAACATCTTCTACAGTTTCAGGCACTGGGGCCTTGTTCTTCTCTGTTGCAAGTATGTTCCTGGTGCTTCTCTTTGGAGCTTGTGCTGAAGCTTTGGGGGTTGTCTTGGGCTTTGAAGGAGTTGCCCCAGACTTGATGGCATCCCCCATCAGCTTATGTGACTTAGCTGGAGGTGCTTGAGCAGCAGCTTCTTCTTCCTCTTCCTCCTCACTGGCTGAGTCTCTCCTCATAGATGGATTTCCAAGCGCTCTAGCTATGGTTTTCCTGACTCTCTTCTTCCCTTCTTCACCTGATCTTTGCTCAAGTGTGAAAACCATAGTTTCCTGAGTGGAGGCTCTGGCCTTTGACATAGGAACTCTCTTGGCAGGTGCCATCTTGTGCATACCAGGTTTTGTTGTAGCAGCAGTTCCATATTCCTTCTCCAACACTTTCTTCTTGGAGCTTACTTCCTCCTCAGCAGCCACATAGTCCTCATCCTCTGAGTCTGAGTTTCTCTTCCTCCTTGTCCTTGTATCTACTTTGGGAAAATTTCTTGGAGTGCTCCTGCTCCCATCATCAGAGCTGCTAGAGGGACTAGTGCCCTCACTCATGTTCACTTGCTCTTCTGATTTGTTTTGGCTATCACTCTGGTCAGACATACTGGCAAAGCAAACTGACAGTAGACCCTGTGAATAGATTATAGACGAGGTAGAGTAGATGAGCATCACAAAGTGCAGAGTTTTTGCAAAAAAATGAGTCAAACACTTAGTTTTAGTTTTCTATAGGAAGCATTTCGGAGCTACCGATTTCTTAAATTCGGTGACACCGAAGCAACTTTGGAGTCTAAACATGTGGAATCGGTCAGACCGAGACACAGTTCAGTGACTCCGAGTTTGCTAGGGTTTCACAAAGTCCTGGTATCGGTCACACCGATTTGCAACGTTTTGTCAGACCAAAAATCACTTGTGCATTGGCCTAAGCCAAAGTGGAACCGTTTCCTACAATTCGGTCGGTCCGGGATGAGTCTGGCGGAAACCTAACCCTAAATTTTCAACTCAAATCTAATCTAAAGAATGTTTTCTCTGGATAGATTGATCTCATACATGGTAAAGAACATGGCATTGACCTTGTGCTCAGAATCAAAGGTAAAAAGAATGCACAAGGGGTCGAACTAATACCCTAGTTCGGCGCTGAGTTTTCTACTGCGGCAACAGCGGCGTTGAAATCCATTGACGGCGGCGGAGACCAACGGCAGGAGGTCGCTGGCGACAAGAAGATGATCCGGAGACCCAAGCGGCAGAGCAGGACATGCGCGGACGAAGAGGTTTTGGAGAAATTTCCAAATTCTGACCCATCAGTATATATATCCTAGCACTGTCGGTGTGACCAAGTGGAACAACTCAGTGGCACCGAGATGCAGAATCACAAGCGGTTACTGCAACTCGGTGAGACTGAAATGTTCTAATCGGTTGCACCAAGATTGAAAACTTGATCAACCGAGTGAACTCGGTGTGACCGAAATGGAGGAGTCGGTCAGACCGAAATGCACAGCAAGGTTTTGGAAGTTTTAAGTCTATGACAAAATGGGACTCCAAGTGCTCCTCACACAGAGGGTTTGAATTTGACTTAGATCAAACTTTGTGATGTAGCATGAATAGAATTTGAGAAGAGAAAAGCATAGATATCTAGAGGGACTTCTTAGGCATTCTTGTCCATCCATTTTGCAAAAAGAAGAAACTCCAAACAATCAAAGCAACAAATGGATGTCCTCGAATGAGAAAAGTATGCAACCAACATGCTCACACAATAAAATATCAAATGAAATATGTGGCAAAGCATGCACAATCACTCTAGCATATATCAAGCAACTGGCGATGACTAGGTCATCTATATATGACTATATTGACTTAGGAGTCAAATGAGAACATTTGATCATAGGTCATACTCATCGTTTAAGCACAAGTGGGGTTACTACTTCTACATAAAGCATTGTTGTGTTCACACCATTAGAGTTGCTTTAGCTCAATTCTTAGAGTAAAGCTCCCCTAGATGTGATATCCCCCCTAAGAGGGATGAACTAACCTTGGGTTTTGTCGATGATGACTTCATGTAGGTGTTGAAGATGTGGATGCTCATTGTTGATGTAGATCATTTGGAGCAATCTATTGGAGTGAGTTGCACTTTCACTACCTACATGGGTTAGTCCAACAAGGAACAAACAAGGATATCCATAGACATAGAGTGAAGCACAATGTCCATGAAAGCATTAGGTTACCTTGTCCCTTGTATTACCAACAAGAGGGTTTGTGACTCCTTGAACTAGTGGAAGTTGTTTGCACTTGTCCTTGCCAAGATGAATATGAGTGAAGTATGTTGGCAGAGTCACCCTGAAGAACTCTCTAGTTCTTCTTCTTCGGGATCCACATCATCTTGATGGGAATCCTTGGATTTGTAGATGTACTTGATGAAGTAGAACTTGATGTAGTCTTGGGAACCCACTTGACCAAGGCCTTCGGAGCATCTTCAAATGCATCAGTCTCCTCTTGAAGCTTGTCCTTGCCTTTTAGCTTGTGGTCTTGTGGTGGAAGGTCATCTTGAGCTTGTGTTCCCTTGAAGGAAGTAGGATCATACTTATCTTGTTGAGTAACAAACTTCGACTTGGGGTATTAATATTCTTCCCATTCAACTCCATTTGCATTGAACTTTCATTCAAAACCAACACCTTGATTCTTTTGGTGCCTTCCTTGCTTGCGTACAATTTCCTCAAATTGCTTACTTCCGGCAAGGCTTTTGTAAACATCTTTCTCTATAATTCCCTTCAATAAGCTATTTTCTTGCTCAAGTGTAACTTGGCTAAGAGAATCATTAGTGGAATCAAGAGAACTACTAGAAGCAACAATATTGGATTTAACATGATTATTGTTACTACTAGAAGAAGAATATTTCTTGTTCTTGTTGCTAGATTTTACTTGTGGCATGTAAGTAGACAAGAGTAAACGCTTCGCAATGTAAGAAGAGCTTTTCTTCCGAAGATCACCATTGATGGCCTTTAAGAACCCATGCTCTTGCTCAAGATTGAGCTTTTAGAAGCGTAACTTCTCATGAGCTTTTAAAAGTTCTCGATGATCTTCTAAAGTAGTTTCATCAGCTAACTTAAGAATGTTTAATTCTTTAGTTAGACGCTCAATCTCCTTCTTATCATTGTCATTCGTTTTATCTTGATTATCATGATTAATTGACATTTCATCATAGTATTCATCACTAGAGATGTCAACAACTAAATCATCATCACCTAGCAAATCATCATCATCACTATTGAAATCAACATACTTGGGGTGTGATACCTTGGTGCCTTTAGCCATGAAGCATTGTCCAATTCCTTCATTAGGTGAGTCAAGTATGTCATAGGAGTTGGTTGACACAAGTGCTAGACCGGCAACACCTTCATCTTGAGTATATTAGGAGTCAGAGTGATAACTTCTCTCGGAGTGGTGGTCAGAGTCGAAGACGGATACCCATTCACCAACATGACCTTGATGTCTTTGTTTTGTGTAGATCCTTGATGTCTTATCTTTCCTTTCTGAATCCTTGCTTCTTCGAGAGGTTCTTCGTTCATAGTGATCATCTCTACTCCTTCTCTCTCTTGGAGGTGATTCTTCCCTTTTGATTCTTCTTTTAGGTGAGTCTTCTCTTCTTTTGTAGGGAGACGTACACTCATTGGATTAGTGTCCGGGTCTTCCACAATTGTAGCAGTTTCGCTCACGACTGGAAGATCTTTTGTTATTGTAGGACCTTGACTTGGAACTTCTTTCCTTGCTTCTACCCTTGTAGAATTTGTTGAATCTCTTCACCATTAAGCTTAATTCTTCATTGAAGGCTTGTTTCTCATTTGATGTTGAAGGAGTATCACATGAGGCTTTGTAAGCACCACTAGACTTGTTGTGAAGCTCGTCTTTGTCCTTGAGTGACATCTCATGAGCAACAACTCTTCCAATGACTTTGGTTGGTGTGAGATATTTGTAATTTGGCATCATTTGGATCAATGTGCACATGGTATCATATTTTCCATCCAAGGCTCTCAAGATCTTCTTGATGATGAATTTGTCGGTCATCTCTTCACTTCCTAAGCCGATAATCTCATTTGTGATGAGAGAAAGCCTAGAGTACATTTTGGCGACACCTTCACCATCCTTCATTTTGAACTTGTCAAGTTGACTTTTGAGCACATCTAACTTGGATTCCTTGACGGAGTCGGTACCTTCGTGCATATCAATCAAAGTATCCCAAATTTCCTTTGCATTCTCAAGACGGTTGATTTTGTTGAATTCTTCGGGGCACAATCCATTGAAGAGGATATCGCAAGCTTGAGCATTATATTGCAACATCTTCAATTCTTCCACGGTAGCTTCACGGTTTGGTTCTCTCCCATCAAATAATTCACCTTGCAAACCAATACACACAATATCCCAAACGGCGGGGTTATGTCCAAGAATATGCATTTCATGTTATGTTTCCAATTAGCAAAATTAGTACCATCAAAGTAAGCACCTCTATGGTGGTAATTTCCCTCGCTAGACGCCATACTCTCCTAGGTTGTGAAACCAAGGCTATGATCACCAAAGCTATGGAAATCAAGGAAAATGGAGACCAAAGCTCCGATACCACTTGTAGGATCGAAAGTATGTCTAGGGGGGTGATTAGACTACTTGACCAAATAAAAACTTATCGTTTTCCCAATTTTAGTTCTTGGCAGTTTTTAGCAACTTAGCACCAGTCAAGCAATCTTAATACAATTCAAGCAAGCATGCAAAGAGTATATAGGCAGCGGAAAGTAAAGCATGCAACTTGCAAGAAAGTAAATTGGACCAGTTTGGAGGGAGCAAATGAAATGTTGACACGGAGATTTTTGGCGTGGTTACGATAGGTGGCGCTATCGTACATCCACGTTGATGGAGACTTCAACCCACAGAGGGTAATGGCTGCGCCAGTCCACAGAGGGCTCCACCCACGAAGGGTCCATGAAGAAGCAACCTTGTCTATCCCATCATGGCCATCGCCCACAAAGGACATGCCTATCACGCCCAATATGTGATACTATCCTAAAGAGACTCGAAGGTCCCACCAAGGATAAAACCGCATATTGAAACGCTTGTGCAAGGTGGATATCATTACATCAACATTACATAATTGATGGGGATACATACATAAGGCATACAATGCCACACGAATACAACATTACAATACATGAGAGCATCATCTGTCTACGGATGAATCACAAACAGAAACTCAAACGACTCCACCCTGCTAGCCCAGGCTGCCGACCTGGAACCTATCCCCTAATCGAAGAAGCAGAAGAAGAACTCAACGCAAGCAAGCATCACTCTCGCGTCATGATCATCTCATAACCTGTACCTGCAATTGTTGTTGTAGTAATCTGTGAGCCACGAGGACTCAGCAATCCCATTACCATGGGTATCAAGACTAGCAAAGCTTAAAGGGAAAGGAAGGGGTAAAGTGGTGAGGCTGCAGCAGCGACTAAGCATGATATGGTGGCTAACATATGAAAATAAGAGCGAGAAGAGAGCAAGCAGAACGGTCGTCAACTAGTAATGACCAAGAAGTGATCCTGAACTCCTACTTACGTCAAACATAACCCAGAAACCGTGTTCACTTCCTGGACTCCGCCGAGAAGAGACCATCACGGCTACACACGCGGTTGATGCCTTTTAATTCGGATCTGGTGTCAAGTTATCTACAACCGGACATTAACAAATTCCCATCTGCCTATAACCGCAGGCATGGCTTTCGAAAGATTATACCCTGCAGGGGTGTCCCAACTTAGCCCATGATAAGCTCTCGCGATCAACAAAGGATATTCCTTCTCCCAGGAAGACCCGATCAGTCTCGGAATCCCGGTTTACAAGACATTTCAACAATGGTAAAATAAGACCAGCAAAGCCGCCCGAATGTGCCGACAAATCCTGATAGGAGCTGCACATATCTCGTTCTCAGGGCACAACGGATTGTCCAAACTTCCGGTAGGCCAGCCCAGAGTTGCCTTTGGTGGCCACCGGCGGCTGACAGGTTGGACCAACAGTCACGACGAGCACTAGCCCGGGGGGGTAAATAAAGATGACCCTCGGGCTCCGGAAACCCAAGGGGAAAAAGGGCTAGGTGAGGCAAATGGTAAAACCAAGGTTGGGCCTTGCTGGAGGAGTTTTATTCAAAGCGAACTATCAAGGGGTCCCATAAATCACCCGACCGCATAAGGAACGCAAAATCCGGGAACATAACACCGGTATGACGGAAACTAGGGCGGCAAGAGTGGAACAAAACACCAGGCAAAAGGCCAAGTCTTCCACCCTTTACCAAGTATATAGATGCATTAATAATATAAGAGATATTGTGATATCCCAACCAAAATCATGTCCACCATGGAGAAATCTTCAACTTCACCTGCAACTAGCAACGCTATAAGAGGGCTGAGCAAAGCAGTAACATAGCCAAGCAACGGTTTGCATAGGAAAGGTGTCAAAGGTTAGAGGCTGACATGGCAATTTGGGATGGCTTGATAAACAGGTAATAGGTAGCGCAGCATAGCGATAAAATGAAGCAACTAGCATAGCAATGATAGTAGTGAGATCCAGGGTAGCGGTCATCTTGCCTGAAATCCCGCAAGGAAGAAGAACGAGTCCATGAAGAAGATGAATGGGCGTAGTCGAACAAATCCTCACAATCGCAATGTTACCGGAACTATCAAGAAGAAGCCATACCGGAAAGAAGCAAACAACATGGAAAACAACCATCACATAGACATGGCACGATGCACAACCAAGTATGATGCATGTCCGGTTAATGAGTCATGGCATGGCAAAGTGCAACAAACAATACTACAAGTTAAGTGGAGCTCAATATGCAACGACTTGCATATTGACGAAACACCACATCAATTATTTAGTTTGCTCTCGGTTATGTACCCAGCAATATTAAATGTTATTAAACATGGCAAGGGGTGAAGAATATGAAAACTACCTATCTAGGCAAGTTTAAATGAGGCCGGAACAACAAAATAACAATTCTGAAAATCCCCATATGCAAATTATGGATTTGGTACTGTTCTGCCCTAAACACAATTTTAATGTTGTTAAACAGGAAAATAAAGTGCACTATGTTAAACTAGGCATTTTTCCACCCCATTTACATATAAAGTTTATTAAATTCGGAGCTACGGTTATTTAGTTATGAAATAAAGCATTTTAACATGGCATTATGCAAAATAAACACAAACAACATTTTAAACATTTTAAACATGGATGAAAATGGCATATTATTAATCTACACAAAATTCTAAGAATTTTACATATATAAATTACTTTAATCCAATGCACAGTTAATTAGTTATTACATGCATGAGGTTCAAGGGTTTTTCTGCTAAACTGGTAAATCACAGGATAAAAGGCAAAATCGCAGAGCCTAAAAAAAATAGACTCTGGGCCGAATCTGGACAGGAAGCCCAACAAAGGAAAAGGGCCGGGGCTGCTCACCAGGCCACTTGGGCCGGCCGGTGGAGAGGCCGCTGGCAGGCTGGAAGCGAGCTGGGCCCTCCTGGCACGACTGGGCCGCGGCGCGGCTGCGGCTGGGGAGGCCCACGCGGGAGGCAGGGAGGCGACGATGCTCGCGCGGTCAACGGGCGCGCTCCTCCGCACGAGCAGGACGACGGCGGCGGCTTGACGCGTCTCCGGCGGAAATCCCGCGGAGGAGGGAGACGGATCCCGTCGGGGATGGACGGATCCGCACGGTGGGGGCCGGATCCCACCGGAATAGAGCGGATCGGGGCTCCGGTGAGCTCCTGTCCATGGCAACCGAGAAGAGAGAGAGAGATCAATGAGAGAGAGAGGAAAACAGAGCAGGGAGGAGAAGAGGAGAGGTTCGGGGCATTGGCCTGGAGGTCGGGGACTCGGCGACCTGGTGGCGGTGACGAGGCTCGCCGGCGACGGAGAACTCCGGCGGCGCACATCAGGATGCTCGGGGAGGAGCCAGGCGAGCGGACGGGCGCGGGAGGCTGGGGCGCCTCGGGCGCAGGCGAGCGGGAGCCGGGACGCAGGGACGGGAGAGCGACGGCGTGCGCGGGCCCTGGTGCGGCCCAGATCGGGCCCGGGGCGGGCCGCGCCTGGGTTCCGCGGACCGCGGCGGTGGGGAGCGGGGCTGGAGCGACGTGGCACCTTCCGGTTGGGCGAGGAAGGCTGCACAACGGTGGCTGGCCAATGGGAGGAGGCCAAGTGGCAGGGAGGAGGTGGCCAGCGCCGGATTACGAGGAGAAGGTGGGAGGTGGCGGCGGCTGATGATTGGGCTGCGTGGAAAACAAGGTGGGAGGAAGGGGAAGGCCAAAATTGGTAGGGGAGACATCTATATATAGTAAGGGGGCTAGGGTTAGGGGGTTAGGAGGGGTTTCCGGACCCTCGGATCGCGATCGTGCGCTCCGGAGAGAGAGGGGGACTAGGTGGCTGCAGGTGGGCTGTGTAGAATGCCTCGAGCTGAGAAGAGAGAGAAACAGAGCGACCCGGTGGCAGTTTCGGAGACCGAAACGTCCGACGATTAAACCGACTATATCGCGGTTATAAATATAACGGTTGGGCAGTCAAACGAACTCCAAACGCGACGAAACTTGGCAGGCGGCCTATCTACACTATAATAAGACCACATGACAAGTTGCATCCCATTCCGAGAACATTTTTATGCCACTTATAAAATAATATTTCAGAGGTGCCGCGGGCGCGTGCGAGTGTGGTCGGGCTCAGAACGGACAACGGAGAGAACCGGCAGAACCAGAACGGATGCAAGTTCTGAAAAACATGCAGATGAAATGCAGATGAAGTGCAGATGAAGTGCAGATGATGACATGAGACGAGATGCATAACAAGAACAAAATGCAAAATAACAGACAAAAACCCCAACCACGGAGGAAATAATAAATCACATAGCCGGAAATGGCAAGAGTCGGAGTTACGAATATGGAAAGTTGTATCCGGGGCGTTACAACACTCCACCACTACGAGAGGATCTCGTCCCGAGATCTATGATGGCACTGGAGGGAAAAGGAAGAGGAAGATAAGCGGTAAAACTTAGTTGCTTCTTCGACAAAAGAGTGAAACCAATGAACCTTGAGAGGTTGAAAAGTTGAAAGAAGGAACACAACGGAGTTGAACACAATTGAGAGAACTGTGGTAGAAAATAGAAACAAGGAACACCATGTGAACCTTGGGGGTTGAAAGACATAAGGAAAGGGTTACAATGGACAAGAAGTACATGCAAGAACTCCGGTTGAATCGAGATGTACATGGAATGACAAATATCAATTAAGGCATCACTCCGGTTGGAATTGGGAGGAATAGAATATGAACTTGAGAAGATGAGATGATACTTAATGAAATCAACAACACGCTACCTCCGGAACTATTGAAAGAATGGCACAATGGGTAAGAAGGATTTTAGACATCACTCAGGTTGAAAAGAGAGGCAAAACTTGATAAGATGAAAGAACTTGAAGAGATGACACAACACTCCGGTTAAATGGAGAAGCAAGGAGAAGAACATTATCTTGACAAAACAAGATGATGAGTAAAAAGAGCAACATCACAATGCCTCCGGAATGAAAGAATAGAAGCTAGATTGTTGGGATAAAGGGACGGAGAAGAAAATGACAATTTCTGCCACAAATGAACTTGGAAAGCATCCTTGCAAAGAAGGATTGAACGGAGTTGTTGAAAAATAAACAACGAAAGGCACAAGCTTGTTGTGGGCTTATGGCAAACAACTCAAAATGATGAGGTGACAACCGGCCACTGACGAAAAACAATTGATTGCTTGAGATCACCGAAGAGATGAAAAAACCTCTTTCACCGACAAGGATATGGAGAAAGCTTGGATCATTGATAAGCACCACAAATAGCAACATCCCCAATGGAAGGCTTTAGGTGAAATATAACCCAAGATACTCCAACGAAGAGATTGCTGGGTCGAAAAGATCTCTTGAACGAAGAGAAAAAATGATGGATTTAAAATACCTCATTCTTGACAACATATGAATCATGAAACATGAATGAAATTGTCAAGAGTGACATAACACCACCTCAGAAGATAAAATAGAGAGAATTGCACTTCGGAATGCAAGATGAAGAATGCTTGAACGCCTCAAAACAAAACATGTGTTGAGCACCATGTTTATTTTTGAGTATAGCTTGGCAGATCATAACTTCGAGAGAAATCTTGAAGAACAATTGAAGAATGAAAGGAATCCTTGACAAACCACCATGTAGAGCCTCCATGAAGAACTCCGGTAATAAAAGGATGATAACAAAGAAAGAGAAGTTGAAAACACAAGGTGAAGCCTTGCAATGATTTAGATGGAGCTTTGCGATGATATAACCGAGAAAACTTGGAACTCCGGAAAGAAAAGATGAACACTAGAACCGAGAATTACTTCATCATGAACAATCTCCGGAAGAAAAGAATTAATCACTTGGATGAAACAAGAATAAGAATTATGTCATGCCTATCCTTCACCAATTTAAATTGATGACAAGCAACGGATTTGGCATACTACTTATTCTCGTAGAAAGAATTAAGAGAGATATAGCATAAACTTGAGAAGGTATTGATGGAACCACCGGTGGAATTTGGAAACAACGAATGAATTGATATGATAACGAAGGAAGAGAAATCTTGAACAAACCACCATAAGGATTGAAAATGAACAAAGTAAAGGGGTGAATCACCGGTAAGAATTAGAGAACGAATGAAGATACTTGGGGGAATTTAGATACAAGTGAACGCAGAGGTCCCGAGCTGATTAGATAATACTTGAACGATGCACCGGTATGATTTGGAGAACGAGAGGTGCAAGCTGAGGATGAAGAATTATGAGATGATGGGCTACAGAGATTCAATCTGAAAATACTCTTGAATTGCTCCGGATGGGTGAAAAGAATTCTGACAATCGAAAACAATTATGAGAGGATGGCATCAAACTTGAACTATGAATCTTGAAGAGAATGGAGCAAGATTTAATAGAAATCCTTCTTCGGTCTTCAAAATCCGAGACTGATGACGATAAACACCACCATGAATTATTGAGATACTCCGGGAGAATGAAAAGCGAAGGGGGTTGAGCCAACGATGAAAAGAATTTGAAAGATCTTGAGAAGGCATGTGACTGATGAAATCCATTTCTTACGTCACACTTGAAAATGAATTTGAGAATCGCTCCTGATAATTCGAAGAGTCAGGTAAGATCCTGGGAAAAGACCTGTGGGTTAGGGCCCACTCAAAAGAACCATCGTTGGAAATGATTTAAAGAGATATTGCACCGGTTGAATTAAATGACTTGAATGAGATAATAATCTCGAAATATCTTGAACGGATTGAGAATGGAAACACAAGTCTTGTGAAATATCTTCAGCACTCCAGGACAAATGAATAGGAAGAAGTGAATGATTAAGAGGTGCACCAACGTGGAAAAACATTTGAAACGAGGAAAGGGATATGATCAACACCGAAAGCTTGAATTGGATTCACCGGAGAGGAATACGAGAATGAAGATTGATGAACTTGAAGCTCGTGAGCATCTTCACGAGGGATCACCGGATCAGAACATTGATTGAAAAGAGTGAAGAGACTTCGCATGCATAAATGGATACTTGATTATAATATATGAGTCCTTGAAGAAAAGGGTGGGAGGGTGGGGAAAAACAAAGACAACTTGGGATGAACGAAACAAACACCATTGAGAAAACTTATAATTGATCTTGCGGATGGGGAGAATGATGGGATCATCTCGAAGAGAAGCGCACCGGTTGGAAAAGAATTAACATGACAACCTCAGTGATCAAAAGGATTAGTACTCCCATAGAAATATGAGAACACCACTTGAAAGGTATGGAATCAACATTTGACTTGAAGCAACTCAAATACCACAACTCCAAATAAAACAAAGGATTGGCTTGCAGAATAAGCCGGACCAAATACATATGATAGAGATTTACCCAATCCCATATCATGCATCTGTCGGAAACATATTCTAGGAGCTACTTGAATTCCCACCTATAAAACTCCCGAAACTTTCTGGTTATGCAATCTGGTGTTGGGGATACAGGGGAAGCAATATATCTCACCCAAACTAACAATACCTACATCCAGCTGTATCCATCCATCAACACATAACCAAGAAAACTCCGGAAATCGTGTACCTCAACCTTCGAAAAGCACCCGTTATACGAGTTATGGCAATACTCCCGAGCTCGCCCCAGTACTAGGTTATCGGGGTTATCTCACCAACAACTGCATAAAAGAGATTTTCGATGTCGACAAATCTCAGGTATTCCAGAACTGCAACGATAAAATTGTGACGGCAACACCTCAGAGCTCGACTCCCCGGGTCAAAGCCACATAAATAGGCAGGAGGCACCAAGAACAATGTTCTCGTCACAAAACCATCGAAACGATTCCAAGATACCCGCATGATCCTAAAAAAAATTAGTGAAATTTGAGGAGAGGAAAGACAAAACATCTACATCAGGAGACCTCACCAGAGCGACGAAGGGACTGAGGAGTAAAAAGAATCCTACTCTCCGATATATATAATCCTAAGACTCAAAATAGTTTTTTTTCTAGACTCAACAACGGCCAATAATCAAGGGGGCTCCTAGGGTCGGTCGAGGCTCTGATACCAACTTGTCACGCCCAATATGCGATACTATCCTAAAGAGACTCGAAGGTCCCACCAAGGATAGAACCGCATATTGAAACGCTTTTGCAAGGTGGATATCATTACATCAACATTACATAATAGATGGGGATACATACATAAGGCATACAATGCCACACGAATACAACATTACAATACATGAGAGCATCATCCGTCTATGGATGAATCACAAACAGAAACTCAAACGACATCCACCCTGCTAGCCTAGGCTGCCGACCTGGAACTTATCCCCTGATCGAAGAAGCAGAAGAAGAACTCAACACAAGCAAGCATCGCTCTCGCATCATGATCATCGCATAACCTGTACCTGCAACTGTTGTTGTAGTAATCTGTGATCCATGAGGACTCAGCAATCCCATTACCATGGGTATCAAGACTAGCAAAGCTTAAAGGGAAAGGAAGGGGTAAAGTGGTGAGGCTGCAGCAGCGACTAAGCATGATATGGTGGCTAACATACGCAAATAAGAGCGAGCAGAGAGCAAGCAGAACGGTCGTCAACTAGTCATGACCAAGAAGTGATCCTGAACTCCTACTTACGTCAAACATAACCCAGAAACCGTGTTCACTTCCCGGACTCCGCCGAGAAGAGACCATCACGGCTACACACGCGGTTGATGCGTTTTAATTCGGATCTGGTGTCAAGTTATCTACAACTGGACATTAACAAATTCCCATCTGCCTATAACCGCGGGCATGGCTTTCGAAAGATTATACCCTGCAGGGGTGTCCCAACTTAGCCCATGATAAGCTCTCGCGATCAACAAAGGATATTCCTTCTCCCAGGAAGACCCGATCAGTCTCGGAATCCCGGTTTACAAGACATTTCGACAATGGTAAAATAAGACCAGCAAAGCCGCCCGAATGTGCCGACAAATCCTGATAGGAGCTGCACATATCTCGTTCTCAGGGCACAACGGATTGTGCAAACTTCCGGTAGGCCAGCCCAGAGTTGCCTTTGGTGGCCACCGGCGGCTGGCAGGTTGGACCAACAGTCATGACGAGCACTGGCCCGAGGGGGTAAATAAAGATGACCCTCGGGCTCCGGAAACCCATGGGGAAAAACGGCTAGGTGAGGCAAATGGTAAAACCAAGGTTGGGCCTTGCTGGAGGAGTTTTAATCAAAGTGAACTGTCAAGGGGGTCCCATAAATCACCCGACCGCGTAAGGAACGCAAAATCCGGGAACATAACACCGGTATGACGGAAACTAGGGCGGCAAGAGTGGAACAAAACACCAGGCAAAAGGCCAAGTCTTCCACCCTTTACCAAGTATATAGATGCATTAATAATATAAGAGATATTGTGATATCCCAACCAAAATCCTGTCCACCATGGAGAAATCTTCAACTTCACCTGCAACTAGCAACGCTATAAGAGGGCTGAGCAAAGCGGTAACATAGCCAAGCAACGGTTTGCATAGGAAAGGTGTCAAAGGTTAGAGGCTGACATGGCAATTTGGGATGGCTTGATAAACAGGTAATAGGTAGCGCAGCATAGCGATAGAACGAAGCAACTAGCATAGCAACGATAGTAGTGAGATCCAGGGTAGCGGTCATCTTGCCGGAAATCCCGCAAGGAAGAAGAACGAGTCCATGAAGAAGATAACGGGCGTAGTCGAACAAATCCTCATAATCGCAATGTTACCGGAACTATCAAGAAGAAGCCATACTGGAAAGAAGCAAACAACATGGTAAACAACCATCACATAGACATGGCACGATGCACAACCAAGTATGATGCATGTCCGGTTAATGAGTCATGGCATGGCAAAGTGCAACAAACAATACTACAAGTTAAGTGGAGCTCAATATGCAACGAGTTGCATATTGACAAAACACCACATCAATTATTTAGTTCGCTCTCGGTTATGTACCCAGCAATATTAAATGTTATTAAACATGGCAAGGGGTGAAGCATATGAAAACTACCTATCTAGGCAAGTTTAAATGAGGCCGGAACAACAAAACAACAATTCCGAAAATCCCCATATGCAAATTATGGATTTGGTACTGTTCTGCCCTAGACACAATTTTAATGTTGTTAAACAGGAAAATAAAGTGCACCATGTTAAACTAGGCATTTTTCCACCCCATTTACATATAAAGTTTATTAAATTCGGAGTTACGGTTATTTATTTATGAAATAAAGCATTTTAACATGGCATTATGCAAAATAAACACAAACAGCATTTTAAACATTTTAAACATGGATGAAAATGGCATATTATTAATCTACACAAAATTCTAAGCATTTTACATATATAAATTACTTTAATCCGATGCACGGTTAATTAGTTATTACATGCATGAGGTTCAAGGGTTTTTCTGCAAAACTGGCAAATCACAGGATAAAAGGCAAAATCGTAGAGCCTAAAAAAAATAGACTCTGGGCCGAATCTGGACAGGAAGCCCAACAAAGGAAAAGGGCCGGGGCTGCTCACCAGGCCACTTGGGTCGGCCGGTGGAGAGGCCGCTGGCAGGCTGGAAGGGAGCTGGGCCCTCATGGCGCGACTGGGCCGCGGCGCGGCTGCGGCTGGGGAGGCCCACGTGGGAGGCAGGGAGGCGACGATGCTCGCGCGGTCAACGGGCGCGCTCCTCCGCATGAGCAGGACGGCGGCGGCGGCTTGACGCGTCTCCGGCGGAGCTACCGCGGAGGAGGGAGACGGATCCCGTCGGGGATGGACGGGTCCGCACGGTGGGGGCGGGTTCCCACCGGAATAGAGCGGATCGGGGCTCCGGTGAGCTCCTGTCCATGGCAACCGAGAAGAGAGAGAGAGAGAGAGATGAGAGAGAGAGGAAAACAGAGAAGGGAGGAGAAGAGGAGAGGTTCGGGGCACTGGCCTGGAGGTCGGGGACTCGGCGACCTGGCGGCGGTGACGAGGCTCGCCGGCGACGGAGAACTCCGACGGCACAGATCGGGATGCTCGGGGAGGAGCCAGGCGAGCGGACGGGCGCGGGAGGCTGGGGTGCCTCGGGTGCAGGCGAGCGGGAGCCGGGGCGCAGGGACGGGAGAGCGGCAGCACGCGCGGACCCTGGTGTAGCCCAGATCGGGCCCGGGGCGGGCCGCGCCTGTGTTCCGCGGACCGCGGCGGCGGGGAGCGGGGCTGGAGCGACGTGGCACCTTCCGGTTGGGCGAGGGAGGCTGCACAACGGCGGCTGGCCAATGGGAGGAGGCCAAGTGGCAGGGAGGAGGTGGTCGGCGCCGGATTACGAGGAGAAGGTGGGAGGTGGCGGCGGCTGATGATTGGGCTGCACGGAAAACAAGGTGGGAGGAAGGGGAAGGCCAAAATTGGTAGGGGAGACATCTATATATAGTAAGGGGGCTAGGGTTAGGGGGTTAGGAGGGGTTTCCGGACCCTCGGATCGCGATCGTGCGCTCCGGACAGAGAGGGGGACTAGGTGGCTGCAGGTGGGCTGTGTAGAATGCCTCGAGCTGAGAAGAGAGAGAAACAGAGCGACCCGGTGGCAGTTTCGGAGACCGAAACGTCCGACGATTAAACCGACTATATCGCGGTTATAAATATAACGGTTGGGCAGTCAAACGAACTCCAAACGCGACGAAACTTGGCAGGCGGCCTGTCTACACTATAATAAGACCGCATGACAAGTTGCATCCCATTCCGAGAACATTTTTATGCCACTTATAAAATAATATTTCGGAGGTGCCGCAGGCGCGTGCGAGTGTGGTCGGGCTCAGAACGGACAACGGAGAGAACCGGCGGAACCAGAACGGATGCAAGTTTTGAAAAACATGCAGATGAAATGCAGATGAGGTGCAGATGATGACATGAGACGAGATGCGTAACAAGAACAAAATGCAAAACAACAGACAAAAACCCAACCACGGAGGAAATAATAAATCACATAGCCGGAAATGGCAAGAGTCGGAGTTACGAATATGGAAAGTTGTATCCGGGGCCTTACAATGCCTCACTAGGGTAGATCTTCACGAAGTAGGCGATCTCCTTGCCCTTACAAACTACTTGGTTCAAGTCCACAATCTTGATGGAGGCTCCCTAGTGACACCTAACCAATCTAGGAGACACCACTCTCCAAAAGGTAATAGATGGTGTGTTGTTGATGAACTCCTTGCTCTTGTGCTTCAAATGATAGTCTCTCCAACACTCAACTCTCTCTCACAGATTTGGCTATGGTGGAAAGATGATTTGACTGGAAAGCAACTTGGGAAAGGCTAGAGATCAAGATTCATATGGTAGGATTGGAATATCTTGGTCTCAACACATGAGCAAGTGGTTCTCCCTCAGAAAATGAGTAGTGGAAGTGTAGGTACGTTCTGATGGCTCTCCTCTGCAATGAGGAATGGATGGAGGGGTATATATAGCCTCCACACAAAATCTAACAGTTACACACAGATTCGCAAACTCGGTGGGACCGAATAAGAAAATTCGGTCAGGTCGATCCAGGCAAAAATATGAACGTTAGAGTTTTCGGTGCGACCGATATAGTCATCCCGGTGAGACCGGCATGCTAGGGTTTGGGCATAAAGTAATCTCAGTGTGACCGATCACATAAAAACTCGGTGCGGTCGATTTTAGCAATAGGTCCACAGAGGGTTGGTCAGGCAAACTCGTTGGGACAGATTCGCTCACTTCGATGGGACCGAAGTGTTACGTAAAGGAAACATGGAGTTTGCAATGCAGACTCAGTGGGACCGATTTTCTCATTTCGGTGAGACCGGAATGTTACAAAAAGGAAACAGAGAGTTTGCAATCCCATCTTGGTGAGACCGAGATCCCTATCAGTGAGACCAAAGAACTAGAGTTTGTGGTAGTGGCTATGTCAAATGAAACTCGATGGCGCCGGATAGATCAAATCGGTTGGGCCGAATTTGATTTTTAGGTTTAGGACATATGTGGAAATAAGAAAGTGGTTGAGGGTTTTGGAGCATATCACTAAGCATGTTGAGCAAGTAAGTCATTAAGCAACACCTCATCCCCTTTTAATAGTATTGGCTTTCCTATGGACTCAATGTTATCTTGGATCACTAAAATGAAAATGTAGAGTCTTGAGCTTGTTGTCAATATATGTCCTTCGCATTTTGAAGGGTCCACATCTCTAATCCATGCCATGCCAATCATTGAACTTTCTGAAATGATCATCTTGAAAGAGCATTAGTTCAATGAACTATATGTTGTTAAGAATTACCAAAACCACCTAGGGATTAGTTGCACTTTCACTTTCCACCTCCGTAAGAAAGAAAAAAGAGGGGGTGGGGCGAATCCTACTAGGACTAGAGTCCTAGTAGGACTCCCCCTCCCTTGGCGCACCCCTGGTGGCCGGCCTCCTCCTCCCTCCTTTATATACGGGGGCAGGGGCACCCCAAAGGCATAACATTGTCTTAGCCTTGTGCGGTGCCCCCTCCACCGTTTACTCCTCTGATAGTATCATCGTAGTGCTTAGGCAAAGCCCTGTGTGGATCACATCATCAATACCGTCACCATGTCGTCGTGCTGATGAAACTCTCCCTCGACCCTCCGCTGGATCAAGAGTTCGAGGGACGTCATCGAGCTGAACATGTGCTGAACTCGGAGGTGTCATACCGTGAAGACGTTTAACTACATCAACCACATTAACATAACGCTTCTGCTTTTGGTCTAAGAGGGTACATGGATACACTCTCCCCCTCTCATTGCTATGCATCTCCTAGATAGATCTTGTGTGATTGTAGCAAATTTTTTGAAATTGCATGCTACGTTCCCCAACACTCGGTGCCTTCGTCTTCCCGTGATGGGTCCAAGGATAGACAGTCAACATCATAGGGAGTTGCGATCTCTTCTACCAGCTAACACGAAGGTTCACTCGAGGCCTAGCCACGGGCGGGCCCCGACGATCACCACCTTACCCCGTGAGTCGCTTGCACGTTAAGGGGGGGGGCACCTGAGCATCGCGCCTCAGGAGATCCTACTGTCTCTCCATCCCTCACCCCTTGTCCTTGACCACGGCATCACGACCTAGCATACCAGCGGTGGTTGAGCTTGCTCGAGGGTCGGGACCCGAGGATGTAGAGCACCTAGGCAAGCGGGGATACGGGATGAGCATCGTGGGCCCCGCCTAGTGATGCTACCGCAGAGGCATGAATGGGCACCACCAGAGGAATCACTTCAATTCTGCTAAAAGATAAGTGGCTCATGTGGCATAAGTCTTGCAACTCGCCCACTTGACTCTCGTAGTCCCATTCCAACGGTTTGGCTTCCCTTCCAGTTTCTTGGGCAGCTGCTTACACACCAAGGGAGACCTCGTGAGCATCGCACCTCATGAGCTCGCACAGGACCTCGGGCCGCTCACCTCCTAGCCTTGACCACGGCATCGCGACCTGGCATTCTAGCCTACCTCGGGACTGGGTCCCGCCGATGTAGAGCGCTACGCTACCTAAGGGGGAGAAAGGGGGGAATCATGCCAGATTGGGATACGCAATTTCATCATAAAAACCAAAAGAACAATGCTGGAATTAAAACATTTCGATTCTTACATGCCCCGCGGGGCTAGTCCTAATTCCGCGCAGGGAAGCGAAAGAAGAAAGGCTCCGACTAGGCCAGCACTCATCACCGACGATGCCGAGAGGCAGCCGCTGCCACGCTCCCGCCGCGGCGAGAGCTTGGCGGCACGTAGCTGTCGTCGTTGGAATCAAGATTCGCTGGGCTCAGGAGAGTCGTTGGATTCCCAAGAGTCGTCGCTGCTGCTGGAGGAGGCGCCGCCGGGGACGGAAGTAGGTCCGGCACCCATGGCCTTCTCCCGCGGGCTGCCTCCTCCGAGGCAGCACTCCAGCCACCAGCCCTCCTCATCGAAGACCTTGAAGAACAATGTGAAGGCGCCCTTGTACTTGAAATGGATCACGAGGGCCCCCTCCGCGCAGCATGCTCGGGCGACCTTGCCCCATCCACGGGTCATGAAGACATCGCCATGGGGAACCACCTCAACTTAAGCCCCGGTAGCCAGGCTGCAGCACCCGGCGTATTGCAGCCATAGCTCAAGTGGCCCCCTCGGTGGTAGCTCATTGGCGAAGAACCTCGGTAGCCGGGTCCACACGGCTGGAGGCATCACCACCCACGCCATGAACTCGCATGAGCTACCCTCGATGTGGGTCTCCGGCCTGGCAGGCAGGGCGGCGACGGCTCGTCCTTCGCCGTCTGGGTTCGCCGTCTGGGATTGCTCAACGGCGCACATCAACATCCTGTGCGCGGCCGTATAGAGGAAGGGGGAAGCTGGCGGAGGCCTTGATTGCCAAGGCCTAGTCACTTCCTGCCTCACGCCGGCGTCGCGGGGACAGCGGAACCGCTTCTTCGGCGGGAGAGGATCAAGCCAGTTTTGCACGTGCAGAATACTCTGGTTAAACTTGACGAGCCTAGCATATGCAGATATGGCCTCGGAACACTGAGACCGAAAGGTAGAACATGAATCATATAGTAGATATGATCAACATAGAGATGTTCACCATTGAAAACTAATCTATCTCACGTGATGATCGAACATGGTTTAGTTGTTATGGATCACGTGATCATTTAGATGACTAGAGGGATGTCTATCTAAGTGGGAGTTCTTATGTAATATGATTAATTGAACTTTGTTTATCATGAACTTAGTCCTGATAGTATTTTGCAAATTATGTTGTAGATCAATAGCTCGCATTATAGCTTCCCTATGTTTTTATATGTGTTCCTAGAGAAAACTAAGTTGAAAGATGATAGTAGCAATGATGCGGACTGGGTCTGTGATCTGAGGTTTATCCTCGTTGCTGCACAGAAGAATTATGTCCACACCTATTGCAGGAGCAGATGCAGACGTTATGAACGTTTGGCTGGCTCAATATGATGACTACTTGATAGTTCAGTGCACCATGCTTTATGGCCTAGAACCAGGACTTCAAAAACATTTTGAGCGCCACGGGGCATATGATATGTTCCAAGAGCTGAAATTTGTATTTCAGACTCATGCCCATGTTAAGAGGTATGAGACCTCGGACAAATACTTCGCCTAAAAGATTGAGGAGAATTGCTCAGTTAGTGAGCATGTGCTCAGAATGTCTGGGTACTACAATCGCTCGAATCAAGTGGGAGTTAATCTTCCAGATAAGATAGTGATTGACAGAGTTTCACCATCACCAAGTTACTGGAACTTCATGATGAACTATAGTACGCAAGGGATGATGAAAACGATTCCCGAGATCTTCGTGATGCTGAAAATTGATGAAGGTAGAAATCAAGAAAGAGCATCAAGTGCTGATGATTGACAAGATCACTAGTTTCAGGAAAAAGGGAAAATGGAAAGAAAGGGAACTTCAAGAAGAATGGCAAGCAAGTTTTCACTCCCGTAAGAAGCCCAAAGCTGTACCTAAGCCTACAACTAAGTGCTTCTACTACAAAGGAAATGGTCACTGGAAGCGGAGTTACCCCAAATATTTGGTGGATAAGAAGGATGGAAAAATGAACAAAGGTATGTTTGATATACATGTTATTGATGTGTACCTTACTAGTGCTCATAGTAGCCCCTGGGTATTTGATACTTGTTCGGTTGCTAAGATTAGTAACTCGAAACAGGAGTTGCAGAATAAATAGAGACTAGTTGAGGGTGAAGTGACGATGTGTGTTGGAAATGGTTCCAAGATTGATATGATCATCATTGCACAACCCCTATACTTTCGAGATTAGTGTTGAACCTAAATAAATGTTATTTGGTGTTTGCATTGAGCATGAATATGATTAGATCATGTTTATTGCAATACGGTTATTCATTTAAGACAAAGAATAATTGTTATTCTATTTACGTGAATAAAACCTTCTATGGTCATACACCCAATGTTAATTGTTTACTGAATCTCGATCGTAGTGATACACATATTCATAATATTGATGCCAAAAGATGCAAAGTTGATAATGATAGTGCAACATACTTGTGGCACTGTCGTTTAGGTCATATTGGTGTAAAGCGCATGAAGAAACTCCATGCTAATGGGCTTTTGGAATCACTTGATTATGAATTATTTGATACTTGCGAAACCATGCCTTACGGGCAAGATGACTAAAACTCTGTTCTCCGGAACAATGGAATGAGCTAATGACTTATTGGAAATAATACATACCGATGTATGCGGTCCGATGAGTGTTGCGGCTCATGGCAGGTATCATTATTTTCTGACCTTCACAGATGATTTGAGCAGATATGGGTATATCTACTTAATGAAACACAAGTCTGAAACATTTGAAAAGTTCAAAGAATTTCAAAGTGAAGTGGAGAATCATTGTAACAAGAAAATAAAATTTCTACGATCTGATCGTGGAGGTGAATATTTGAGTTACGAGCTTGGCCTTCATTTAAAACAATGTGGTATAGTTTCACAACTCACGCCACCTAGAACACCACAGCGTAATGGTGTGTCCGAATGACGTAACCACACTTTATTAGATATGGTGTGATCTATGATGTCTCTTACCGATTTACCACTATCGTTTTGGGATTATGCATTAGAGACAACTGCATTCACGTTAAACAGGGCACTGTCAAAATCCGTTGAGATGACACTGTATGAACTGTGATTTGGCAACAAACCTAAGCTGTCGTTTCTTAAAGTTTGGGGCTGCGATGCTTATGTGAAAAACCTACCTATTATGGCATTTCCATAGCCATTCCGAGATATATTGCCATGCAACTTTCCACCATTCCGTTTATTATGACACATCATCAATGTCATATTGCTTTGCATGATCATGTAATTGACATCATATTTGTGGCAAAGCCGCTAAGGGAGTCCTGGATTAGGGGTATCCCGAGAGCCGGACTATATACATCGTCCGGACTATTGAAGCGTGGAGATACAAGACTCAAGACTTCGGCCCATGTCCGGATGAGACTCTCCTTTGCGTGGAAGACAAGCTTGGCGATCCGGATATTATATTTCCTTCCTTGTAACCGACTCCATGTAAACCCTAGCCCTCTCCGTTGTCTATATAAACCAGAGAGGATGGTTCTTAGAAGGCCGATCACAATTACAATCATACCATCATAGGCTAGCTCTTAGGGTTTAGCATCTACAATCTCGTGGTAGATCTACTCTTGTACTACTCATATCTTCAATGTTAATCAAGAAGGAGGTAGGGTTTTACCTCCATCGAGAGGGCCCGAACCTGGGTAAACATTGTGTCCCTTGCTTCCTGTTACCATCAACCTAAGACGCACTGATCGGGACCCCCTACCCGAGATCCGCCGGTTTTGACACCGACATTGGTGCTTTCATTGAGAGTTCCTCTGTGTCGTCGCTGCAAGGCTTGATGGCTCGTCTCGTTGTCAAGGACGACATCATCTCTGGAGGAACGCTGGCTATAGGCCAGACCCTCCGACTTGGCGGCTTCATTATGGCCGCCCCATTAGTTGTCGCGCCAATGATGGCCTCTCGGGTCATCACGCATAACCTTCGCATCAATTCGGAGCTTGCTGAAAAGATGGATCCGATAGAGCTCTCCTCTCTCAATGAGCTCTTGGATCGCATCGCCGCTTTGGGAGTCCCCACGGACTATGACCGGATTGGGCTTAAACCCGACCAGAGGGACATTAGATCCCCGCCGGCCACCCATGAGATAGCGGTAGTGGAGGAACCACACACGGGTCGCCCCTCAACTTTGAGGACGAATTATGTCCGGATCACCGAACTCAGTAAGCCGAACACCTACTCAAAGGAAGACATGACCCGAGTCCCGAACTTAGAGTCGGGCATCGGGCCGAAGAGATGGGGTGATACTCCGGACCCCGAACTATCGGGATCGGAACCTTCCGTGCCCCCGGGTGTCAGATCGGATCAAAATCCAGATTCAGCCAACAACACTCGCTCAGACTTAAATCGTCTCTCCCGCATCAGGCAAGAGCCCCTAGAGACGGTACACCGTTACTGGGCCAGATTCCTCCTTGCGCTTAACAAGGTCGAGGACTGCCACGAGGAGGACATAGTCTCACTTTTCTGAAAAAACTGCACGAACAAAGGACGCCTTAATGCTATAAGCCGCCGTGACATAGTACACTTTGCAGACTTAGCGACCATAGTACAGAAGTACTGTGCGATGGAAATTGAGGGAGTCCTAGATTAGGGGGTGTCCGGATGGCCGTACTATAACCTTTGGCCGGACTCCCGGACTATGAAGATACAAGATTGCAGACTCCGTCCCGTGTCCGGATGGGACTTTCCTTGGCTTGGAAGGCAAGCTTGGCGATACGATATGAAGATCTCCTCCCATTGTAACCGACTCTGTGTAACCCTAGCCCTCTCCGGTGTCTATATAAACCGGAGAGTTTTAGTCCGTAGAAAAAATAACAATCATACCATAGGCTAGCTTCTAGGGTTTAGCCTCTCTGATCTCGTGGTAGATCTACTCTTGTACTACCCATATCATCAATATTAATCAAGCAGGAGTAGGGTTTTACCTCCATCGAGAGGGCCCGAACCTGGGTAAAAACATCGTGTCCCTTGTCTCCTGTTACCATCCGCCTAGACGCACAGTTTGGGACCCCCTACCCGAGATCCGCCGGTTTTGACACCGACAGAAAGCGCCTGGAAGACCCAAATAGAATTTTGGGATAGTAGGGCCCTCACCAAAAACTTGGTCCGAACTAAACGGCCGAACTCTCGTAAGTCGACCAATTCAATTCGCAAGAAACCAAAACCCGCCCCAGGGCGTGGAACCGTATTGGAAGGGTGGCTCAATGGGCCATGTAAGCTTCACAGTACGCCGGATGCGACACCAACCCATAGCCTTAGGGCATGTTGGATACTCCGGCAGGTAGCTAAAAGTGGCGAGGATCTCCTCAAGAGCCATAAAGCCGAACAACATCCCGCCAAGGAACACAATATGGTACTAACAGTCTTCGAGACTTTCGCCTCAAACCATAGGCGCAAGCAAGCTCATCGAAGCTTTGCTGAAATCTGCCATGTGGCAAAAGTAAATCCATGGAACGACACTGCTATAACTTTCAACGCCAGTGACAAACCCCAATTCCAGACCGTCCGGGCACCAGCCGCTTTGGTACTTAGCCCAATAGTGGACGGCTTTCAGCTCACTAAAGTGCTCATGGACGGCGGAAGCGGATTAAACCTGATCTACGAACAAACACTCAAGAAGATGGAAATTGATAAAGGCCGCATTGAGCAAAGCGGCACAACCTTTAGGGGAATTATCCCTAGTCGGTACGCACGGTGTGCGGGAAAAATCACACTCGATGTCGTATTCGGCACCCCAGAGAATTACAGGTCCGAAGAAATTGTATTCCAAGTGGCCCCTTTCAGTAGCGAATACCACGCCCTTCTAGGGCGGGACACGTTTGCAAGATTTCAAGCTATACCCCATTATGGGTACATGAAGCTTAAAATGCCCGGACCCAATGGAATCATCACTCTAGCAAGTGATCCAGACGTCACACTCCGCGCTGAAAACAAAACCGCAGCACTAGCCTTGGAAGCACTGTCCGAAGCCCTAGCAGCAGAAGAATTAACAACGTTGCGCGCCACCATGGACAGGGACGACGTGATACTCGACAAACGACCCAAGTCCACCTCATTTAAACCAGCAGATGAGATAGTCAAATTCCAAGTCCACCCTACGACCCCACGAAGACAGCCTACATCGGGACACAGTTAAGCCCCACTATGGACACCGCACTGCGAGACTTCTTACGCGAGAATTGGGACATTTTCGCCTGGCACCCATCGGACATGCCGGGCATCCCGCGCGAATTGGCCGAGCATAGTCTTAACATACTAAAGGGATACAAACCCGTCAAACAGACCCTAAGGCAATTTTCAGAGCCCAAACGGCAAACCATGGGGGAGGAGCTAGCCAAGCTACTTGAGGCCAGATTCATCAGAGATATCAAACATCCGGATTGGCTGGCAAACTTGGTAATGGTACCACAGAAGGACAAATCCTAGTGCCTGTGCGTCGACTTCAGAGACCTTAACAAGGCTTGCCCCAAGGATCCCTTTCCCCTCCCTCGCATCAATCAAATCATCGATGCCACAGCAAGACACGACTCACTGTGTTTCCTCGACGCATACTCTGGATACCATCAAATAAAGATGGCAGAGTCCGACCAAGCTGCAACAGCTTTCATAACGCCATATGGCCCTTTCTGCTTCAACACTATGCCTTTCGGGCTCAAGAATGCCGGAGCAACCTATCAACGCATCATTCAAACATGCCTGGAAAAGCAAATCGGCAAAACAGTGGAGGCATACATGGACGACGTAGTCATAAAAACAAGACACGTCGAAACCCTAATAGATGACTTGAGGCTTACGTTCGACAACCTACGAACATACGACATCAAGCTGAATCCGGAGAAATGCATTTTTGGCGTCCCCTCTGGAGAAAATCCGAGCTTTGTCGCAGTTGGCTATACCAACAAACCTCAAACACATCCAGAAACTAGTTGGATGCATGGCTGCTTTGAGCCGCTTTATCTCCAGGTTAGGAGAAAAGGCATTGCCTCTTTACCGCCTTCTTCAACGCACCGAACACTTCGTGTGGACGGATGCAGCCGCGGCCAGACTCGATGAAATAAAGACCTTATTGGCCAATAATCCAGTCCTAATAGCGCCAAATATCGGCGAACCTGTGTTGTTGTACATAGCTGCAACACATCAAGTTGTAAGCGCAGTACTCGTAGTCGAACGAGAGGTTGACGGATACAAATTCCCGCTACAGAAGCTGGTTTATTACATATCCATGGTCCTCACCCCATGCAAATCCCAATACCCACACTATGAAAAAATAGCATACGCGGTCTTCATCGCATCCCGAAAGCTACGACACAACTTTCAAGAGTGTTCGATTACGGTGGCCTCTGAAGTACCACTAAACAATATAATAAATAAACTGTGATGCCACGGGCCGCCAAATGGGCCATTGAGATCCTTCCGTTCGACATAATATACAAGCACTCAGTGGGCTATCAAGTCGCGAGTATTAGCTAACTTTGTCGCCGAATGGACGGAAGCCGAACTCTCTAAAGAGTACGACGCATACTCTAACTGGATCATGCACTTCGACGGCTCTAAAATGCTGGCCGGATTGGGAGTCGGTGTAGTCTTGACGTCTCCAACCGGAGACACGGTCCAATACGTCCTCCAAATACTATACACAGACTCCAACAATGCAGCCAAATATGAGGCTCTGTTGCACGGTCTTTAGATGGCAGTCTCTATGGGAATTCAACGCCTAGAGGTGCGCGGGGATTCAAACCTCACAATATCACAAATAAACGGATACTTTGATGCCAAGGATCCAAAAATGGCGGCCTACCGTAATGCCGTCCTTAAAATGTCAGCTCGGTTCGAGGGGCTCGAATTTCACCATGTGGCTCGAGAAAACAATCAAGCGGCAGATGTCCTTGCCCACATCGGCACTAAACGCGACCCTGTCCCACCTAACATATTCCTGGAAAGGCTGTTCAAGCCATCCGTGATATGGGAAGCGGAGTCCGGCAATACCAGCACGGATCCAAATACATCCCCAGATTCTGAACTATCAGACATAATCGGAGGCTCTGCCACCGAAATAACATCGTCAGCCCATGAAATAATGGCCATCATCGCCCCGTGGACTGAGCCTTTCTTGGCCTACCTAAATAGGCAGGAGCTCCCCGAAGACCAAAATAAAGCACGCTGCATCGTCCGGCGGTCTAAAGCTTACAAAGTCCATGAAGGGAAACTCTATAAGAAAAGTGTGACCGGAGTGCTTCAAAGGTGCATCTCCGAACAGGAAGGGCGGCAGCTCTTGGCTGAAATCCATGCTGGACCGGGCGGGCACCATGCCGCGGATCGAGCACTAGTCAGCAAAGGCCTTCCGTATAGGTTTCTATTGGCAGACGACCCAAGCAGACGCACAAGACCTTGTCCAACACTGCGTCGGTTGCCAGCTCTTTGCCAATCAGTCATATGCCCCCTACCGCTCTCCAAACAATCCCCATAACTTGGCCCTTCGTGGTCTGGGGGATGGATATGGTTGGACCCCTTAAAGGGGGAAGCCACAAGAAAAAAATACTTATTGGTCATGGTAGATAAGTTCACCAAATGGATAGAAGCCAAACCAGTGAAAACGGCTGAATCCGGGCCAGTAATAGACTTTATATCCGGGGTCGTACACCGATACGGTGTCCCCCACAGCATCATCACCGATAATGGCTCAAATTTCACGGCCGATGAGGTGAAATCTTGGTGCGGAAAAATGGGCATTAAGCTCGACTATGCTTCCGTCTACCATCCTTAATCAAATGGCCAAGTCGAACGGGCAAACGGTCTCATCATGAGCGGCATCAAACCCAGACTAGTGCGATCCTTGACAGAGTCGGATACTCATTGGGTCGAGGAGCTCAACTCCGTACTCTGGGGGCTGCGGACCACACCAAATCGCACCACCGGATACACACCGTTTTTTATGGTGTACGGTGCGGAAGCAGTACTACCTTGCGACATAATACATGATTTGCCATGCATACGCATGTACGAAGAGAAGGAAGCCGAGTTAGATCGGCAGGATAACTTGGACGCCCTGGAGGAGGAGCGCGATGTCGCTAAGGCCCGTTCCGCATTCTATCAGCAACAGGCTCGACGATACCAAAGCAGAGAAGTGCGGGCCAAAACTTATAATATTGGCGAGTTTGTTCTACGCTTACGGAAGGCCCCTTCGTCATCGATAAAGTTCTCACCGGAGGAGCGTACCGCTTACGTAATGCGTCTGACAACAGACTCGAGCCAAACCCATGGAACGTGGCCAGACTCCGGAGATTCTACGCCTCGCGCTGAACTCAGTGTTCGTCTCCTTACCCCCTCCTTTTTAATTATGCTCCCTCCCTCTTCCTTTCTCGATCTTTTTCCTTTAAGACACAGTATTTAACACAGTACAGACTCTCGGACTACTCCGGATGCACTATGTGTGTAAGCTTTACCTGGGAGCTTCCTATACAGAAGCTAAATATAAATTACTCTCAGGGCTTTTTGCCCGTCACACATGTGTTTCTTTTTCCATGTGTGCCTTTTCTTCACCATTATATGCATCGATATGACTTAAGATGCGGCCAAGCTGGGTTGCCTGGCTCCTGTGTTTATGCCCTACGTTCCCGTTCATTCGGCTAGGGCATAAGAGGAGCACCTCTGCGATTGTTACTACCAGTTGAGCCGGATGTGTACCTCAGACTGGGTGAAGCCGAAAGCTAGTTTCCTTAAGAGAATATTCGGTCGGTGAACAAAAGATGTCTTCGTTTATCATAACATTAATCCCCAGAAGTTTTGTATCCTGTGGTATGGTTTGTAGTCCGGACATGTGCCTTGACACATGCTTACCCAGGGAAAGGAACCCTTAACGGAACTATTCTCCCTGGAAGATGTTTCTTACTATCCATGTAATATAACATAACTAGTTGGGTACTTGTCTGTTCAAGCACTTATGACCCCTACGCCTAGTTTCCACGCATACTCCAGTTTTGTATAACCGAGCGGGTATTTGGACACACCCCAGACTGTAGGATCCAGGGGCTGAAGCAAAAAGGTTCGCCATGACAAATGATTTTAATCCGGCTAGGGGCTAGTTATGTCCATTGAATTACACAGTCACTTGGACTAACTATATTCATCCTCTATACCATCCAACAGGCTATCTAGCTTACAATCCTGTTGAGAATACTTCGTGGCTAACGCTACCTGGTCATATACCAGACTAATGGGAATTTCTTGCCCATCTAGCCCAGCCGGTCCGACTTCAGCCATATGGTTCGGGTCCAGCTAGGTGTAGCGCGGTTTCACCATAGGCCATTCTTCCCTTGCACCCTGCTGGTAGGCTGACATCTTCCACAGTCGGAAGTGCCGCCGTGCTCCTTGAAGCATGTCCAGAAGCTCTCCCATGCCATTCGGCAGGAGGCTTGACGGCCACAATGCCTGCGCTACGCCCTGCATCGCCTGCCGAGCTCGCTCGTGCAGCTGTGAGAGATCTTGCAGTAAATTGCCTGCAGATGCAGGCATCTCCTCCTCTAGGTGACCCGTCAACATTCCTACAGGCAAAACTCTATTAATACACTTCCCCGCCGAACTATGCTATAGTTCGTCTAGGCACTTACCATAAATGTCGCGGTGAAGCCTTTTGTTCTCCTTCACAGAGTCCGCCAGCTGCGCATGGACGTCTTTCAATTCCACGTCCAGCCGAAGATTGGCATCTTGGAGAGCATTCTTCTCCTGCTTAACTTGTGTAAGAATGCGCTCGCCGGCCTTTAGTTGCCTCTAGAGATGCGACTCGTCATCTCTCCCGCCCTCCGGATTTACTCCGGGGTTATCTACAGAATTTTCTGTTAAATTTGTCATACCAGCCAGTTGCTAACTGGTGCATTTTCATACAATCGACATAAATGTAACCATATGAGGCCTTTTGGGATTCCTCTAGCTTGGCAACTGTGGCCCTTAGATGGGTCTTGCACTCCTCTAGCTCCCGAGACAATTGCTCATTCTTATCTATAAGAACCTACGCATAAATTGATACTTAAAACTGTTGTTCCAACCGTTTCAAGTCTCAGGGGCTACTGCTATACATACTCATCAAACTTTCTTACCCGTATATCTTTGGTATACTGGATTGTCGCCCGGGCGAGCCCGCTTTGAGCAGCTCGGATGTATGCGTCTCCCGAATTGAAAGCATTAAATGCCTCTTCGGAAAAGATGTTGTTGTGAAGTACGGCCCGTCGGCGCCGGTGATTCATGGCGCTTTCTACTTCGGAATTCGTGGCAGAGAGCATATCGGCATCCTCTGTCGGAGGACTATGCGGCATCGGCCCTATGTCCGCCTCCTCTCTCGAAGTTGGTTCTGGAGCCCGACTGGTGGAGGCGTGGTTGGCAGGATCCCCGGATACAGTCCAGATACTCCTCTTCCTGCCAGGATGTAAAGGGCGCTGTTATACTTCAAATAACAATAATCACACGACAGGCCATTTCCTTACCTCTGTAGAGGCATGTGGGCCCTAACCGCCTTCCTCTTGAGCCTACCCAATCCAGACGCCTGTGGCTGACAGGTCCCTAGGGGCTCGGCTATGCACTCCAAACGTTGCTTCTGCAAAAACTCGACGTTTCAGGGATAAGGTGTGACATCAGGAAAGGGTCCTCCTAGGAGGATCGAGTCTTCATCTTGGCTTACACGTGACAAAGGTAGCAGTTCAGGATAATCAGCAGTAATAGCCACTGAGGCGCTGCCACGGCTCGCCCGATAAAATATCCCGTCGACAAGCTCCATGGCCGCATCCGGGTCTTCTTCGAGTCCTAGATCCACGGCCCTTTCGGATCCTCTGGCTGCGGGGAAGGGCTGGAGATTCCTTCTACGGCCCTCCTTAGTTCCTGCTTGGAAATATCGAGGCAGGTAACCTTAGCAAAGAACGCCGCGATAAGTGAAGTGTGAAAATAAATGACGAATTACCCAGTTTGGGGGATTGTACATGGAGAATCCGTCTCGCAGTTTGATATGAAGGAAGTCTTCCTCTTCTCCTTTGTATAGATCGAACAATATCCTCGCCAGAGCAGTGGCGGAGTTCGGACCCTTATGGCCACAGCGGGTGGCATCGTCTGTCCCATTGTAATGCCACATGGGATTGCCCCGATATTGAAGCGGTTGCACTCCCCGCATTATGCATATTGCCATAACCTCGACTATTGTCAGTTCGGATTTGTCCAGTAACTTTATCCTGCTCATCAGCAAATGTGTTTCCCTGGTATCCTCTTCTCGGGGGCCTAGGGGGCGCCAGCTTAGGCGTGCCCTTGGCGGGGCATTACTGAATTTAGGGAGTCATGTCTAGACTGGATCCGGAAGGGGAGCATCGTCAATATAAAACCACTCTGAAGCCCAGTTATATGGTGCCTTCTTGGGAGTGCCGGATAGGTATCCGGTCTCAGCAATACGCCATACTTCGGCCCCGCCCACTTGACATAGGGACTCTCCCTGGTTGCGGAGGACAAGGCAGAACAGCTTCTTCCACAAACCGAAATGAGCCTCGCAGCCTAGAAATAGCTCACAAAGAGCGACGTACCCTACTATATGTAGTACGGAGGCTGGAGTAAAGTTGTGCAATTGGAGGCCATAGAACTCCAGGAGCCCACAAAGGAATGGGTGAATAGGGAACCCGACGCCCCTTAACAGATGCGGAATGAGGCATATTCTCTCCTCTGGAGACGGATTGGGGGATCTCTCCGCTTGTTCTCCGCCGTTATAGGAGGCTACTCCGGCTCGGACAGGGACCATGAATGGCGGGGGGAGAAGCCCTTGGGTTTGTAATTTTATCAAAAGGCTATGAGAAACTGAATACTCTCCCCAGTCCCCCGGCTTGGGGCAAGGGGAGCGAGCAGAAGAGTTGTGACGACCGGCCATGTTGGAATGGTTTTTTCGGGGTGCTCTGTTGGATGCTTTCTCAAGGAGGGAGAGTGAGGTTTGGATCTGGGAATCCCCGTCTCTTCAAATAGACGGTTAGCCCGAAGGATCGAGGGTGGAAAATGCAAAAATGCCTCAACTCCTCGCATTCGCTCGACATGTGGAAATAGTCATTATTGAGGCACTAAAGTCGAGGAGTACAACATTGATGAGATGTCGAACACTATTCGCCATGATGGGTTCATTGGAGTATTCGGAGAAGGAACCCGCCTTGCAATGTCGAAGACAAGACTGCGCGTCGGAATAATCGTCATTGAAGCCTGGTTCATGGGCTACTGAGGGAGTCCTGGATTAGGGGTATCCGGAGAGCCGGGCTATATACATCGTCCGGACTATTGAAGTGTGGAGATACAAGACTCAAGACTTTGGCCCGTGTCTGGATGGGACTCTCCTTTGCGTGGAAGACAAGCTTGGCGATCCCGATATTATATTTCCTTCCTTGTAACCGACTCCATGTAAACCCTAACCCTCTCCGGTGTCTATATAAACCGGAGAGGATGGTCCTTCGAAGGCCGATCACAATTACAATCATACCATCATAGGCTAGCTCTTAGGGTTTAGCCTCTACGATCTCGTGGTAGATCTACTCTTGTACTACTCATATCTTCAATATTAATCAAGCAGGAAGTAGGGTTTTCCCTCCATCGAGAGGGCCCGAACCTGGGTAAACATTGTGTCCCTTGCTTCCTGTTACCATCAGCCTAAGACGCACAGATCGGGACCCCCTACCCGAGATTCGCCGGTTTTGACACCGACAGCCACCTTTCATAATTCTTTCATACATGTCACTCTTGATTCATTGCACATCCCGGTACACCGCCGGAGGCATTCATATGTAGTCATATTTTGTTCTAAGTATCGAGTTGTAATTCTTGAATTGTAAGTAAATAGAAGTGTGTTGATCTTCATTATTAGACAATTGTCCCAAGTGAGGAAAGGAGGATGGAGACTATGATTGCCCTACAAGTCGGGATGAGACTCCGGACGAAAAAAGAGAGGAAAAGAGGCCAAAAAAGGGGGGGGCCAAACAAAAAAGAGAAAAAGAGAGAAGGGGCAATGTTACTATCCTTTTTCCACACTTGTGCCTCAAAGTAGCACCATGATCTTCAAAATAGAGAGTCTCCTATGATGTCACTTTTATATACTAGTGAGAATTTTTCATTATAGAACTTGGCTTGTATTTTCCAATGATGGGCTTCCTCAAATTGCCCTAGGTCTTCGTGAGCAAGCGAGTTGGATGCACACCCACTTAGTTTTCTTTTGAGCTTTCATAAACTTATAGCTCTAGTACATCCGTTGCATGGCAATCCCTACTCACTCACATTGATATCTATTGATGGGCATCTCCATAGCCCGTTGATACGCCTAGTTGATGTGAGACTATCTCCTTTTTGTCTTCTCCACAACCACCATATTCTATTCCACCTATAGTGCTATATCCATGGCTCACGCTCATGTATTGCGTGAAAGTTGAAATGGTTTGGGAACATCAAAAGTATGAAACAATTGCTTGGCTTGTCATAGGGTTTGTGCATGATTTGAATATTTTGTATGATGAAGATGGAGCATAGTCATACTATATGATTTTGTAGGGATAAGCTTTCTTTGGCCATGTTATTTTGGAAGACATAATTTCATTGTTAGTATGCTTGAAGTATCATTGTTTTTATGTCAATATTAAACTTTTGTTTTGAATCTTATGGATCTGAACATTCATGCCACAAGAAAGAAAATTACATGGATAAATATGTTAGGTAGGATTCCACATTAAAAATTCTATTTTTATCATTTACCTACTCGAGGACGAGCAGGAATTAAGCTTGGGTATGTTTGATACGTCTCCAAGGTATCTATAATTTTTTATTGTTCCATGCTATTATATTATCTGTTTTGGATGTTTTATATGCATTAATATGCTATTTTATATTATTTTGGGGACTAACCTATTAACCTAGAGCCCAGTGCTAGTTCCTGTTTTTCTTGTTTTTGAGTTTTGCAGAAAAGGAATACCAAACGGAGTCCAAACGGAATGAAACCTTTGCAATGATTTTTCTTGGACCAGAAGACAACCAGGAGACTTGGAGATGAAGTCGGAGCAGCCATGAGGCGGCCACAAGGACAAAGGGTGCGCCCCACCCTTGTGAGGCCCCCGTAACCCTCCTGACCTAATTGTTTCGCCTATATATTCCTGTATATCCCCAAACCACCAGAGGCATCCATGAAAACACTTTTCCATCGCCGCAACCTTTCTGTACCCGTGAGATCCCATCTAGGGACCTTTTCCGGCACCCTGCCGGAGGGGGATTCGATCACGGAGGACTTCTACATCAACTCTATTGCCCTTCCGATGAAGCGTGAGTAGTTTACCACGGACCTACGGGTCCATAGCAAGTAGCTAGATGGCTTCTTCTCTCTCTTTGATTCTTAATACCATGTTCTCCTTGATGTTCTTGAAGATCTATTCGATGTAATACTTTTTGCGGTGTGTTTGCCGAGATCTGATGAAATACGGATTTATGATCAGCTTCTCTATGAATATTATTTGAATCTTCTCTAAATTCTTATATGCATGATTCGATATCTTTGTAATTCTCTTCGAACTATCAGTTTGGCTTGGCCAACTAGATTGGTTTTTCTTGCAATGGGAGAAGTGCTTAGATTTGGGTTCAATCTTGCGGTCTCCTTTCCGAGTGACAGTAGGTGCAGCAAGGCACGTATTGTATTGTTTCCATCAAGGATAAAAATATGGAGTTTTCATCATATTGCTTGAGTTAATTCCTCTACATCATGTCATCTTACTTAATGTGTTACTCTGTTCTTCATGAACTTAATACTGTAGATGCATGCAGGAGTCGGTCGATGTGTGGAGTAACAGTAGTAGATGCAGAATCGTTTCGGTCTACTTGACAACACGTGCTGTCTATATTCATGATCATTGCCTTAGATATCGTCATAACTTTGCGCTTTTCTATCAATTGCTTGGCAGTAATTTGTTCACCCATCGTATTATTGGCTATCTTGAGAGAAGCCTCTAGTGAAACCTATGGCCCCCGGGTCTATTTTCCATCATATTAGTTTCCGATCTTCTATTTTCCATCATATTAGTTTTCGATCTGCTATTTTGCAATCTTTTACTTTCCGATCTATAAACCAAAAATACCAAAATTTACTTTATCATTCGTCTATCTCTATCAGATCTTACTTTTGCAAGTAACTGTGAAGGGATTGACAACCCCTTTATCGTGTTGGGTGCAAGTTGTTTGATTGTTTGTGCAGGTATTCGGTGATTTGTGCGTTATCTCCTACTGGATTGATACCTTGGTTCTCAAACTGAGGGAAATACTTATCTCTACTTTTCTACATCACCTTTTCCTCTTCAAGGGAAAAACCAACGCAAGCTCAAGAAGTAGCAGGGTAGATAGCAAGATGGTGCTCGATTACCTCCCTAGGAACACTGGGATATCAGATGGTTGCCAGGCAAACACATCGATATTTGCCCACAGGACGGCCATGAGCGCGCTTTCCTATTTGTCATCATGGATGGCACTGATAGTGAAGGTACCATCAGCGCCAGCCATCATTGTCGGGACCTTTTTCCCAGCGGGTGCAGCAGCCTTGGGTCTCTTGCTATTGGAACTTTCCGGCAAGTCATCAACGGGCGCAATGTACTCTGAAGAGGTATGTTTCCCGGATTCCTTGCAGGTATCCTTACTATCTCTCTTCTTTTTCTTGATTTCCTTGGCAAGAACAGTGGTTTCAGCAACCTCTGTTGCAACTGCTTCCTGGTACATCTTATCCACGCAAATGATCGTGTCCTTCTCGTCTGATGGAATGGAAATGACGCCTACCAGCCCTGGCATCTTCAAGGTGTTGTAGGCGTAGGGGAAAGTGATAACCCGCAAGTATATGGGATAGTTGTAGCCTCTTTCGATAAGTAAGAGTGTTGAACCCAACGAGGAGCTAGAGGTAGAACAAATACTCTCTCATGTCCTATTGGCCACTGATACGACTCTACGCACGCTTGATGTTTGCTTTACCAAGAACAAGTATGAAACTAGAGGTACTTTGTAGGTGTGATAGGATAGGTTTGCAAGATAATAAAGAACACGTAAATAAAAAGTAGGGGCTGTTTAGATAAAGATGCAATAAAGTAAATATAGCGAGTGCATAAAAGTGGTGGTAGGAGTTGTGAAATAGTCCCTAAGCAATTGACTATGTTACTAGACCGATAATCACTATTGCAATTCTATTTGAGGGAGAGGCATAAGCTAATATGCTTTCTCTTCTTGGATCATATGCACTTATGAATGGAACTCTAGCAAGCATCCGCAACTACTAAAGATTCATTAAGGTAAAACCCAACCATAGCATTAAAGTATCAAGTCCCCTTTATCCCATATGCAACAATCCCCTTACTCGGGTTTGTGTTTCAGTCACTCACGCAACCCACTATAAGCGAATCATGAACGCATTGCAACACCCTACAGCGGGAATACCTCACGCTTGCGCGACACGGAGGGCACCATAGGACAGCACCAATAATAAAACATGCAACTCAAACCAATCATAGCAATTCATCAATCACCGATAGGACAACGAAAATCTACTCAGACATCATAGGATGGCAACACATCATTGGATAATAATATGAAGCATAAAGCACCATGTTCAAGTAGAGGGTACAGTGGGTTGAGGGAGAGTGGACCGCTGGATATAGAAGGGGGAAGGTGATGGAGATGTTGATGAAGATGACGGTGGTGTCGGTGAAGATCGCGGTGATGATGATGGCCCCCGGCAGTGCTCCTGCGCCACCGGAAGCAAGGGGGAGAGAGGCCCCCTTCTTATTCTTCTTCCTTGACTTCCTACCTAGATGGGAGAAGGGTTTCCCCTCTGGTCCTTGGCTCCCATGGCTTGGGAGGGGTGAGAGCCCCTCCGAGATTGGATCTATCTCTCTGTTTCTGTGTTCTCTGATTCTGCCCCTTCACCGTTTCCTTTATATCTGGAGATCCGTAACTCCGATTGGGGTGAATCTTTCGCCCAGATTTTTCTCATAAAATTAGCTTTCTTGCACCAAAAGAAGAGAATCCACCGCCTTATGGGGGGCCCAGGAGAGTCCAGGGTGCGCCTGCCGCCCTGGGGTGCGCCCCCCTATCTCCTGGCCCCCTCGGGCACTGTCTCGCGTTGATTTTACTTCCCAAAAATCACAAATATTCCAAAATAATTATCCGTCCATTTTTATCCCGTTTGGACTCCGTTTGATATGGGTTTTCTGCGAAACATAAAACATGCAACAAACAGGAACTAGCACTGGGCACTGAATCAATATATTTGACCCAAAAATAGTATAAAAAGTTGCCAAAAGTATATGAAAGTTGAATAATATTGGCATGGAACAATCAAAAATTATAGATACGACGGAGACGTATCAGCATCCCCAAGCCTAATTCCTTCTCGTCCTCGAGTAGGTAAATGATAAAAAGATAATTTTTGATGTGGAATTCTACCTAGCATAATCTTAATCATGTATCTAATCATGGCATGAATATTAAGACATGAGTGATTCAAAGCAATAGTCTATCATTTGACATAAAAACGATAATACTTCGATCGTACCAATAAAGCAATCATGTCTTTTCAAAACAACAAGGCAAAAGCAAGCTTATCCCTACAAAATCATTTAGTTTGGCCATGCTTAATTTTAGTCACACAAAAATACTCCCATCATGCACAACCCCGATGACGAGCCGAGCAATTGGTTCATACTTTTTAACGCGCTTCAGCTTTTCAACCCTCATGCAATACATGAGCGCAAGCCCTGGACATAGCACTATAGGTGGAATAGAATATAATGATGGAGGTTATGTGGAGAAGACAAAAAGCAAGAAAGTCTCACATCGACATGACTAATCAACGGGCTATGGAGATGGCCATCAATTGATGTCAATGTGAGGAGTAGGGATTGCCATGCAACGGATGCACTAAGAGCTATAAATGTATGAAAGCTCAACAAAAGAAACTAAGTGGGTGTGCATCCAACTTGCTTGCTCATGAAGACCTAGGCCATTTGAGGAAGCCCATCGGTGGAATATACAAGCCAAGTTCTATAATGAAAAATTCCCACTAGTATATGAAAGTGACTATATAGGAGACTCTCTACATGAAGAACATGGTGCTACTCTGAAGCACAAGTGTGGTAAAAGGATAGTAACATTGCCCCTTTTCTTTTCTTTTCTTTTTTTATTTTTTTTTCTTTTTTATCGGTGGGCTCCTTTGGCCCCCTTTTTTATTTAGGCTTCTTTGGCCTTTCCTTTTTTTTCTTTTTTCTTGTTTTTCATGGGGCAATGCTCTATCATCACACTTTTATTTACTTACAACTCAATATTACAACTCGATACTGGAACAAAGATATGACTCTATATGAATGCTTCCGGCGGTGTACCGGGGTGTGCAATGATCTAGCGTAGCAATGACATCACAAAATGGACAAGCCATGAAAACATCATGCTTGCTATCTTACGATCATGCAAAGCAATATGACAATAAATGCTCAAGTCATGTATATGATGATGATGAAAGTTGCATGGCAATATATCTCGGAATGGCTATGGAAATGCCATAATAGGTAGGTATGGTGGCTGTTTTGAGGAAGATATAATGAGGCTTATGTGTAATAGAGCGTATCGTATCACGGGGTTTGGATGCACCGACGAAGTTTGCGCCAACTCTCGAGGTGAGAAAGGGCAATGCACGGTACCAAAGAGGCTAGCAATGATGGAAAGGTAAAAGTGCGTATAATCCATGGACTCACATTAGTCATAAAGAACTCATATACTTATTGAAAAAGTTTATTAGCCCTCGAATCAAAGTACTACTACGCATGCCCCTAGGGGGATAGGTTGGTAGGAAAAGACCATCGCTCGTCCCCGACTACCACTCATAAGGAAGACAATCAAAGAAACACCCCATGCTTCAAATTTCTCACACAACGGTTACCATACGTGCATGCTACGGGACTTGCAAACCTCAACACAAGTGTCTCTACAATCCACAACCACCCACTAGCATGAATCTAATATCACCATCTTTATATCGCAAAACTATTGCAAGGAATCAAACATATCATATTCAACGATCTACAAGTTTATGTAGGATTTTATGACTAACCATGTGAATGACCAATTCCTGTCATCTCTCTAAATTGATATAAGTGAAGCAAGAGATTTTAATACTTTCTACAAAATATATGCCCACGCTCTAACAAATATAAGTGAAGCAAAAGAGCATTCTACAAATGGCGGTTTTCTATATGAAGAGAAACAGGCAATCCAAATTTCAAATGATATAAGTGAAGCACATGAAGCATTCTATAAAGCCATACTCAAAAGATTTAAGTGAAGTACAATGAGAATTCTATAAAATCAACCAAGGACTATCTCAAACCAGCATGGTGCATAAAAAAAGTGAAAACCAAATGCAAAAGACGCTCCAAGACATGCACATAATGCATGAACGAAACGAATTCAAAAACGTACCGGTACTTGTTGAAGAAAGAGGGGATGCCTTCCGGGGCATCCCCAAGCTTAGACGCTTGAGTCTCCTTGAATATTTACTTGGGTTGCCTTGGTCATCCCCAAGCTTTAGCTCTTGCCTCTCTTTCTTTTCCTCATATTGAGACATCCTCGATTAGACACTACATCCACACAAAACTTCAACAGAAAACTCGGTAAGATCCGTTAGCATAATAAAGCAAATCACCACCCTAAGTACTGTAGCAAACCAATTCATATTTTGGTTTTGCATTGTGTCTACTGTAATATAGCTTTTTCATGGCTTAATCCACTAATATAAAATGATAGATTCATCAAAACAAGCAAACTATGCATCAAAAACAGAATCTGTCAAAAACAGAACAGTCTGTAGCAATCTGAACATCCATCATACTTATGGTACCCCAAAAATTCTACCAAAATTAGAGACAACAAAAAAGTTGTATATCAAGACAGTGCAAAAGGAATCAGAACCAATTTACGTTCCAGTTAAAAATGTAAAATCTGGCACTACAGCCAAAGTTTCTGTCCTGCACCGTACAAACCAACAAGCATTGTAAACATCCTAAAGGCAAACCTTGGAACATTATTTTTATAATACAATGGAATTGTACAAGGGGATAATTATTTTTAATGAAAGGTTTCTGTAATCAAGATTCATAAAGTTTCCGTGAGCATGAACAAAGTTCAAGGAGCTCTCCCACTTCAACAATGCTTGTCTTTCTCACTTTCACTTTCCTTTTTGAAAAAAATTCGGTTCCCCTCTTTATTTTTTTGTTTTTAAACTATATAAAAGCACTCAACAGAAATAAATGACTCTCTAAAACTTCCAGGTTGTCTCCCTGGCAGCGCTTTCTTTAAAGCCATTAAGCTAGGCATAGAGTGCTCAAGTAATGGATCCACCCGGATCCCTAGGTATATCAAAGCCAATTTTAATTAACAATGATTTGTAATTTAGTAGTGAGCACAAAGGAACATAAATCATGCAACAACATAGTCTAACTCTCTTCCTATGCATTGGCATGTCACAAAAGAACAATTCATGCACACAAAGTAAAGGTCAATGCATAGTATAAGCAATTTCTTGCAATTCTATCATGTTGGAAACATAGAGAGGTGGAGATGTAGTTCCTCTCTCATAATAATTGCAAGTAGGAGCATCAAGCACATGCATATTATATCTATCAAAATTATCATGTGCAACGGTAAAAGGCAACCAAACAATATAATCCTTAATAAGCACAAGCTTCTCCAATATAGTGTAGTTTGGAGAATTCAAAAAGATAATAGGACTATCATGCGTGGGTGCAATAGCCACAATTTCATGTTTAACATAAGGAACTATAGCAAGTTCATCTCCGTAAGCATAATTCATATTGGCATCTTGGCCACAAGCATAGCAAGCATCATCAAAAAGGGATATTTCAAGAGAACCAACGGGATCATAATAATCATCATAGCAATCATCCTTCGGTAAGCACGAAGGGGAATTAAACAATGTATGAGTTGAAGAGTTACTCTCATTATAAGGTGCGCACGGGTGATCAATCCACTCTTCCTCCTTTTGTTCTTCGCTCTCCTCATCATCTTTTTCATCCAATGAGCTCACAGTTTCATCAATTTCTTCTTCCATAGCTTCCTGCAAAATATTAATCTCTTCTTGGACAGCGGAGACTTTCTTCATAAAAGCATTGATATAGTAATTGTATTCATAGTTTTCATAGCAATATCTAAGTATAGCAAGATTTTCCGGCCTATAAACACCATCATCATCAAAAGCTTCATACTTTTCAAACAAAGATCCAATTTCATAAGCAGCCTTAAAAGCAACAAATTCTTCTATTTGTTCCACATCATAGTTATCACATATACCATTAGCATAAGAAGCTAAGGTTTCATTATCATTAAATTTGCATGAAAAGGGAAGGTGTGGAGCCTTCATCCTAGAGCAACAAGTAATATCATATCTCAAGCATAGATCTCGGGCATACCAACGCAACATAATAAATTGATCCCATAATAGTTTCCCTTTTTGTGTCGAGCGATAATCCCTAAAGTATTCACGTTGATCCAAAGTGTCTCCCATTATAAAGTTGAATGGGGTTTTCTCAGGATTATCAAAGTAGTACATAATATCTTTCACATAATGAGAATCGAGGGTTTTAGGAGTTACCCCATCTCCATGAGTAGCAAGTACACCTAATTTTTTTGGTATTTCGTGTTCCATATCCATAACTAAAGATAGAGAACAACTTAGAACAGCAAATAAAAAATACTTAGTGATAAAGAAAACAAGCAAACAAGAGAATATTCACCCCATGCTATGACTCCCCGGCAACGGCGCCAAAAATAGGTCTTGATAACCTACAAGTATACGGGATAGTTGTAGCCTCTTTCGATAAGTAAGAGTGTCGAACCCAATGAGGAGCTAAAGGTAGAACAAATACTCTCTCAAGTCCTATCGGCCACTGATACGACTCTACGCACGCTTGACGTTCGATTTACCTAGAACAAGTATGAAACTAGAGGTAAGTTGTAGGTGTGATAGGATAGGTTTGCAAGATAATAAAGAACACGTAAATAAAAAGTAGGGGTTGTCTAGATAAAGATGCAATAAAGTAAATATAGAGAGTGTGGAAAAGTGGTGGTAGGAGTTGTGAAATTGTCCCTAAGCAATTGACTATGTTACTAGACCGATAATCACTATTGCAATTCTATTTGAGGGAGAGGCATAAGCTAACATACTTTCTCTTCTTAGATCATATGCACTTATGATTGGAACTCTAGCAAGCATCCACAACTACTAAAGATTCATTAAGGTAAAACCCAACCATAGAATTAAAGTATCAAGTACCCTTTATCCCATACGCAACAATCCCCTTACTCGGGTTTGTGTTTCAATCACTCACACAACCCACTATAAGCGAATCATGAACGCATTGCAACACCCTACAATGGGAATCCCTCACGCTTGCGCGACACAGAGGGCACCATAGGACAGCACCAATAATAAAACATGCAACTCAAACCAATCATAGCAATTCATCAATCACCGATAGGACAACGAAAATCTACTCAGACATCATAGGATGGCAACACATCATTGGATAATAATATGAAGCATAAAGCACCATGTTCAAGTAGAGGGTACAGCGGGTTGCAGGAGAGTGGACAGCAGGATATAGAAGGGGGAAGGTGATGGAGATGTTGGTGAAGATGACGGTGGTGTTGGTGAAGATCGCGGTGATGATGATGGCCCCCAGCAGTGCTCCGGCGCCACCGGAAGCAAGGGGGAGAGAGGCCCCCTTCTTCTTCTTCTTTCTTGACCTCCTCCCTATATGGGAGAAGGGTTTCCCCTCTGGTCCCTGGCTCCCATGGCTTGGGAGGGGTGAGAGCCCCTCCGAGATTGGATCTATCTCTCTGTTTCTGCGTTCTCTGATTTTGCCCCTTCACCTTTTCCTTTATATTTGGAGATCCGTAACTCCGGTTGAGGTGAATCTTTCGCCCAGATTTTTCTCATAAAATTAGCTTTCTTGCGCCAAAAGAAGAGCGTCAACTGCCTAACAGGGGGCCCAGGAGAGTCCAGGGCGCGCCTGCCTCCCTGGGGCGCGCCCCCCTATCTCCTGGCCCCCTCGGGCACCGTCTCGCGTTGATTTTACTTCCCAAAAATCACAAATATTCCAAAATAATTCTCCGTCCGTTTTTATCCCGTTTGGACTCCATTTGATATGGGTTTTCTGCAAAACATAAAACATGCAACAAACAGGAACTGGCACTGGGCACTGGATCAATATGTTAGTCCCAAAAATAGTATAAAAAGTTGCCAAAAGTATATGAAAGTTGAATAATATTGGCATGGAAAAATAAAAAATTATAGATACGACGGAGACGTATCAGGACGCCGCTAGAAATTTGGCCAGAGCTGGCGGCCAAGGATTACATTGTATGGCAGGGGGAGGTTAAGCACAT